>NC_090929.1:437475730-437784980 GCF_040938575.1 Ambystoma mexicanum
GAATAAGATAATAAGCAGCTAATAAAGATATGGAAACTTAGTATGGTTTGACCCGCTCCTCACATTAGGGACTGATTAAAGTTAATATTTTGAAGAAATAGGAGTAAATGTACGAGTTAGTGTGCTTTTGTAATTACAAACTGCACAAGCTCAGTAATACTAATTATAGCGAAAACGTTCCGTTGACATAATCACATTTAGAACATGAGTGGATTATACCAACAAGATGGCCATAAAATGGCTGCAGCAATGCGTGACATCACACATTTTTGTTTACTGTATAGCTCTCTTTCAAAATGGCATCCGTGGCTTAAAAGCACACAGACGCCAACAAGGAAACTGCCCTTCTGGAACACGGGGACAGAAATAAATAGTTATGAAAGAAGGCAAAGTAAGTCCATAAATAAAATAATAAAAAATAAGGGGATAGAAACCCAAATTATCGAATTAAAGAATCGATTTCTAAATAGCCTTAAAACTTGAGTATTCACTGCTGTTGCAAGTAGAAAGTAACCAATGGAAATGGTCAACGATCTGAAACAATGAATGCTGCTCTGGCAGCGGCTAGTAATTCTTGCAAACACAACAAACAGAGCAGACAAGGATATTTATAGAACGGCTACAATATTACTTACTCAAAGGAGGAACCGCTCTGTGAACTATTGAATATTATATTCCCAAAATTCTTTTTCCAAAAATATATCATGAAAGTGAGGAAGGGTACCATTTTCTTCCATTGCAGGTATACAGTGATTGCTAACCAACATATGTGAGAAGTGTCACACACAAGCAGAAAAACATGGTGAGCAGCGGAGTGGCTAGAGTAATGACACAATTTAATGTTACGAACACTGTAATGGATCACATGGTGGAGTAGATATATACTAATACCAAATGCACTCAATTAAAATGACAGGCAGTCAAGATGGGCAAATGCAATGTATGACAACAACGGGTAGTGGAGACTGATGTCCAATCTCAACAAACTCGAAGTGAGCTTTAGTAATCAAGATGCCACCAATTAGCCAAGATGATTAACATCCAACAGCAGCATGCACGAAAGAGAACACTAAAAACAGTTCCACAAGAAAGGGAGAAGGGTAGAGTTGTGAATACACATCGTACAAATGGAAAATAGACACAAGGCATGATATTGAGGAATATAGTGTGCTGTCCTATATCTAACAAGCAACCGACGTTCTCCCCGACAAGGCCTGGCTGAAAATGATACAATCCTTGCAGACCTTGGATGACCTTCGGTGGCGACAGATGCAGTGACAGAAGGACGTCTCGGGTTTCAGGAGTTTGCAGTTTGGGATGTCTCTTTTAGTATTCTTTGATAAAATGGAACTTTCGCAGCTCCGGTTATCAAGCAGCGCTATGCCATGGTACCCCTTCTACTAGGCGATCTGCAGCAATCTGGTTTCCAGTGGTCACAAACACTCCTCCGGACCCTGGGCAACACAACTGGACTTCTTGGCATCAAGATGTTCAGGCCCTCCTCTGCTCGACTCACAGACTTCTTATCCGGACAGCAGGAACACAGGACTGGCTTGCAGGGTACTGCCGAAGAAGAGCAGTAGGTGCACGGTGGTCACTCATAGCTCGGGACGAGGTCACCTATCCAGGTCCCCTCTTCACTCTGTCCCTGGGTCAGGCTCAGCAGTCTTTGGATTCCTTAAAGAAATGCAGCTTCAGACTCCTTCCTCTGACTGAACAGATTGGTGAGTGAGGGGTCCCTAGTTATACACATGTGTTCCCCATTCACTCACGCTGAGTCAAGCTCAGTCTTGCCAATCACACACAAGAGCATTCATGGAGGCAGGCAACCAATCAGGCTCACAGGCATTCAGGCCATTCACCTAAAACCAAACACCCATAACACGGAATGTGGATTGGAGTAAACACCCAGGCATTCAGAGCACTATACTGCATTCACTCCAGTTTCAGTCAGGGTTGTGTGACACAGCCAAAACCAGACACCCCCAACACAGAATGTGAGTTGACTTCATATTCCATTCATACAGGTCCCACTCCAAGGGTGTAACCACAACACACAGGCCCTGGGTAGGCTCCAGCCAGTCTGGCATGAGGCAGCCCACAAGCCATATATAGTCCTTCCACCCAACAGCCATTCAGGGGGAAGGGGACAGAGGCAGGACTTCCCTCCGGACTTTGGGAAACAGGGGTTAAAGGCAATAGAATTCAAGAGGCTACAGTGACTATCTTGCCTTTGTTCAGGAATCCATTGATTCTTATGGCAGGGCATAGGTGTCCCAAAAATGGAGGACACTCAAAGCCACTGTCAAGCCAGCATGTAGCTGCCACCGGCCCATAACCTGCTCTGTGGGCAACACACTGGTGACCTAAAACACGCACACGCTGTACAAGGGTTTACCCCCACCCATGGGTGCCGTAAGGGAATCCCAGGGGTGGTGTTCACCAAAAGGTAAAATGCAGAGCTGCACTGTCAGGGGTTTGCATGGCAGAACAAATACAGAAAACCTACACAAAGAATTGGTTGGACAAGGACTAGCAGGCCCTGTCTCCCAAAAGGCATTTCCAGCATCACAGGCATGATATGGAGCAATGTGTTTCTTGTCTGGCCATTAACCCGAAGGCAGTGAAGGAACGTTCGGTGAAGCTGGCGGTCACCAGACCATCGTCAAAATCAGTCTCAAAATCCTCAGAGCATGACTCAGAGGGGCCTACCCCTGAGAAGCATCCATAAGAAAGTGTGAAGGGTCAGAAATGTGAGGCGGACAATTTGCTAAAGGTTTTTCACAAGAAACCATTTTATGAACTCATATAAGGCTTTGATAAATGCCTCACTAGCCCTAACCTAACCAGGATTTCCCTACCTATCAAAATGACTAAAGGAAAACACATACATCAAACTCATGAAGGTAATCAATGCAATTCGAATGTAAAAGAAATAACACTTGTATTCAACTGAAATCTGATAACTGTGTGTCCTTGTAAACTGGGTTGGATCTCCTTCCCCAGATTCAAAGCAGGAATATTTAGTCAAACGTTAAATAAGGAAGTTCCATTTTGTAACCAAGTTTGATCAGAAGGTTTGCATGGCTCCAAAAGTCTTTCACTTGGACTTTAACCAACAGTTCAAATATACAAGTCTTTTTAGATTTCCAAGTAGAGGAAAAAGTTCAACATAACTTCTTAAGAAACAAACACTTCCACAATTCTTCTGTATCAACAGCAAGGTTTTGGGACATCCAGGCACTGCCATAGGAATCAATGGATTCCTGAAAAAAAGGCAAGATGGACTCTGTAGCCTCTTGGTTTCTAATGACTTTACCCCTTGTTTCCCAAAGTCCTGGGAAGCCCTGCATCTGACCTCTTGCTGCCCCTGGACGGATGTTGGGTGGAAGGACCATATATGGCTCTGGGGCTGCCTCCTGCTAAACTGGATGGAGCCTTCCCAGGGACTGTGTGTTGTGGGTACACCCTTCGGGTGGGACCTGTATGAATGGAGTAAAAGGCAAATCACATTCTGTGTTGTGGGTGTCTGGTTTTGGTTGTGTGACACAATGCCTGGGCTACACCGGACTGAAACTTGAGTGAATGCAGTGTAGTGCTCTGAAAGGCTGGGTGCTTACTTCAATCCACATTCTGTGTTATGGGTGTCTGGTTTTGGGTGAATGGCCCAAATGCCAGTGAGCCTGATTGGTTGCCTGCCTGTTTAAATGCGCTTGAGTGTGATTGGCTGACTGAGCCTGGCTCAGCCTGAGTGGATGGGGAACACACGTGTATAACTAGGGACCACCGTGCACCTATTCCTCTTCTTCTGAAGTACCCTGGAAATCAGTCCGGTGGGCCTGCCATCTGGAGAAGGGGTCTTTGTGAGTCCAGAAGAGGAGTGCCTGGACATCTCGATACAAAGAAGTCCAGTTGTGTTGTCCAGGGTCCGGACGAGTGTTTGTGACCGCTGGAAGCCAGATTGCAGTGCATCGTCCAGAAGAGGGGGTACCCTGGTATAGTGCTGCTTGACAAACCGAAGCTGCGAAAAAGTTCCATTTGATTGAAGAATCCTTCAATGGGCATCTCTGTCCAACCAGAGAAGATCTGGGCCGCTGTGTGCAGTGGAGTGTCCGCCAGTGGGTTTTCTGCCACCAAAATCCGAAGATGTCTCGAGGGTCCAGACTTGGTGAGGGTCTGCAGTCTAGCCGAGTGGTCGAGTCCAGGTTACCAGAAGCCATCCTGAGGTCCATGCTGCGGCATCAAAGAACAGAAAGTCGTTAAACCACAAAATCCCAAAAGCCGACACCTATTTCTGCCACTACACCTTCGCCACAAAAAGTCCTTCAAGGTCCCCAAAGGTCTTATCTTCTTCAGCCAGGCCTTGTCCACAGCACGTTCTACCTTCGTGGGCCATCCACAGGCAGAGTAATGACCCGCCAACAGACACCACTGCGAAGACTGAAACTGCTGCCTTTCCGACACTTCTTGGCTCCTTCTTTTCTCTTGACCTCGACATCCTAGCGGCGACTCCTTCCAAATGGGTGCATCCTCGAGGGGTCTCGTCGAGTAAAGCCAAGAAACTCCACCACTTTGTCTGCAAAGGCACCAAAGCTACGGTGATGAGGAAGAGCATCTTTCAGCCTCAGGAATCATCCAGGGGTACCAGAGTCGTCTTGGATCCTTCTCCCCTGTGGCATCTCTGGGGGCAGTGGGACCTATAAGAAGAAAAGCAGAGCATTAGTGAACATTTATTTTGTTTATCCAACCCATCCTATGTTTTAGGATGCTCCCAAGTCCCAATCCCCACCACCTTTTTACACAAACACTGGGCCGAGGAAGAGGGTGACAGAGTAACAACATTAACTTTCACACATCGTACTGGACATATCTCGTTAATCGGGTCAGGCAAAGTAAAGCACTTAATTCTAAGTGCATACACCTGATACCAATTAGCTCTCCTCACACGAATAAAAGGCAGAACCCAATGACACACTATGAGCATAGTGGAACACGAGTACGAGCAGGGATTCCGGGACTAAGGCAAACCTACTGGAGCAGTGCGATGGACCAAGGGACGAGAGCAGCAGGTCAGAAACTCCAAGAGTTCCCTACTGGAGGTTGTTGCCTCCAACAGGCCGCGAAAGACACATGGAGAAGGCCAGATCCCTCAAGTGAAAACTGCATTGTGTTTCTAGGACGCCAGCAACCCTTCCGGGTGAATGGCAGAGTTGGGGAGGTGAAGCCAAGCCTGTGGTACTAACCTTGACTCAGGAATTGGAAGAAAGTAAAAGACAAGAAAGAAACTCACACAGCCGGTGAGTTGGCAAGCGAAGCGAGAGATCGGTCTCTGCTAGAGAAAGATTGAAGTGCAACATTATATCGCCAAATTGAAGGTCTCACGCATGTGGATCAAACGCGAAGGAAGGCAGACCTGTGAATGAACTTTGAAGTAAAAGACAGCTGCAAGATCAGCGATAGTTAGTAACGGAGTGGTCCGGTAAAAAGGAAGTAGCCCACTCGAAAGTCTCAGTGAAAAGTAAAGTGTTCAAAGCGACAAAGCGAATGAACAGCCAGAGTGATAAAAAGAAGTTTAACTCCTAGAGAAGGGGAGAGTGAAAGTTGAACTGTAAACTTTGAGTCAAAGTGGTCCTGCAGTGGCCTGAAAAGTAAGCCACGCACATTCGAAAGTCTTCGAACTCCAAAAGTGGTCTGAGCCTGACAGAGGGAGACCCGAAGTGAAATAAGCTTGGGGAAGGGAGCCTGATTGCAAGTTTGCGTCGAACTTTATTGCCAGAGGTCTGAGCCCGGCAGAGGGGGATCTACGAGAACTGTGGGGTGAAAGGTCTGAGCCCGACAGAGGGGGACTTTTGTGAACTTTTTGGTTCAAACATTATTTTGGAAGTCGAGAAAAGACGGTCCTCGATGCACGTTCTGGAACGGATTATTGTGTTGGAAGCATAGCCAGATTTGTGTCATCCTGCCTACAGTGACAGCTTTAATCCGTGAGGTCTAACGCGGGGATGAGAGCTGGTTCAACCACATTTATTAATATGAACACCGATTTTAACTTTTGCATACATTTCTCCTTTTTACACTTTTTTGTACAAGAGATAGGGCAGGCATTAGGTTTTGTTAGCATAGGCCATTTCGATTTGACACACTCCACTAGAACTGTGCTATTTATTATTTGATGGTTGAGACGAATTCCAACTTCGTTACAGGGCAGAACAGGAGTCTCTCCAACAGGCATTTCAATAAAGGTTTTACAAATCGTACCCATTGTGTCAGTGTCATACTTGTGATATCATGCCTCCCCTACAGATGTAATAGGCAAGATAAAGCACACCTTAACTTTTCCTTTACAGGTTGCCCAGGTGGGGTTATCCTCCCACAGACTTGCATATCTACTTTAGAGAAAGCATTCTGCCAATGTTCCTAAACTAACCCGCCTTTCTACCTTGATCTATGAAGTTACACCTTGCTTAGACATTCTTATGTTTTGTTGCCATTATTAGAATAGTGTTGCCCGAGTACAAAGTGTGTTAATTGTGTGTACATATTACTTGAACCTTATTTTATATAATACATCTGAGGTAGATCAGAACAAATTGTCCTTAAATCAGCAATCCCTCGGATCCAGTCCCGCTCAACGTCAGAAAAAAAATGTTTTCCAGATATATCATCTCTGGTGACACAAGCTACCAACCTTACTTGCCAAACAGGTTGTATTCCTGAAGCTCTTAAGTAGGCAATTGTGATATCCCTGCTGGAAAAAACATCACTGGCTTATGACGATTTGTCTAACTTCTGTCCTATTTCCTTACTGCCTTTTCTCATGAACCTTCTTGAAGCCTTAGTTTCTCCTCTACTTTGTTCTTTTATTGAGTCTTTCTTCTTCTTGGAACCCTTCCAGTCAGGCATCCGGCCAGAAAGGGGCAACAAGAGTGCCTTTAGCATCAGTTGTGGACGATCTAGCCAGGTTGGTTGATGGAGGTGGAGTGGGAGCCCTGATACTGCTTGATTTATCAGCAGCTTTTGATACTGTGACCACTCCATTTTCCTTTCCCACCTGGCAGCCGCAGGCCTCTCAGGAGCCGCCCTCGCCTGGTTTTCTTCGTTCTTGACTGGCAGGGGCCAATCACTTTCCCTGCCTCCTTTTTTGTCTTCTTCTTTTCCTCTTTTTTTGGTGTTTCTCAGGGCTCTGCCCTGTCACCAATGTTATTCAACATCTATGTTCAGCCATTGGTAAGGCTCATCCGTTCTCACAGTTTCAGGTTCTACTCCTACGCGGAGACACAGATCCTAGTTCGTCTAGACCTCGATCGGTCTGAAGTGTCGTCCCGTCTTTGTGGTTGCCTGGAGACCGTGAAGCAATGGGGATAATACTGATGTCCTGGTGGTGGGTACTCCTTCATTTTCTTCTCTCTCTTAACTCTGAGTCATGGCCATCCTCTTTTTGGCCTTTGTTGTTTGGTGATTCTCCAGTCCAGTGACGGTTGTGAAAAATCTGGGGGTCTACATATCCGCTTCTCTTTCTATGGCCGCACAGCTGGGCAAGGTGTGTAAAACTGGCCACTTCCTATTGAGGATACTCTGCAGGGTGTTACCTTTCCTGGCTGCCCACCTTCATCCTATGGTGATTTCCCCTCTTGTGACTAGTTGTTTAGACTATTGTAATGCCTTGTACCTAGCGAAACCAAAAGGCCTAAGTCATCATATTCAATTGGTGCAGAATTTAGTGGCCCAGGTAGCTACAGCCACTCCCTATGGCTCCCACATTAGTCCAGTTCTGAAAGCCCTTCACTGGCTCCCAGTGGATAAAAGCATCACTCTGTCTTGTTCACCGGGCAAACTTTAAAGTCGCAGCAGACTTTCTTCAGGATACTTTTCTGCCCTATGCCCCTGTGAGGGCTCTCCGCTCTTCTGATTACTGTTTGCTCCCCCCACCCCAAAATTTCATTTGAGTCGAGTGGGCGCTCAGGCTTTCTCAGTGGCAGCTAGTAACATGTGGAATGCCCGCCCGGTGAGTTTGAGATGCACCCATAACCATCTTCAATTTCGCCGCCATCTTAAAACCTTCTTAATCTAGGTAGGGTTGGTATCTCCTTTCAGTTGCATCCTCGCACAAAGATGCCATCCGGCATACGTGCGCGCTACAAGTGCTAATAACATAACAGAAGTACAGATACCCCCCACCAGTTTTCACAATGCCTGACACCGAGACACCACATGCAAGTAGTGTGTGGATCCGTGGGGGACATTTTGGAGTTGCAGTCCTTGCAGCATTTGAATCCGGATGGTTTAGGCACTGACATGCTGGTGTAACATGATTTCGAACAAGTCGAACGTACAAGCATGTTCCGAGTAACATGCTGAGTGCGCAAAAAAAGGAACTGAGGTAAGGGGGTGTAGTGCATCCTTTAGTACGGCAATCAGCATCACGTCTGTTTTAGAGGAGTGGTGCAGCCGAATACGAAGGAGCTGAGAGACAATGTCGAGCGGTACTACACTCACAGTCCCAAAAAAATAAAATTCAACCAGCTAGGATTCATGTAGTTCAAGATGAAGACTCGGTGGGGAAATGCAACCCATTGAATTAAAAATTGCTGTTTGGGACTGGGTTAAGCAGCATGACCCCCTAAGGTGGTGTAAGCTATACACACATTATAAAAACACATTAAGGGGGGCGCTGTTGCGCACGACGATGATGGCCGCCTGATTTGTGTGCTCACGCTCCATCCAGAAATCCTTCTATAAAATATCCTTTTCGGAAGCCGCCCGAGGTGCTATGAACCGCGGCACAGACGGCCCAACTACCTAAGCACAGCTCCTGAAAATCCTGGAAAGCAGCGACCAGGCAAGCCAAAGTTAATCCTGTTGTAGTCCGGGCCGGCCCATGCTGCGGGCGAGATCCGTCCGGGAGCTCCGTGAGGACATTGCCTGAGGCCGTGGATCCGGGGAGATGCAGGGCCATGAGTGGGCGGAGCCTAAGCCTACAGACTGCTCCGGGCCCCCGCATGCAGCTGGTGACGGGGCGCGGGACCCGAGCGGACCATGAGGACAAGGAGGCATCGGCGGGCCGGGCGCTTGCCTGCGGCTGGGCTTTGGTCTCGCCCTTTGTCCGCCACGTGGATCGAGTGGAGGCGGGGTGCTGCCACGGCGCGATGAGGCCCGATCAAGGGAGAACACGCTCACACACAAGTAAGGAGATGGAGGCTGCGGCGGTGGGGGATAGGGAGCCCATTTGGCAGAAAATCATTCCCAGAGCTGCACTGGGCCCCTCCCCTATTGTCCGACGGCTGGCCGGGTTCGGGCCAGCGGACTGACGGTTCCCGAAGCGGGTGCTGGCCTTGTCCGCTGGGGCTGCAGCCGCCAGGGCACTGCAAAAAGAGCCGCACATTTCCTTATTTGGGCTGCTATTACAGTCGCACTGTTTTGAACTTGGTCTGAGGCACCTAGCTCAGAGATCCTTTACCACCAGGCCCTGGGGCTCTCCCCGTGCAGTGTTTGGCGGCGTCGGGTGATCCGGGCCTGTTTTGCCCTGCCACGCACGCGTGGCCTCCTCCTCTGAAACGAGCGGATGGGAAGGTGGATTCCAGACACGCCATCACATGAGGCGAACCCATAGAGAGCCTGCATCGGTCTCCCTCAACACTCCTGCAGAACTATAACGCCACAAAACTGCTCTATACGCCTATTATACAATACGTGGGAGAGCACAGTCCATTGAAGGTGGACAATCCCCCCGGGACCTTCTTTTGGCTCCCCCCACGTGGGTCAGAGCTCCTCACAACTTGTCATAAAGGGCACGAAAGGGGTGAAAAATAAGGCTTAAGAACAGCACCTATCGGTAAACACCATGAGTGAATCACAAAAAGCAGGGAAGGGTGGCAAGACTCCCAGCAACAAGAAAAAAGGCCCAATGGACGCTTACACAGGAGGCCAAATGCAGACTACTACTGCAGATGTACACACCAACGCTAAGGAGGCCCTGGGTGCGGAGAGTGAGGAGCAGGAGGACAGGCTAACAACCATAGTTCAAAACGGTTTCCGCGCAGTGAACACTAAATTAGACGATCTTGTTTCCACCATAGGCTCTCTCAAGGCAAGGGTCGAGAAAGAGAGGGCCCGTGTTGCGGAAACAGAGAGCAGGATAAGCACTGACGAGGATGCCATAGCACACCATAGCCGAGACATCACCCAGCTCAAGGAGGCCATGTCAAAAATGCAGAACAAGTGCGAGGACCTTGAATCGCGTCCAAGGCAAAACGACATCCGAGTGGTGGGAGTGGCAGAAACAATCGGCAAAGGCCAGATGGAGAAGCAACTTGAAGTATTACTTAAATCCGTATTAGGTCAGGAGGCATTCTCAGAACATTTTTTAGTTGAGAGAGTGCATCGCACGCTTGCCCCGGCTCCTGAACCAGGTGCTAGACTCCTCAACTACTGGGATAGAGACACGATACTGCGGCTGGCTAGGGAGGCAGGAACGCTCCAATACGAAGGGAACCGTATACATATATACCCAGATTTCTCTGCCGGGGTTCAAGCTAGTAGAAGATCCTATGAAACGGTAAAAAGACTCCTCAGAGAACGCCAGGTTCCATATGCCTTGTTATTTCCGGTCAAGATGAGGATCCAGCACGCAGGAAGGGCGCATTTCTTCGAGTCCCCGGGCCGAGGCCACACAGTACATTGAGACTTCTATACCCCTTCCTCCCCGAGGGGGCAGACCGGCTCAAAATAACAGGCCAAGGCCGGAGGATTATTACACACTCGAAGCTCGAAGATCTGCGAGGCCGCTGTGCCACCGTGAATGCACATTTAAGAAGTAGAGGCCTGGGTGGCTCCACCTCAAGATACTGCTGGAGTGCTGGGGCCGAATCAGCGGCCATGGAAGCAACATGCTCAACCCGGGAAAGCTCCATAAGTTAATGGGAATACATCATCAAGTTGGGGGGGATGATGTGGGTGGGGAGAGGGAATGGGAGTTGGGGACCCTGTGGCAGTTCGGTCCAACCATGAGACAGTGGAACGAATTGTCTCCACCACAGGGCACTGTGTTCATCTGAACTGTTTATGAAGGTTGAGTGTTGGGTTATTGTTAAAAACGTGGTTACGTTGAGCCTGGTGCTGACCGGGTTGTGCAGAAACTATTACCCTGATGTGTGGGGTGGAGTCATGATCTCTTTTCCCGAGTCATGGGCGATGGGCTAAAGATTAAACTGTTGACATGGAATGTACGGGGATTGAACAACCAGTTGAGGTCAGAAAAGTTGGAAACTATATCACGAGGCATGGCCCAACATCCTAATGCTACAAGAAACTCATGCAACTGGTACTAGCAATTTACAAATCCTACCCAAATGGGGGAAGTTAAGATTCCACACTAACTACTCTTCACAATCCAGAGGGGTTATCACAATCATACATCCAAGCTTGGGATTCGGGTTGGAAGGTCATAGGGTTGATCAAGCGGGTAGATATGTTATAGTTTGGGGAAAAGTGGCGGACCAGCTACTGCTTTTGGTTAACACATATGGGCCCAACATAGATGACCCTGCTTTCTATATGGATATTTATCAGGTAGTTACCTCGCTGGATATTGTCAAGGTGATTTTGGGGGGTGACTTTAATGCTGTCCTAGATCCGGTATTTGATAGGTCCTCGAAAGTCATCAGACCCCCTAGCAAAACAGCCCTAGCGCTGAATCACATCCTGTCGCAACTTTTATTGGTGGATGCCTGGCAGGAAACACACCCAGGCGGCAGGGAGCACACATATTACTCGTCAGTTCACGACTCTGAGTCCAGGATTGACTATTGGCTAATATCCACGGCCATGAACGCAGCGTTGAAAATGTGCGAGATCCTTCCCCGCACCCTTTCCGACCACTCCCCAGTGTCACTGGAGTTGGCGCTCCAGGATGGTCCCAGCCCTTTAAAAAGGTGGAGAATGCTGGGTGAGATACTGGGTGACCCGGGGGTGGCGGAACCCCTCCATACTGAAATAGAAGAATTTTTCACCAACAATATGGGATCAGTGGAGAGTTGCTCCACAGTGTGGGAAGCCTTCAAAGTATGGGTCAGAGGGATCCTGATGTCCAAGTCGGTGGGTATGTTAAAAGGGGTCCGAGCTGAATTAAGGATTATAGAAAACAAGCTAGATACATTGGAAAACACCTTTACCCGTACACAGAATAGTGCAATGCTGGCAGACATCCACACTAATCTCCAGGAATTTGACAAACTGGCCATCAAAGAAGTACGCTATATGGCAGCCCCTAGGCAGGCGCGCAGTTACGGGGAGGGTAATAAGGCGGGGAGAACATTGTCCAATTTGCTTCAATACGATAAACAGCCCCATCAGATTACTAGTATACAACCGCCACGAGGGGAGGTACTCCTGAAAGACAAAGATATAAATGGGGAATTTGCAGAATTTTATAAAAATCTGTATGCAAACAAGGATAAAAAGCCACTAATAGAAATCGAATCGTATCTCGAGGCTCTCTCCCTCCCAACACTTCCCGAGGAGGAACGGTTGGCAATGGATCAGCCAGTAACAACAGATGAAATAACGGAGGCAATCAAGGCTCTTTCATCGGGCAAGGCGCCGGGTTCAGATGGGTTGAGGGCTGAATTTTATAAAGAGTTCCATGCGGAACTGGCTCCGATATTATTGCAAGTATGGGAAGAATCCCTAGAAAGCGGCATACTACCTCCCACTATGAGAGAAGCAATTATCACTGTGCTTCCCAAGCCACGTCGACCACCACAGGACGTCTCCTCCTATAGGCCCCTTTCCCTCATAAATACTGACGCCAAGATCTTCGCGAAAGTTCTGGCCAACCGTCTTTTGCCTGTGGTTCCTACACTAGTACACCCCATCAGAACGGGTTTATTCCCACAAGATCTGCGGCCCTTAATCTTCGTAGGCTTTTCGGCATAATGGCACAGATAGACCCGGGCAGAAGCACGGCGGCCGTCTCCCTGGATGCCGAGAAGGCCTTCGACTCGGTGTCGTGGGTGTATCTCCTCGCTGTGCTAAAGGCATTCGGGATGGGCCCCTACTTTATTAGATACGTTAAACTACTATATACGGATCCAGGGGCACGGGTTCCGACTAATAGATCCATATCCGAATTCTTCCTGTTGGGTAGGGGCACGAGGTAGGGCTGCCCATTCTCGCCCCTATTATTTGCATTAACTATAGAACCTATGGCTGCCGCTGTTCGGCTGTGTCATTCAGACAAGAGGATTAGCATGAAAGGGTGTACTCAGCTGGTATCGTTGTACGCCGACGATACGCTGTTGTATGTCCGGCAACCAGAGATAAACCTGGCACCCATCATGGCTGAAATACAGGAGTTTGCAGAGTATTCAGGGTACACTGTCAATATGTCCAAATCAGAAATATTTCCGCTTACACCTAGTACCAAATGTCCCGGCAATACACAAGGACTTCTATGGTCGGAACATCACATTAGATACCTGGGAATCATTGTGCCCAGAGAAAAGAGCACACTATATATAGACAATTATGAAAACGCATTACAAATGATAAATACGAAATTACAGATGTGGGGACACCTACCGATCTCACTTAATGGCAGGGTGGCCATCCTCAAAATGGTCATTTTACCTAAGCTTCTCTACCTCTTCGTTACCATTCCCTTATGGCCTGGAAGAGCCTTTTTCACGAAACTGCGATCCATGGCGGTGTCATTCCTATGGAACGGGAAGACGGCAAGGATAGGGTGGGAAAAGATGACGGAGCCATATGCTACAGGTGGACTGGCCACCCCAGATTTTGAGCTCTACTATTACGTCTCTCAAGCCCAATTCGCAAAGTACTGGTATAATGTTTCTCCCAGAGCACCTCACACATGGATAGAAGAATACACTACGCACCCCACAAACATACAATCAGTCGCCTTCGATTCACAATACAGGGATACCTGTGACTACAACCCTGTTAGTTGCACTGTCAGGGCATGGGAGGCCATTTACAGGAAACTTAAACTTGAGACCCCCTACAACCAAGAAGTTCCCCTTTGGAATGTCCTGGGCATTTTGCCCACCCATGACAGCAGTATACAGGAATCCTGGGATCCAGATCAAGAGATGAAACTGGGCTATATGTTCATTAACGGGAGGTTTGCAGCCTTGGAGGAGCTGGTGCGGGCATTGGGAGGTGGGCCGCTAAAAACACTACCGCATGAGAGCTGTGTTTCAAAAGAGAAGGCTGCTCTTCCCAGATGAACTCCCCCCACACCTGTGCACACAGTTGATAACTGCTGAGGGAGGCCTGGGGATCTGCTCATACCCCTACGGTAAATCGTATAAAAGAAAAGTGGGAAAGGGACCTACAGATATTGATAGAAGATGGGAAATGGGCCAGGTACTGCTCTCTTACCAAGGACATTTCGCTCAAGGCTGGGCTACGACTAATTCAATTTAAAATCCTAAATAGGTTGCACTACACACCGGCAAAAATTGCTAAATTTGCAGCAGAAAGCCCAGATGCCTGCCCCAAGTGCAATTCGCCCCATGCCGGAGCCCTACATATGTACTGGGAGTGCCCAGTGGTGGCTGCATTTTGGAGTGATGTAGCAGCTATGCTAGAAGAGATAACACCGATCCCTCCCGGAGGTGACTCTACAAAAATATCTGTTTGGTGATATTGGCAAGTGCTCGGAGAAGGTTAGAAGACTCTTAAATGTTTCATGTGCGGTGGCCAAAAAATGCATATTGCTGAAATGGAAAGGTAAGGGTCCACCTAGCATGGAACAATTTCTCTGAGAATTAACATATGTAAATGAAGCGGAGGAACAATATGTATTGACACAACCGGCAAAATGCAGACCAAAAGACATATGGGGCCGGTTCAGGGGATATTTATGCAACATGATTTCAGATGATGAAGAATCTCTGTAATATTTACTGTATGTATGAAACACACAATGCAAATTGTTGAATTGTTGTTGTGCGGGTTGGAACGGCATCATAGTTCTCACTGTGACCACAAATAAAAAGTTACAAAAATAAAAATACACATTAAGGGAATATAACAATACTGTGCTATCTAATTCAATTTCCAGATGAAAAGGTTTGTATGACATTTTTATGGTTTCATTTTAACTTATGTACGCTGAATCTCATGGTACCTGGAAGAGGCTTCCACGGCAGTGGTGGAATGTGTTGCCTTTGTAAAATACTAGTCAAACTGGAAAACTGGAAGCATCTCCTATTGTAGTGTGAAGAAACCCATTTTATTAGATGTCGCCGGTTGGAAGGGTTTGTTTGACACATGTATCAGTGAAATATTGTGGAGATGCCTCCTGGCTGGCAACCAAAAGTCGCTTATTTTAGCAATTGTGAGGGTTATTAAAACAATATAAAATATGTTAGATTAATCTTTTATATTCGGGTTTTAGCCAAAGGAAAGTTTTGTATTAGATTACATGTATTTTATGAATTGTATCTGAATCAATTGAATATATCTAATGTGGTTTTACAGATTTTAATGTGATACTTTTATAACTTTTGTACTAAATGTGTATGGTTTTGTAAACCGAAACAATAAAAAAATTAATAAAACAGGAAAAAAAACGCTAGGAAAAGGCAGTAAAAACATCTTCAGCAGGTCGACACCCCTGCTTCCTCCAAGTAGCAGCATGAAAGAGTAAAGGAAGTAAGTAGGGACCAGGTATGGGCTTAAGTACCACTGCAAAAAGGAGCTCGCCAAAGGCGAAGCCAACAATGACTAGAGAGTGCAGGGGGCAAAAGTTCAGATGTCCAATAATACTGGTTGGTCAGTAGGACTGCCACTCACCCAAGACACCCACCTCCACTCCCCCAGGAAGTGAGAGGGAGAGTTCAGGGACCTACATTGGTGTAAAAAGTGCGACAAGTGTTTCGGTGTGGGAGCCTTTTTGACTGATTGCTACAGCATTCTACAGCGTTGCCTACTATCTGGCCTGGCCCTTTAAGGACGTGGATGTGCGCTTATAAAATCTTGCTTCCTGGCGAAAGCGAAGCAGAAGCGTGGCAAGTGTTTCAGTGTTCAAGTATTCCGGGAAAAGGGCACAGTTCAGTGCTGCGAATCTCCTGCTGATCTAAAACTACTATCTCGTGAGCGCCTTGCCAGTCTTCAACGCTGTTGCACAAGGTAATAGATAGTATTTTTCAAAATTGAACTTTATTGTCATTTCAGAAAGTACATTGTCAACAATGAACACAATTCCCCTTGAACCCACCCTGCCCACACATCCCTAACCTACCACCTACCCCTACCACTCCCTCACCCCCACACTTACCTCACCCCCTCATGCAGCAGATGGTGTACATTTCATCTACCCACGTGCCTTTAACTCCTACTTCCCTTGGTGCTCAGCATGTCTGCCAGTTCACAGGGATCACTTCCCAGCAGCAGCACCCAGGGCTGTCCCCTTCATGTGGCCTTCCTGTGCTCCAGCTGAGGCTTACCTCCCTACCCCCACCCGGCCCTACCATCCTCACTCCATTGAGGCAGCTCCCCTTAACAGCGTTCACTGTTCATACTGGCTTTCGATATTGGACTGGGATTCGTCCAACAAATGCATCAAACTCCATATCGTATATAGCACACACCTTCCCCACCCATTCCTTTTCCGCCGGCAGGTGTAAGCTTTTCCACACCTGGGCCAGGCAGCATCTAGCTGCTACCAATATTACCTGCACCATGTGCCCATATCCCGGCTCTTCTTCCTCTTCCCCCGTTGAACCCCGAAAAGGACGAACCATGGCGAGAACGCCCGGTGTATCCCGTCCACTCCTTAAACCAGGACAAAACATCTCTCCAGTAGGCTTGGGCCTTTTGACAACCCCACCACATATAGCCATAGTGCCCTCTTGCCCGGATACACTTCCAGCACCGTGGGTCTTGCCCCCTCCCTATCTTTGCCAGCACCACCATGGGGTAGTGCCATCTATGCAGTAGCTTCAGGGATTGATGCCTATATTGGAGGGAGGCCGTAGCACGAGAGTGGCTTTCCTACAAATCAAGACCCATAGAGCGGTGTCAATGTGCTTCCCAAAGTCTTCCCCCCACCTAGTTCTAACTGCGAGTGGATCCCTGGATTTCGACAGCGGAATTGTCCTATATAGTCGTGCGACTGGCCCCTTTCCATCACCAGGAGCTGCTCAAAATCTGTCAACCCCCTTCTCAGGTTCTCCCCCCTGGTACTCCTGTCAACACCCCTTTGAGCTGGAGATACCAGAATACCTAGAGTTTCCCCATCCTCAGACACTCCTCCAACCTTTCCAGCGTGATAAAGACCCCCACCTTCCCCCATTTGACTAGCCTGGCTCAACCCTGCCAGGGCTCCTCGATCTCGTCCCTCAGATGTGGGGCCCAAATACAGTTTAGGGGGGAAGGCCACGTGGTTAGCCATCTATTCTCCCACCTCCCTCCATAGGCTCCACAAGACTTCAAGGATAGGGTGGCACAAAACTCTCCTCGGGATGCAAGACCTTGGCACCCAGAGACATTCCCCCATGGAGACTGGGGTCAGAACTGCATTGTCCAGCGGCACCCATTGCTTGTCAGTGTGTGGGTACATGTGATCCATCCGGTACAAGGAGCTGGGCAAGGTACAAGGAGCTGGGCAAGGCCTATAATAGGAGCTGGGCAAGGCCCATAATAGGTGTAAAGATCCGGGAAACCCCCCACCTCTTCATTCGGGAGTATCGATGTCGCATAGGCAATCCTGTGTTTGGCCCCCACCCAGAGAAATGTTATTAGGGCTGCTTTCACAGCAACGAAAGATTTGGGAACATTCACTGGGAGCATTTGAAATAGGAATAGGAACTTGGGCAGTATCACCATTTTAATGCAATGTAATCGTGCCATCCATGTAAGTTTTAGTCTAGCCCACCTTTCCATGTCTTTCCGCACCGCCGCCCATAGCGGAAGAAGATTCCTGGGGAGGAGCTCTGCATAGTGACAGGACAACTGAACCTCTAGGTATCTAAAGAAGTTGTCTTGTATCTGGAATGGCAACCCCCTCACATAATTCCTCTCCACTCCCGGCAACTATCCGACCACGTAAGCCAGTGATTTCCATAGATTTACCTTGAAGGAGAGCTCCCTGTACCTTGCCAACCCCTCCAGTATGCAGGCGACCGATCAGGTTGGGTTGGTTATATAGAGCAGGGCCAAGGTAATAGATTTTAAAGCTTTTGACAAGGTCACTAGTCATTATCAAGCACATGGTCACACAACCAGTGTTTACGGCTGTTTAACATGCTCATTCTGTTTACACACTTAGGAGGCATTGCATTTCAGCGACGCTCCCAAACAGCTCTTTGAAACTTTCAAAGCCTATTGTTTGTTTTTGGTCGACTACACCAAGCTGCCATGACTTTAGTATAATCGTGCAATGGTCGCTACCACTGCAGAGTAAGTGCAATATTTTATTCAGCCGTTTTGGGGAAGTTGTGGGACTGTGGTTTGGCGTTTAATTCCACAGCCCCCTTCCTTGTTTACGATACTTGCTGACCACTGTATCGAGTTGACTTCCATCTCTGGCAATATGACTAAAATAAGCTGACAAGTCTTCAGTATAATTGTGCAAAAGCTCATGTTAAAGTGGAATAAGAACAATGTGTCGATTAGCAGCTTTAGGGAAGTTGTGGGAGTGTGGTTTGGAGGGCAATTCCATAGCCCACTTCCTGCCCTTCAACACGTGCAGCGGCTTTTATTGAGCAAGTTCTATTCTCTTTTTAACTTGCATTTGACGTGCCACCTTTTCTTTCTCCTTAAAACGGGGTGAGCCCTTATAGCAATGCCAGGCAAGTTAAGGTCTAAAGCAAATAATTATAATTTGCAGAACAATGCTCCTTATAAAAAAGATCAAGCTTCCTCTGCTATTCGCTCCCGTGCCAAGGGTCATAAATCCAACCACCAGGTGACTAGCTCCCAGTGGAAAACTTTACCTACAAACAGGGCTGCTGGCACCCTTATATTCTTTTTTCCTGTGGAATCAGTGACTCAACCCATAGTAATTCCCAAGCATAGTGGCACGAATCCACCACAAAAATAATGTGTTGAGAGTAACAATTTTGCAGACATTACCGATCCCTCGCTTGTGGCCATTGTTAACAATAATTCTTTATTGGCCTTATGTTACACTCTCCGTGACACTCTCGCAACAGATAAACAATCGGGATCTGATGTGCTTGAAGGAACTAGAACTAGCATGCGAAGTGTGATTGATAATGTAGTTTCTGATGCTGCATTCATACCACCAACAGATGCTAATGGGGCACAAAGACTGTTACACCTAATCTGTGCCCTGCAAGTGAGGATTCTAGTATGTTAAAAACAGTTCCTGATGTGGTGACATCAGATGATGACGTGCAAGTGTTACAGTTTGCTATGAAAATGTTGCTGCGTTTAAGTGGGAAAATACTGGATGAGGTTGCGAGAGCATTGAATATTAAACAAAAATCGAACTCTGAGGTCAGAGATAAAGATTTGGACGATCTCATTGCTGCTACTGAAACACAAGCATATAGTTTGGCATAACAGCAGTGACATTCATCCATCTTGGCGTCAAGATCGGAGAATGAAAGCCTAGTAAGTCTTGTACATGTGGAACACGACGATGTAGTCGGTGAAACATCTACCATATTCCTAACCAGGAAACAACGAAGACTAAAGAAACACCAAAACCGTCAATACATTCTCACTCCCAGATCAAGAAATAACGGCTTGTCAATATAGCAGGACCTAGTCCTTGTAAGAAGAAGAATAATAAGGCAAGTAGAAAGAAGAAAAATAATATAAGATCTAAAGGTATTCTAACAAGTTGGCTGATAAGTGATAGAAGTCAAAATGAGTCTGTGGGGAACTTACCAGCAGTAATTAGTGAACAACTTGATTCCGATTCTATGGCTAATACCGTACAAGTACGTTTGATAGAGCCCTTGATACCAACTAAAACTGGTGAGTCGTTGTCAATTAGACCCTCCACCATAATAAGAAAAAACAAAGATGAAATAGCTGAGATGATGGCAAGTAACAGCGACCCAGTGTTCACTATTAAACACATATCACAAGGCGTAACTAAATGTAAGCCTAATATTAACAGATCAGACTTTTTAAACCAAACTAGAGGATTCTACCTTCGAGAATTTTGGACACGAGAGACTTTGATTTTATTGAACTGATTAAAAATACTCAGTATCAATTTAGTCGAATTGTTTGCTCTACGATTGAAACTGCTAACTTGGTGAGATCATATGAAAACAGAGATTGCAAACTTGGATAGGAGTTAGATGCAGTATTGGAAATTGTAGCCCCCCCCCCCCCCCTTTTCTGCCCTGGCCCAGGTCATGGGGGAACCTGTGGGAGACTCTGAAACCTGCTGGTAATAAAATAAATAAGAGTAACTTTAACACCCTATAAGAAAACTTTCTGGTAGTTTTGACTTGGTTGATTCACAACAGTGATCAAAGGGATGTGCCTAAAAAATTAAATTGGACGATAAACTCATGGAATACTTGTGGGTTTACCCATTTGTTGGACAAAGAAGGCTTGTTAAAACTGTTGCTTCAGAATGATAATAAAATAATAATAATTAGGCATTTATATAGCGCTACGAACCCTCAGGTATCTGAGCGCTGCTTATTATTACCCACGGTGTGTGGTGCTCGATGTGTGGTGCTCATTTATCGACCTCGGAAGGATGAAAGGCTGAGTTTGGCCCTGCCGGGATTTGAACCTGCGTTAACAGGCTCTGCACGGATGCCAAAGCGAGTGCTCTACTCGCTGTGCCACTTGACCGGCTAATGTATTCCTTTTACAGGAGCTGGCTGCTCTCCGAGGTTAACATAGAAGGATATCAAATTTTTCAAGTTATAGCTAAAAGGGATCCAGAAGCCGCTCCAATGGGGGACTTATTATTGGCGTGAAAAACTGCATAAATGCTACAAGAATTATGCCTAGAAGAGAAAATCCTTTTATGTTAGATGTGAGAGTATGCCTCCTGAATAGTAATTTGAATGTTACTATAATGAACATCTATGATCCACCGGGCCTCCAATGTAGTGACTTTATTTTGGAATCTGTTGTGGAAGCAATTTGCAAAGTTGACGCCTTGAGGGCTCAGGCAGTAATAATTAATAGGTTGAGATTTTAATGCTCGGTGGTGCTGCAAATATGAAATACTTGAAACTGATTATATATATAAATTGTACTCCTGAAATGGCTTCTAACATCGTCACACAGAAGGGTAATGCATGGACTGAGACGCTGCTTAAATGGAATAGTTTTATGCTTAATGGCCGAGTGATTGGTGATAGGCCTGGTAAATGCACTTGAAAAAAATGGCTCTCAAGCTTCTACATTGGATTTTTTTTTGTCTGTAACAAATCTTCTGTACCTTACGTTATGAAGCTAGATGTGAATGTAAACAAATTCAGCGACCATACCATTCTCACTCTTACGCATGGCGGGCTGGAACTCGCAGAGTGATCAAAGCTTGGTTGGTGATCTTGTAATCAATCCTGGGGGAAATAGAATAACCTGGACGCAGAAAGATTTAGAGAAAGCGAGCAGGTGTGTCATTTTAAATTCGGCATCCCTGTTGGATCAAGTAGTATGCTTAGATGTTGATGGAATAGAGGCTTGGGTAAGAGGAAATATGATCAAGCGGACCACCCCGAAAGGGTACTATCCACTCTGGTCTAACCCTAGTGGTAAGCTACACTACGATAAAACCGTACAGGACGCAAAAAGGGCCATGAGAAGTGAGCTTCCACGTATTAAGAAAATGGCCCACTCACCACGTGATGCATTACAAGAATCCAGTCAAGTAGAAAATAGGTATAGGAGATGGGTTAAGGGATGGCTCTTCTCTCATAGAAATGCTCATTGGCAGTATTTAATTTCGGTAATCAAAACTAAAGACACAAGAAAAATGTGGAAATTATTTTGGTCATTTAATTCCCCTAAAGGTAAACAAGTTACCTTTGGCATTGGCATGTGGCAACCACCTTTGTGGTTATTGCATTGGGGAATATGTCTGGGTACATTACATCAGCGATACATTTAAGGCACCTAAAGATCTCTCAGTGGAAGAAAACCACCCTAGGGAAAGATTCAACCTAGTGATACCTAGTCTTCGATCAGGGGTTATTGAAGCAAACATTCACAGACTCAAAGAATCCAGATCTACGGGCCCTAATGGTATTTCTAATACTGTCCTGAAGAGTTGCCCTGACTTCTGGGCAGAATTGTTATAATTAGTCCATACTAAGGTCTGTGAAGAGGCGACTATACCTTCCCCCTGGCTTAGTTATATTTTGGTTCCCATTTACAAGAAGGGTAAGAGATCTTTACCCGGGAAATTCAGGCTCCTTGCGATGCTTGATGTCTCAGAGTTCTTTTTTGCTTTATTTGTTTTGGATGGTCTGGAGAAGTGGGTACGATCCATAATTGGGTTGGGTTGGCCTCAGCCCCGTACCTATTACGACAGTAAGAAGTCTGGGCATCAAAATCATGTCTTTAGGATCTAGATCTGCCCAGGTCTCGGCCATCTGTCAAACTGGGTTTGCTAAACTTAAAACATTCACATGAATCAAGATCTAAAATTGTCGCTGCTTCCATTATGGGGTCCATTGACTATTGTAATGGAATCTATTTAGACCAGCCCAAATTTCTGATTCAGCGGCTACAAACTCTACAGAATTCAGCAGCTCGTCTGACCTTGAAGGTACCTAGACTGGCTCATCCTCAGGTACTCCTGCATCAGCTTCATTGGCTTCCTGTACAAAGCCACATTAAATGTAAGGTTCTTTGCCTAGTGTATCGAGCAACTCCTAAAGAGGGAGCGGAATTTCTACAATCCAAGTTGATTATGTATCAGCCTTGCCGGGCCCTCCGGTCGGCTAGCCTCTCCTTGCTCTGCATCCCATGAATCCATCTAGCACGGGCTGGGGGAAGTTTGTTTTATGTGCTTGATCCTACCTTATGGAACGCTCTCCCGGTTGCGATCAGGCCTATTCCCCACTTTCTCTCCTTTCGCAAGCAATTGAAGACTTTTTTGTTTTACTACTCGTGCTGGCTCTTTCCTCTTGCTTCCCACACAGCGCCTGGATGCCCTTACCGGTCTTTGTTTGATCTTTATTAAATATCCGTACAATACAATACAATATATTTCAAATGGGATTTAGGAGAGGTTCAAGTACGACCCATTGTGTGTGTCACGGAATTCCCCCTTTCTCACCTGGGAGCGATCCTTGCAGGATTTCTTGTGCGGTGTCTTCTTACGCACGGATCTGGTCTTGTATAAGCCCGCGCGAGCCTCTTCTGGCTCCAGCGTGCGTTCAAAGCTCCAGGATTCAGACACTCCGGGATCCAGGAGCGAAGAAGGTAAGCACACAGCAAACGAGTCCGGGAAACAAGGAGGAAGGAAGAGGGTAATGGGAATGGAATTAGGAGGTCCAGGAACAAGGACAACAGAGTAGCGAACTACGGAGCACACGTCTAGTCGCTGCTTGCAGTAGCATTGAGACGCGCGGGCACGCGGGGGTGCAGCCTATTTGTAAACACGCTACATATACATTTTATAATAATAATAATGCACAAGAGGACAACTGCCCAGGTTAGGATGGCTAGTAGAGGTGCAATTACTCAGCCTATCAAAATTGGGAGAGGTGTGAAACAGGCCATATATTGGCTCCCCTACTCATATAGGGGAGCCCTCTGTGACCACACTTTTTCTGGCCTCAAAAGATCCCTGCTTGAATTGCAAAACTATGCAGAGTGCTATGGATTCAAAATAAACTATGAAAAGACGAAGTTAATGCACTTTGCACATAAACAGACCTCCAACCCTAGGATGGAAGTGGCAGGGAATAATATTGGGTATGTTGATTGCTTTAAATATCTGGGCCTGGAACTAACATTGAGAGGCAATTGTTTGGCATTAATTGCTGGGAAAAAGCGGAAAGCTATAGCCTTGACGCATATGATATCTAACTGCATTAGAGAAGTATCTGGATATATTATGTGGTATTTTGACTCTATACATAAACAAAGATTTTGCGTGTCCATTCTATATGGGTTGGCGGCGCTATGTATGGATGATTTATCATGGCTGAAAACTATTGAGGGCAAATGTTGGAGTACAATTCTAGAATTAGGCCCTAGTGTCCTGATTTAAATAATTAGATTGGAATTGGGCCTTACATCGCTGAAAAGGCACTGCCTATTGTATTTAAAATCTAGATCAGGCCCGATCAGCCCGTTACTACAATTGCTGGGAGAGGGAAATTATGCTAATGTATCCAGCAGATTTGCTTCCCTAGCAAATAAGAGCTTTGAAATAAGAGATTGGTGTCCAGACGGCGATGAAGATGATCATGTGTTAAGGAAGAGCTTTGCATCAAAACTGGAGTGATGGGATTGGTCTGCTAATTATAATCATCTGACCACACTAAGTAGCTATAACGCAGTGATGGGGAGGGAACCTTGTGCATACATTTAAAGAACCACAACATTATTTGAAAGTATGCCTATATGCCACGTTACGCAGATTTCGCCTTTTGCTTAGAGTGAACAAACTACCAGTTCTGGCATCCATTAGCCCTGAAGGTAACCTTGCTAGAGAAGATAGGTCTCTGTAGTATTGAGGGAAAAATGGAAACAGCAGGCCATGTTCTCACAGAATGCAAGCATGGCTCCCTTTATCAGAGATTATTAGGATTTTTTGTTATGAAACTTGACAGCATTAAAAGCGATTCATTTAGCACTTTACCATGTGTGGATTGGTGTGATGACCTCAGGGAAAGAGTTAATATAGATAAGAATTCTGGAAAATCAACTATTTTCTAGTGATATTATCTTTTTAGTGATTTGATGTTCTTACCTGATTTTTATATATGAAATTAATGTGATATTAGATTGTTTTATGGTGATGGGAAAGGTGAACAAGTTACTTCTTACCTGGTAACGTTCTTTCGATTGGATGTTCCTCCAATGTATGCCTCATCTTAGATGTATTCCATCCAGCTTTGCTGCTCTTCGGAAATTTTTTCGGCAGAGGGCGCCGTGCGTCGATGTCGTCGAGTCGATGGTCCCTCGAAGGCCTCCGTCGAGGGTGACATCATCGGGTGTATAAGTAGCACGCACGGCGCCTGTTGGCCTCAGTTCTGTTTTTCCTCTCTTTTGTATCTGTGATCTTGTACTGTTTTTGTAGATTGTGCTGGCAGACAGGTATCAGCCTTGCGAGATCTGAGATGGCAATAACCCGGAAAAAATCTACAGAGGGGTAGGTTGGGAGGGCAATGAGGAATATTCCTCATCTTAGATAGGCTCCCAAAGCAGTATTTTGCATAGTTCCTCTGGAGGAGGGGTCAGATTTTTTTAAAAAAAATTTAAATGCCTTTAGATGGCAGAATAAAGCACTGCTTTTCCAAAAGTTAACTCCCTAAACTGGGAAGCATCCAGGTTATAGAATTTTGAGAAGGTGTGAAGCGAAGACCAAGTTGCTGCTTCGCAAATGGACCTTATAGGGACACCTCTTTGAAGGGCCGTGGAAGAGGCTATGCCTCTGATGGAATGAGCTCTTAACCCTTCTGGTGGGTCTTTCTGTGCTAGTCTGTAGCATTCTGAAATGCAAAGCACGATCCAGCGTGAAATTGTTTGTTTTGTTACTGATTGACCCAGTTTTCTTCCAGTGTAGCCTATAAACAACTGGTTGTCCACTCTAAGTCTAGAAAGCCTAGAGATGTAAAAGCTTAAAGCTCTTTCAGGGTCCAGTCTGTGTAGTCTTTCTTCCTCCTTAGAAGGATGAGGTGGAGGATAGAATGAGGGTAAAACAATTTTCTGATTTAAATGAAAATCAGATATTACCTTTGGTAAAAATGATGGTTTAACCCTCAACACAACTCTGTCCTTATGGAACACAGTATAGGGTGGCCCAGAAGATAGTGCCTGCAATTCGCTCACTCTGCTTGCTGATGTTAGAGCAACTAAAAAGGCTGTTTTCCATGTTAATAATCTTAATGGACACATGTGCATAGGCTCAAAAGGGGCACACATTAAGAATTTTAATACCACATTTAGATCCCAAATCGGTACTTGAAAAGGGTGAGGAGGAAACACATTAGTGAGATCTTTTATGAATTGTGTTATCAAAGGAATTTTGAAGTAGGAGCATTCTTCCGATGAGCGCTTGAAGATGGAAAGCGCCGCAAGGTAACCTTTTATTGTTCCGATATTCAGACCTCTATGTGCTAGGGTCAGAAGGAAAGATAATACTTCCGGAATAGAACACAGAAAAGGATTGACATTCTTTTCTCTGCACCAGTTGCAAAACTTTTTCCAATGGCAACAGTATAGAGACTTTGTTGCTGGCCTTCTTGCCGAAAGCAACACCTCCATAGCGTCATCTGGAAGGTTCCAATCCCTGTATCTCAGCCTTTCAGATACCAACCATGAAGGTTGAGCGTTTTGACCTGTGGATGGAGAACCTGACTTTCCATTTGAGAGAGAAGGTTCTCTCTCTGAGGAAGACGTACTGGAGGATAGATGGACATGTCTAGAAGGTCCGGGTACCACGTTCTCCTGGCCCAATCCGGGGCAATTAGGATCATGCGGCTCCGAAACCTTCTCAGCCTCCCGATGACGTGAGGAATGACGGGAATCGGAGGGAACGCGTACAATAGTGGGAAATTCCACTCCACCACGAACGGGTCCCCCAGGGCTCCTCTCGGAGGAAATTCCCTTGAGCAATACCTTTCGCATTTTCGGTTGATCCCAGTTGCAAACAGCTCTACTTGAGGGGTTCCCCAAAGGGCAAAGATCTCTTGAATGACTTCCTGAGCCAGTTCCCATTCGTGGGATACCTTGCTCTGCCTGCTCAGAGCATCTGCCGTCATATTCTCTTCCCCGGCTAGATGAATTGCTGTTAAAGAGATTCCCTCCTGAATCGCCCAATACCAGAGCTGCATTGCCTCTCTGCACAGGGGTAGTGACCCCACGCCTCCTCTTTTGTTTAGGTAGTGCATGGCCACTGTGTTGTCCGTCATTATCAGGACATTCTTTCCCCTGACAGATGGCAGGAAGGCCTTCAGCACTAGTCTGATTGCCCTCAGCTCTAAAAGGTTGATATGTAGTTTGGACTCCGATAGAGACCAACGACCGCCGATTGTCAAATCGTTGGCATGAGCTCCTGACCCCAGGAGTGAGGCGTCTGTAACTACTGTGATCTCCAGCCATGGTTGCCAAAAGGGTTCTCCTTTTAGAATGTTCTCTGTACAGGTCCACCATAAAAGGTCTTGTCTGACCTTGTTCAGAATCTGAAGAAGATCTGTCATTTGACCCAAGAACTGGGACCACTGAGTCTTTAGGGCCCATTGAAGGGATCTCATCCTCAAGCGTGCCTCTGGCACCAGAAAAATGCAGGATGCCATGAGGCCGAGCAACCTTAAAAAGTCGTAAGCCTGGAGATTTTGGGCATTTTGGAATTTGGAAACCATCTGAAGAATGTCTTGAGCCCTCGACTTGGGAGGCGAGCTCTTTCCCAAGGATGTGTCTAATACAGCTCCTATGTACTGAAGCTGTTGGGAAGATGTCATCTGTGACTTCTTCAAATTGAGGGAGAAGCCCAGTTTGTGGAGGAAGTGGCAGGTGACTTTCAGATGATCCAGTGCTTGCTCGGCAGAGCGCGCTCTGATCAACCAATCGTCCAGGTAGGGGTAGACATGAATCCCCCCTCTCCTGAGGTGGGCTGCCACCACTACCATTAACTTGGTGAAGACCCTTGGGGCGGGGGTCAACCCGAATGGCAGGACTCGAAACTGATAGTGTGAGTCGCCAACTACGAACCTCAGGTATTTTCTGTGTGAGATGAATCAGCACATGAAAATAAGCATCCTGGAGGTCCAATGACACCAACCAGTCCTGAAGGATCTGAGAAAGGGTAACCATCTTGAACTTGTCCTTCCTTAGGAACTTGTTCAAGTTTCTTAAGTCCAAGATGGGTCTCAGTCCTCCGTCCTTTTTGTGGATAAAAAAATACGGGGAGTACCAACCCTTGTTCCTCTCCGCTGCAGGTACTGGTTCTATAGCACCTTTCTCCAGCAGGGTTAGAACTTCCGGCTGTAGGAGCGGGTTTGAAAGTTTCAACGGGTGTCTACTTGGTGGATTGCTTTGAGGTTGCTTTAGAAAAGGAAGGCAATAGCCTTGGGCTATTATTTCTAGAGCCCAAACATCTGAAGTAATGGCTCGCCATTCTTGCAGATGCTGCGACAGCCTGCCTCCTACAGGTGTTTTGTGGTGCAAGTCCTCAAAGTGGTTTTGTGGCGGATGTTGCAGCTGCTGATGGCAAAGAGGCTGCAGCTGGAGCTGGCTTAGCACGTTTTCCTCGTTCACCATGAGTGGCCTTTCTTTGGCCCCTTTGACTGGCCATTCCTCTCGTCTTCCCGTATGAGGTGTAATAACGATAGGATCGTCCCCTCCATGATTGCCCTTGCGCACGAAAAGGCTGAGGTTGCCTAATAGCAGCTCCTAAGGATTTTGCCGCTGCTTTTGAGGTCTGCAACCTCTCAAGGCTTTCGTCAGCCGTGTTGCCAAAAAGGTGAGACCTGTCGAAAGGCATGTTCAGGAGGCGGTTCTGTACGTCCGGTGCAAAACCCGACTTCCGTAACCACGCAAACCTGCGCATTACCGTGCTATTGCCCATGGACCTGCTTACACTATCCGCAGTGTCCAATCCAAATTGAAGGGATTCCTGCATGGCCTCCTTTCCATCTCTAACGATGGCTAGGAAACCTTCCCTTTCTTCCCCTTCTGGTATGTGCTCCGCCGCCATTGCAATGCACTCCCATAGAGTGTACGCAAATTTTGCCAAGGCACATGTGGAGTTGGCAGATTTTAATGCCATGCTCCCGGCTGAAAATACCTTCCGTGCCCAACCATCCACACGCTTATCATCCCTGTCTGGAGGGATAGACGGGTATGCAAGTTTGTTGGAAGCTGTGGCTGCCTGTATGACCAAACTCTCGGGAGTTGGATGTTTTGACAGATAGCCGGGGTCGCTACTGACTGGGCGGTATTTTGATGCGAGGGATTTATTTACCGGAGGAATAGAATCGGGAGTTTCCCAATTCTTGGCCACCCTGTTTTTTAAGGCTACATGAAAAGGTAGTACTGGGTCTTCAGTGGGACCATGGTCCAATATGTCTGTTAAATCGTCCTGGACGAATTGGGCTGGTGGTCTAGCCCATCCCAAGTAATCTACCACCTTGGTCATTAACTGACGGTAAGATGGACTGGCATGCTCTCCTGGATCTGGTCTACCAAAGTCATTCTCAGGAGAGGTGTCAATGCCACTTGCATTGTGCAAAGACTCCACCAAATGCCTCATTCTGCTTTCCTCTGAGATCAAGCATTCTGGGACATTTGGGGTGCCATACTCCAATCCAAAAGGTACATTTTCCTCCTCGGATCTTTCCTGTTCCTCAAAAATTGAGGTCAAGGATTTGAAAAACTCCTTTCTAGGGAGAGGCTTGAAAACCTTCTCTGGGAGAGGAGGAGGAAGAGGTGTAGTACCAGGCTCTGAAGGAATTACGTGTTTAACCTTTTCTTTCTCTTTTTCTGGCTGCCCTGGCTTGGTTGGAGCCTTTGGCGCCAAGGGTTTCGGCGTCGACGTCGATAGAGGCATCGACGGCGTCAATGACATCGTGGTTGTCAATAGGGTCTGCTTCGAGGGCGTCGAGGCGGCCTTCGACAGTTTCTCCTTCGAGGTGTGAAAGGTCTCGGACGGCGTCGGTGACCTCGAGCGGTCGACTCAACTGTTTTTCGCTTGGCGTCCTGGAAGGTTCCCTATCCTTCCTTTTACGATCACCCGGGCTCGAGGGTGCGTGAGTGTCGGAGTGATGACGCTCCCAGCCGGCTTCCGAAGAAGGCGCGGACTGAGGCTTTGCTTTCTCAAACACCTCCATCATTTCTGACCCTAAAAGCTTCCCACTCTTCGGAAGACTAATTTTTTGTGGCGCATTTCATTTTCGGAGACTCGTCTGACGACGAGGTGGAGGGAGATCTATGGCGTTGTTTCTTTGACTTTTTCGACGAAGACGACGAGCGATGAGAATCGCTTCGAGATCTGGATCTATGCCTTTTGCGTCGAGGAGATTTTCCCCATGGGGTCTCGACTCGACGCTAGAGGCTTTCCGATCCTTCCGACCTACCTGTAGCTTTCCTCTCCTTTCTCGCAAGGCCTTTCCCGTCATCGCCTGACACTTCAAACTGGCCTCCATGTCGTGGCCTTCCCCGAGACACCACAAACACTCGCGGTGTGGGTCTGTGATAGACATTATTGAGCCGCACGACTTGCATTTCTTAAAACCCGATCTCGGGGTCGTGGTCGGCGTCGATGACGAGGACATAATTACTTCTCGTAATATTATATTTCCTGACAGAACTCGAGGCGCACCGAATGTCCGAAGCAACATACTGCGGAAAAACGGAACTGAAGCCAACGGGCGCCGCGCGTGCTACTTATACACCCAATGACGTCACCCTCGACTTGACGACATCGACACACGGCGCTCTCTGCCGAAAAATTTTCCGAAGAGCAGCAAAGCTGGATGGAATACATCTAAGATGAGGAATACGTTGGAGGACACAATCCACTCGAAATATGTAATATTTATTGTGATATTTGTTATGTTATTTGTTATATGTGAAAGTTCTTATGAACTATATACTTAATAATAAAAACATAATAATAAAAAAACGGTTTAAACCAATATGGAGGCCAGCCCACATGGTCAGAACTGCCATTTAAGGCTACATTGTGATCATCCTGAGCAAAGGAAGGCCAGAAACACAAAATGGCAGAGAGCAGAATTTTAAAAATGTGTTAAAATAGCTTAGTGAAGCCAAAACAACAGTATCGCGGCCACCAAACTACTCCCTAAAATTTGCGTCACACGAGTACCCTAGGGTAAAAAGGGGAACCTTTGAGGAAACCCTTAAGTAAAAGGGTAGTAAATGGCAGGGGGATTTCAGGAGAAGTCCCTGTGACCGCCAAAAAGAAGTAGGGAAGAAAAGCAAAAAGTTGAGGGGCCCTACAAAGTGGCCCTAGAGTCCCCCAAAAGAGTAATTCTAACTTAAAACTCCTCTGTGTTGGGCTTCGCACGTTAGGACAATTTCTGTGCCATTTTACCACCATCATTCCGAATTGCTGCCTTGGCTATGCACCTAGGGTTAGGAAGCTGCCATCATCTAGAGGGGCAGCGCAACACCACTACATCACCTCTGCTGTTTGTGTGGGCCATCCTGGGTCTCCTTCAATGTTGTTTCTTTGGAGGGACGGTTTTCTGCTGGCTGGCTGCTGCCCCTCTTTACGCTTGGAGCCATCCAAATCGGTTTGGTCTGGTTCTTCACTTCCGGCTGGTGGATCTCACTCCATGGAAAGCTGCTTGATGTGCTGCCCACTGTCAATTTCGGACTGTGGACAGTCAACGCTCAGGGTCTTGCAAAGTGAAAGGTCAACATTGACGGTTCTCGTGTTTAGACGCACAAGCTGCAGGTCCGGTGCAGCTGAGAAGGGTATTCGAGCGAGAATTGCTGTGACCCCACTAATGAGGCTTCTGTGCTGAACAAAAGAAAAAATGTTGGAGCGTTGGTGTGGTCCAACTGTCTGCTGTTGTATGGTCCAAGTGTCCGGTTTGGTAGAGATGCAGCTCTGGTGTTGGGAGGTGCAGACCAGGTGTCCCCAAAACCTTCTGGAAAATGAGCAACATTTGGATGATAAACTGTACAGTGAGAAACATTAGAACAGACTGGAACGAACTCGTGTTCAGGTGTGAGCAAAATGATTGCAACGTAAATTATGATCGATAATCTTAGTATTTCAACTAGGACATATTAAGGTGCAGTAATTACCAATAGTTGCAAATGCAGTCCAGCAGAATTAAGGATTACGTATTCGCTTATCTGCATGAAAGTGATCAGCCACCCTAAACATTGGGCTGGGAAATTCCTCCACAGCATGTCAGATATACATTTCTGTCAATCTATTTCTGCCAATCTATGAACTTGCCTCTGAATTCGTCTGGAGCATCACTGTAGTCAATCTCTGCTCGGGCATTCTTTGCTACAATCTCTTCCACTTTGTCGGACAGAAGTTTGAACTTCTCAATGGTGATTGTGGATTTAATGCCTGCTTTCCGCATCTTGGAAATTACTTCTTCAAATAGCGCTTTGCTGTAAGACCGCTGTGAAGAAAATGAATAAGTATCACAGTTTTTGGTAGAACAATCAAAGTGGGAAGAGTGTACATACTTTCTTATGATCTTTGAAACAGCAACCACAGCTCACATTCAAAAGGATATTTTTTCATTGAGCAATAAGAAATTCAGCAAATTGGAGCCTTACGGATACAGCCCAAAGTTGGAACTGCCCCTTGCACTCTAGTAAAAAAAGGAGAAGCAAAATTATCAACACTGAGGTGGAGAAGAATCTCTATAAAGAGGGCTGAGAAGGCATCCGTTATCTGGCTGTCCTACACCTGTGGCTCTCATAAGTCTCTTTCTTCCCATCTTTTCTGATAGACCTGCTTTTCCCCCAAGTTCTTCCCCTGTTAGCACTTCCTTTGCATGCTACACCTTTGTGTTCTACTACAGAGTATTTCACCATGGGATCCTTCTCAGCGCATTATCTTTCACTCCTTTCTCCAAGCCCTTTATCACTGGCTCCTAATTTGTGCCTCTGCCAAGGCTTCTTCTACTTCTACATTTTATCAAGGCTCAATCGTTGCATAAGCTCTGTTGAAAAAGGGTCTGCGCTACTGTGTTCATAAAACAAAGGTATTTAAATGACTATCATCTCACTAGCACCTCCCATCAACCAATCATGTACAGTTTAGAGTCATTGCATCTTTCTCTCTCACACTTTAAACAACTTTTGATGGAGACAGTACAAGTTACTCACTCTTGCACTCCTAGTCCATAGTTCCTATTCCGCCATACATTCGGGATAGTTGTCCTCGTTGGAAAGGGATCGACCATTGTAAAGCAATACATTATTAGGCGACAGCAAAGGTACACATGCAGGCGATACCCAGCTCCACAACTCATGTTCTGCTGTCTTTGTCAGTCGAAGCAGATACCCAGTGTGAAGCTTGTGAGCAACGTGTTGCATTTGGCACTCATAAAGGTTGATTACCAGCCTGCATCTTTTTGCTTTGGGCTACCTAATATGAATGCCAAAAAGCAGGTGGCCCTGCAGGGATGAGACAGTAATGTCAAGGTTGGCTGAGCCAGGGCCGTAAAGAAGAGGTAGCCAATGAGCATGCTCTGGCAGCCAGACATGACATTCTATGGGTTATGGAGGCATTGTTGGAGACGGTTAATGAATGGGGGCTGGGAGAGGCCGAAAGTAATTGCCTTCTGCCTGTGCTCTAGGACACAGGGTGGCATCAGGAGTTTTCACTGTGCAGGTACGCACAGGAGGAGGTGGTGGAAAATATTCATAACAAACTGTTGCTATTTAAATAAGTTCTTCATGGCTTTTATTGGGAAGCAAATTGTGTCTATTACAATCATGCTTCGTATTTGTCAGGCGTGCATTTTCCATATGGCTCATTGCGGTATACTTGCGAATAATGTGTTATCATCTGATACATTCGCCAGCTGGCAAGTGCATAACGCCCCATATTACTGGCTTACGCGCCCATATTAGTGCCCTGTTCAAATTTGTAATTTTCCATTTCAATTCACAGCTGACAAGTGTATAATAGGCACATAAGTGACATGCATACTCAAATGACAAATATTAAATCATTTTAACATTCCTTTTTTTGGGCATGCAAAGTTTTGGTTTGCTGTCATTGCAGAGGTTTGCTAGGAATGATCCGTAGTCCCTGCAGTATCTTAGTGGAAAAATGATTGTCATTGTCTGGTACTTTGCATATCTGACACAGATATAATGGGCAAATACTATCCATGAATAAATAGGCTGCACAGCTTCTGATTTAGTTCCAATTAAGGTATTGCAAATCACTACTAATAAATGTGCCAATAAAGTTCTCCTAGTATCGTAAGAAAAAACAACAAATCCTGCTGTAAAGCAGTCTTCAAATCCAGCAAATTTTAACCAATGTTACTAGCCAAATGTGCTTCAAAATGCACCATTTGCCACTTAATTTCCCAACAATAGTTTGGGTCACACCTCAACCATTGCTGTAAAATAGTTTGTAATTCATATCCATTTGTGACCAATGTAACTGACTCCTATGTTAGAATGTATGAAGCATCACTACATTTCCATACCAAAAGTGTTAGGGCAGAATTTGTGGGGTTGTTTTGGCCACCTTTCAGGGTCCCCACCAGCTTTTAATTTATTTGGTTTCTAACACCCTTCTTCCTCCCAGCCAAGCATTCTCCAAAGCCTCTCAGGGAGGGTGGCTCTGTACTTTTAGTGCTCTTTCTTAACATCCCTTAATACCTGTAAGGCAGTGGGAGCCAAAGGAGCCCCCATAGTATCCCAGGCTGGAAGTACCATTCCCGTTAGTCATGTGATTAGGGTAGTGGAAGATTTCTTTTTGTCTACATGTGGTCCTATTTTTCCCCTTTCAATCCGGGTATCTTAATGGCAGTTTTCTTGTGCCCTCCTTGAATTTCTGCTTGGCCACTTGACTATACCTTGTTGTTCAGTGTGGATGACTGGTGAAAGTGTGTATTTGGTCCTTTGTGTGAAATCCAGCCTAGAGTGCTTGGGGAGAACAAATGACATACCCCTGGTAATGTTCTTTCTAATAGATGTTCCTTCTTCTACTGGATGTTCCTAGTGAGAACTGCCAATGGAGAACCTCAGGTACTTCCGGTGCTTGGGATGTATAGACACATGAAAGTAAGCATCCTGATGATCGAATGACACCATCCAATCCTGGAGTTGCAGGGCCAGGAGGATCTTCAAAAGACTGACCATCTTGCATCTGTCCTTCCTGAGGAACTTGTTGAAGCATCTCAGGTCCAAGATGGGTTGCAGTCCTCCGTCCTTCTTGGGGACCAGAACGTAGGTGGAGTACCAACCTTGGTATTGCTCCGCTAGAGGTACTCTTTCCACAGCACTTTTCTCCAGGAGGGAGAGAATCTCATGCAGAAGGAGCAGGTTTGCTTCCCCAAGAGATTGCTTGCTCGGGGGACAATCTGGAGGTCTTTTCAAGAATGGGTGACCCATCAAAAGGCATGGCCAACGATCTGGATTGAACATCAGAAGCAAAGGCTGATTTACGGAACCACGCAAACATCCTTGCAACTGTGCTAGCAGCCATGGCACGTTCCACTGAATACAAAGCATACAACCCTTTCTGAAGGAACTGGCATGCTGCTTCCTTGCCATTTTAAATGATATTAAGGAAACCGTCTTTCATTTCCCCTTCAGGGACATGTTCAGCTGCATGGGAGACATAATGCCAGACATCATCCCACAAGGTGTAGGTGTATTTAGCCAAAGTGCAAGAAGCGTTAATGGCTTTCAGAGCCATGCTACTAGCTGAAAACACCTTTTCCCCCCAACATAACATATTTCTCATCATCCCTGTTAGGAGGGATTGTAGGATAGGCAGCTGCTTCAGAAGCAGACATAGCTTTTTGTACTACCAAACCTTCAGGGGTAGGATACCTAGAGAGAAATTTAGGGTCAATGGACAAAGATTTGTACTTTCTGACCATCTCTTTGCTAGCAGCAGGAGTGGTATACGGTTTTGCCAATTCTCAAGGATGTTTTTCTTCAAAGGAGAATGTAAAGGTAAAAAAGGTTCCTTAGGGGGTTCTTTGTCCAGGATGTCATTAAGATCATCCTGTTCTATATCCTTGGCAGGACAACCCCAACCCAAGTACTCAATTACCTTAGTCATCACAGACCTATACGCCCCACTAGGGTGCCCAGCTGGGTCTGTAGTGGCAAAGTCCACTCCTGGTGAAGAGTCAAACCCACTGGCATCTCCTAAGCATGCAGTTAAATTATGCTCTCTGGAGTCCTCAGAAATGTGTTCCTCCGGGACACTTGGTGCGCCAAAGGGATGAAAATCAAAAGTTGTATCATCATCCGCTTCTTCTTCCTCCTCAAAAATGGATCCCATAGACAAAGTCTTTTTTCCACAAAGGTTTAAAACCAGTCCGTGGGTCGGAGGATGACGTTGATGGCTTCGTCATCGAATCCTTCGATAGGGAAGATGAAGCCAGTGGCTTTGATGTTTCACGTAACGACGACGCTGTCGACAGCACTCGAGAAACCTTCTCCGTCTGTCGACCTGGGCTCTTAGTGGCACGAGACATATCCCTCAACGACTCCTTCTCGGCCTTATGAGGCACAATAGGGTCTGTAGCCTTTTCGGGTCTTTCGAGGGACCGTAAAGGGCCACCTTCGAGAACACCTCCAACATTTGAAGACAGAATTCTTCTCAATCTGCTTTAGGGAAACATACCTTCTTCCCGACAGGTGATGAATCTGAAAATGATGAGCGATGGCGCCTCTTCTTGGATTTACGTCGAGAAGACGCTGATGAAGATTGCCACAAGCCGCTCCTCGATCTCGAGCGCTTAGAGCGCTTTTTTTTATTTCTGAGTGGATTTATCCTTCAGACCTTTGTCTTCGGAGAACCTCTTCGAAGGAGTGGATGTGGAAGACTTAGATGCCGACTGACCTAAAGTGATCTTAGCCATCCTCTCCTTCAAGGCCTTACTGGTCATGGACTGGCATGACCCAGAGTCTGTGATTGACATCTTCGACACACAGTCTGCCCACCTCTTGAACCCATTCTTCAGAGTAGACATATTCAAAGATTTCATAAACTACACAATAGAAATTTGCTGAGGTGAATCAAACTGTTCGAAGCATGTAGTGCATGTGGAAAAAAACAAAACAGAACTGAGGCAATGGGCAATGTGCGTGCTATTTATACCAACATCAATGTCACGTCCGATTGCAGGGATGGAAACCCTCTGCTGTCGAAAAAGTTTTCCGAAGCTGCAAGCAGGATATCAGTATATCAAAAATGAGGAATCTGTGGGCGGACACAACCCATTAGAATAACTGAGTTGGTGGAAAGTCATTGTCTGTTTGCCAAATGTTTGAATGAAGCTTGCTGTGTTATAGGGGACTGAGGTCTCCCCTATCCTCTTGTGAGGGGTAAAAAGAAGACCTCTTAACCACTCAATTCACCTTGCTTCAATAACACAAAGCTGCACCAGCAAGCCCAGCTGATTGAAGACGAGGACTGAAGCTCTGCACCAGCATCTCAAGTGTACCAAGAAATCTGATGCCAAAGCTCTGCCTCACCAATGACCATGAAGGAACAGACTGTGGTGCCCCTTCTCTCTGGTCTGATTGGGACAGCTGGATCACCCCACTTACCCAAAGGCCACGTCTCGCTGAAGCTCACGGCCATGTCTTCATCGCCTGTCTCACAAAAGTTAGTCCCTCTGATGCAGATGACCCGGAACATGTCCATGACTGCTAGACCTGATCATCTGGTGACACTTCACAAGTACCCTAGTTCAATCTCCCCCAACTCGAAAACTCCAGGGAATCATTAAGGCAGTTGTTGCCAAACTGCATTACCAAACTTGAAACCCAAAGACTCTGATGTTGCTGGCTCTTCTACAGTGTGGTCCTTAGAAACAATCTTTAATAATCCTTCCCCCCTGAAGTCACACGATGCGGAACCATTGGAAAAATTCTGCTCTTAAGTCTGAGGAAATCGCAGGAACTGTGCATCTCTGGTGAGCACCAACTGCAACTCAGTAAACGAGATACCTAATCCTGCATTGCTGGCTCAGACACATGGTTGAATTGGCAGAGAATCTCAAATAATCCACTTGACTCTGGAGAACCTTCCCTTGGGACTGCTGCAGGAATCGCAGACCACACCTCCACTGGACAGGACCCTGGACTCTGGGATTAATTATTTCTTATTCTGAACCTTTTGTTCCATAGGTCTGCCATCCTTCTGATCAGATCAGAGCATTGGCACTGAAACCGTTTGTACTTTCTGAAAAGGTTAGAGCTCTTCCACAAAGAACACATATTTTCTGTAAGCATTTATTCCATTGATTTACCCCAAACATGGTATTTTCCCTCCTTTTCTGAAAAGATTGAAAAATGCTTACTTACAGGTAAGAGATTTTTAGAGACTTTAAACCATTGTTGCTTGATTTAAACATTCCTCTTTTGCAAGGTTTTACTTACCTGTAACTGTAGTGATTTTTCCCCCTTTTGCCTTATCTATATATATTCAGTAAAAAAAGCGTTGTTAAAGGGACGTTATGGTTCCAAGTAAAACCGAAAAACCCCTGGAATTCGCCAGTTATGTTAAGCTAAGCAACCATAACTCGCGCCACCACCGTGCACTGCTAAGACTAACACCCAGGACATCAAAGATGACATCACACATGGTTTTTCGGTTTTACTTGGAACCATAACGTCCCTTTAACAAAGTTTTTTTCACTGAATTTCAAAGGTTTTTAGTAGCGCAACTTAACCATAACGTTCCTGTAACAAAGTTTTTTCACTGAATATAGATATATAGATAATGTAAATTTGATAAATGTTTACTAGGATGCCCTTAGTTTATATACATAGAACATACTGAACCGCCTACCTGCGCTAGTGGGTCTGATATCCACAGACCATGCGCCTGTTTGGGAACGGACCTGGACAACATCAACACGATCCAAAAACTCAGGGGGTATCTTACATTGTTATATCACCCAAAAAAAAACACTAAACATGTTAAAAAAGCAGCACATACATAAATTACATTCAATAATAAATAAGAAGTGAAACTGTGTATGTAAGATACTAACAGTACAATTACATAGTATATGCAACATAGTGGAACATACCCAAGCACAATAAATATGCCTCCAACAGAATTATCTCACAGAAACCGCACAGCAAAAATCAAGAGGACACCTACGCAGCAGTAACAGAAAAACTTAGCAAGAAACTAGTGAGTACACTACATTTATTGTATATATTTATAAACTTTCTGTATTAGGTACACTAAAAATAATATTTAGTTTTTTTACACAGAAATGTCCAGTACTTTGGAATGGCTGGAAGAAAATGTTCCTCAGGATGAAATGAGGGAAGACAGCGATACTAATGGTAGACACTACAATTCTCTATACAAGCCAATTAATAACCATACTTTATATGTACTTAACTTTTTTTTTTAACAGACCATACAGACATTAACAATAATATACCAAGAGAGACGTTAGAAAATCCTCTGCAGCAAATGGAGCTAAAAATTGATCTGTTAATGAAACATTTAATTATTTTAAAACGCTCTTTGTGGAGGACCATATAAAAGAAAACATTAAATATCACTGTCCCACATGTACCTGTTCCGCCGCTCCATGTCCCAGCCAACTATCCCCAAAACCTCCCCAGCAAGAAAAACATTATGATGAGACTTCAATCCCTTACTCCCCTACCGTCCATCATGTCCAAACCCCTAATGCCCCTGTATTTGTTTCAGTTTCTGGTTCCCCCTCTCTTTCATAATTTTTATACTTTTATACAATAATAAAATATTAAGTGTTTTGTTAGTATATTCCTCTGTGTCTTATTTTTTTTTTTAAAAAAAGGCAGTTAGGGAGGTCCTCAATTAACCAAAATGGTGGTGTCCTAAGGACACTATACCTGTTCGCACTGTCCTCAATCAAGATGGGAGAGTCCTTAGGACACACAAGATGTCCGCCTGTCCGTAATTAACCAAATCGGGGTGTCCTAAAGACACTATACCTGTTCGAATTGCAGTAGCCAAAATGGGGGTGTCCGCAGAACACTAAAGACGTCTGCATGTTCGTAGCTATACAAAATAAAGTGTCCTAAGAAAATTCCCGCTGTTCGCATTGTCCGTAACCAGAATGAATATGTCCGTAGAACACATAGGCCGTCCGCCTGTCCGCAAAGTTGTGATGCACATTTATTTTGTTCGGGGACTGGATCACTAACCGTAGAACACCCGAACGCATGCGTAGACCTGACCCAGTGCATTTGGTGCCCTACGAATAGCCGTCCCATTCGCCAACATGTCCTCGACGTCATACGTATAACGAACACTGTCCTGGCCCCTGGACACCTAGAAAGTGTTTTTATCAGCAATCCGAGATATTTTTCTGAGAAAGTTCACCCTTGCACATGTCCCACACTATGTCCCTGGCGATCTGCAAACTTTTTTGAATTTTTTTAGCCCTTTCTTCGTGTTCAAATGTTCGAGAACAGCGCGGGTGTCAGCGAAGCGCACCCCAGCACCCCTATAAAAGGCTTCACCCCAGAGCTGCTCCTTATTCTGTTTTTGTGCTTCCAGGACAGAGACTGCCCCTTGTTGCATTGGATTGCTCTTGCTCTTTGAAACAGCTGTCCTGATGGCAACCATGGCTGCTGCTGGTGCTACCGCTGTCTCAGCATCACCTCCACCCCCTCCACCACCAACACCTTCCAGAGGACCTGCAGAGGGGAACAGGCATCAGGATACAGAGGAGAGTGATGAAGAGGATGAGGTAGTGGAAGTCCCTACTACTAGTTCTCACCGTGAATCTTGGGTGTGGAGGTTATTTTTTTTTTTTACTTTGGTTTTATTAGCATTTTCATAGTATAACAAACAGGCTTAAAGCTTGATTACGGACACAAACATTAGGTACCGCCTGCATCCCCAACCCCCCCTCGCCCCCCAAAACGAAAATCAAAAGAACAAAAGAAATATGGAAGAAAGAGTGGGAGATAGCAACGAAAGTTCCTTTCAACTCATGTGAAGCGACTGGGAGACGCTTTGAATGCACATTTATAACCGGGGCTTAGAAGTGAGTGTGGCTGCCAAAGTTTTCCATGGCTGTAGTTCGAATACCGTTCCACGGGCCGTGGGCATCCGCCCACCCTCGAGCTCCTTGCTGCTCCCCTCACCCCCCGTCGGGTTTCAGTGAACATCCCAACCCCAGGACTCCTGCACCCCGTACCAGTTCGCTTGGAATGAGCTAGAGTCATTGTTTACCATTGCTGTCAATTTGTCCATCAGGAACATTTGTTTCCCCTTATTTAGCCAGTCCTCCTTCGAGGGGGTCTCCGGGCTCTTCCATTTCTGGGCCAAGGCTACCCTCCCTGCTCTCAGCATTGTTTCCCACATTCTGGGGTATCTGTACGTGTCTGTGTCCTCGGGGGGGAGGCCCAGCAGCACTGTCAGGGGGTTCTGGGGGAGCAGTTCCTCCGAGACTTCCGCGATCCAACCCCTCACCCTCTCCCAGTAGGTTTGTACCTTCGGGCAATGCCACCACATATGGCCCCTCGATCCTCGCTGACCACAGACTCTTGGGCATTCGGGTGACACCCCTGAGAACATCTTGGGACAACTTCACCGGGTCTCTGTGCCACCCCTGTAAGATTTTAAAGTTATGTTCCATATCTGCCGTGAATAGGTTACCGTGGAATGCTATTTTAAATATCCTCGAGCAGGCATCCTCTGAGATCTCTTCCCCTGCCAGGTCGTTCCAGAATGTACGGAACCCCCTCCTCTCTGCCAGATTGATGGTATTAAGAATCTTGTATATCCCAGATACCGCCCCCTTCCTTGAGGTCGCTGAGTCAAGACATTTTTCAAAAGGGGTCAGCTGCCTTTTCAAGTCCTGAACCCATGACTGATCGCAGAGGATACCCTTCAGGCGGAGATATTCAAATATGGAGAGAGACCCATGCCCCAGAGTGTCCCTTAACTCCTCGTATGATAGGAAATCCCCATCCTTAAACAGTTGAACCACCCATTCCATTCCCAGGTCGGACCAAGACTGAGCTTTTTGGAACCCCCCTGCTCCCCAATCTGAGGGGGTGGCCCCAGAGCGAGGACATCGGGGACGGCCATGACGTCAAATGTGCAGTCTGGGGGCCCTCTTTCCAGATTGCCCAGAGTACCGCCAGTGTTGGGTGGGATTTGAGTCTACTCGGTATCAGCCTATGTGGGGCCCACAGAAGGTCCCATACTTTTAGGGGGTGCGCATCCATGTCTTCCAGATAAAACCAATAAGTTCCATCCCCTCTTTCATGTGTTCCAGGAGGACGCGCAATTGGGCTGCGCGGAAGTACAACTGGAAGTCCGGAAACCCGAACCCTCACTCCTCCCTCGGTAAGGTCAGGACCGTCCTCGCGGTCCTCAGGGTCTTGCCCTGCCATACAAACTCTCTCACCGCGTTCTGCAACGCTCTGAAGGTGTGATCTGGGACATTAGTAGGGAGAGCAGTGAAGAGATACAATAAGCGCTGCAATATATTCATTTTTACCGCCGTCATGCGGCCGTACCAAGACAGAACCATCGAACCCCATCCCCTGAGGTCAGCGGTGATTCCCGCCATAACGGGATCGTAATTGGCGGGGGCTAGATTGGTTAGGTCCCTGGTAAGGAGGACGCCCAGGTACCGGATGGAGGCCTTCCCTACTGTTATACCATTGAGCCTGCCCAAGGGCTCTAGCCCCGGGTCACGTACCCGCACGGGGTGCAGAACTGATTTGGATGTATTGATCTTCAATCCCGAGAAACGCCCAAAAGCGGTCATCAGAGACAGGAGAGGGGGAAGCGATGTGACGGGGTCCACCAAATAGGCCAGTATATCGTCCGCAAACAGGGACAGTTTGAATTCTACCTCTCCTCTCCTGATCCCCCTGATGTCCGGGTGTGCTCTGACTGCTATGGCCAGAGGCTCCATTGTTAGGACGTATATTAGGGGAGAAAGCGGGCATCCCTGTCTCGTTCCCCGGGAGAGGGCGAAGGATTCCGACAGCCTGCCATTCACTTGAACTCTTGCCCGCCGGGCTCTATACAGTGCTGCCACCCATTCCCTTATATGTTCCCCAAAGCCCATTTTCTGGAGGAGGAGATGCATGTACCTCCACTCGACCCTGTCAAAAGCTTTTTCCGAATCTAGTGAGAGGACACTTGCATCGAGATCTGACCTCTGGGTGTAGTGAAACAGATTTATGGTTTTCCGGATGTTGTCCGAGCCCTGCCTGCCTCTGATGAACCCTACCTGATCTCCATGAACCAGTTTCGGCAGTACCCCCTCCATTCGCCTCCCAATTACCTTGGCTAGGATCTTAACATCGATATTTAACAGGGAAATTGGGCGGTAGGAGGAGCACTCCGTGGGGTCCTTGCCCTCCTTTGGAAGTACTACAATTATGGCTTCCATCATGGAGTCCGGGAGAGTACCACCCTCCAGAACTGCGTTGAAAACCTTTACTAAATGCGGGGCCAGGGTCGAGCGAAACCTTTTATAGAAGTATACTGAGAAGCCATCCTCCCCCGGGGAAGTACCCGCCTTCATCTCGCTAATCACTTTTTCAACCTCTTCTTCCCGCACTGGACTCTCCAACCCGTCCGACATCTCCCTAGTCAGGGCTGGGACTTGTATAGAGTTCAAAAACCTTTCTATCTCGGTCTCGCCCCCAGTGTATTCCGATGAGTACAATTTCTCATAGTATTGGCGGAAGGCCTCTCTTATGTGGGCTGCTTCATGCCCTATTGACCCCACTTCATCCTTAACGGCTTTCACCATTCTACTTCTCTGCACCTCCCTCAATTTCCAGGCTAGGATCCTATCTGCCCTGTCCCTCTTTTCGTAGTATTTCTGCTTAACCAGCTGGAGACTCCTTTCTGTTTTGTGAAGGAGGAGGTCCTTCAGCTGGAGCCTGTAGTCATCTAGAGCATTGATTTGTTTGCGATCTAAGGGCTCTGTTGGGAGGCCCCCCGGCTGGAGGAGGGATATTTTTGCCCTCAGGGACTTCTCTTCGGCTTCCTGCATTCTTTTATTCTGGGCTCCCTTCTTAATGAGAATACTACTTATGGTTGCCTTGAATGCATCCCATAGGGTGTGTGGGCCAACCTCCCCATTGTCGTTGAGATCGAAGAATTCCGTTATGGCATCTAGAACCTCCTGCGCGTGGACTTCGTCCTTCAGCAAGGAGTCATTGCATTTCCATCTACCCCTGCGGTCGCCGGACCATCCCCCTGCGACAGTGACTCGAACCAGGTCATGGTCCGAACAGGGGACAGGGTCCACCCTATGGCCGGTGATAAATGGGTATAGGGTCTCATCCGCTAGGATGTAATCTATTCTGGAGAAGGAAGTATGGATGGCCGAGTAGTACGTGAAGGAGGGGGCGCCCGACCTGGGGGGGGGTATCGTGTCCACCAGGACTAGTTCTGAGTTGACCGTCTGGAAATTTCTTGCCATGGTCTCGTCTGCCACCCTGGAAATCTGGGGGCTAACGCGTTTCCTGTCTCTGACGGGTCCAGGACCATATTGAAATCCCCCCCTACCACCATCGGGCCCTGTACAAAGAGCTTAAGTTTATCCCTCACCTCTTCCCAGAATTGAGTTTGAGCTTCGTTTGGACCGTATACTAAAGTCAGTGGGGCACCCTGCAGGGACCTCCGAACCAACAGGTAACGGCCCTCTGGAACTTTCAGTATGGCCTCTTTCTCGAAACCCACGTTCCTTGACATTAATATGGCCACTCCTCTTTTCTTGCCCTTGTGGGATGCACAGAAAACCTCCCCGATTTCTCCACCCCACATTTTGGGCTCCTTTCCCCGGGCCCAGTGAGTCTCTTGCACGAAGAGGAGGTCAAGGCTTGCCCTTCTAAATTCCCTGCAACCAGGGACCTCTTTGTGGGAGTGTTCAGACCACGGACGTTGAGGGACCCACTCCCAGGGACGGCAAGCTTTCAGTCATTATCCAAGAGTTCTACAATCTCAGACCACCGCGTCACCTCGCCCCTCCTCTCTCGCTCCCTTAGTGTCATATTGACCTCCCTCCTTTTCCTTTCCCATCTGGGGGGGCTTAAAACATTTCCCCAACTGCCCCCCAGTCCCGACCCCCAACTGAACAACCCCAACAGTCTTGTGTCCCCCCTCACCAGAGCCAATTGGATCTGCCATCGCTGGCTAATGGCCGAACCACCAGCCTGCCCGCCTCGATCAGGCGTTCCATATACTGCTCGTCTTTGTGAGCCCCCCCACCCGCCCAGTGGCGGCATCCCCCTCATGATACTCCCTTACTCTCCGACCATGGGGACGATGATACTGGTAAGTCCACTGGTCCTTCAGTCCTCAGGAGCGTTCCGCTCTCCCTCCTTAACTGGCGACGGAGTATTCATTTTCCTATATTTCCTCGCACCCGTTTTCCTTCTATCTTTCGATGGGCCTGGGCTATTCTGAGTATCCCTCACCGGCCCCGACGGGCCCCTCCGGGGATTCGAGTCCTCTACATAATCCTGGATGGCTCCTCGTATGTCATCTTCCGTGATAAGAGTCGACCTCTGGCCCATATACTCAAAGGTCAGGGAGAAAGGATAGCCCCAACGGTAGCGGATCCCTTTTTCCTTAAGCCGAAGTGTTAGGGGCGACTCATCCTGCGTTTGGCCAGAGTGTAGGCGGAGAGATCCTGGTAGATCGTGATCTGAGCATTGTTGTAAGTGATCTCCCGAGCCTTCCTGGCCTCCTCCAGCACCTTTGTTTTTTCAGAATAGTAATGGAACCGGACCAGAATAGATCGAGGGCCCCCCGTCCCTGCCCTGCCCCCGGCTCTGTGCACCCTGTCAAATGTGAGTTCCGTAGTCATTTCTTCAGCAAATAGGAGGGTGATGATGTCTCTCACCGTTCGGATGATGTCTCTCTCTGTTTCCCCTTCCACTTCGGGCACCCCAAAAATTCTGAGGTTGTTCCTCCTTTCCCTATTTTCAAAGTCATCCATCTGCCTGGACCTTTCCTCATCCCTTTTCTCCAAGGCCGCTAGTCTTAGCTCTACCTCCATTTCCTGGGTTGCTGATGATGTTTGATAGGTTTCCACCTGCAGCAGTCTATCCTCGACCTTGTCCACCCTTTGATCAATTTTTTCATATTTCTGGGCAATGTCGGATTGCATGTCCCTAATTTCCTGCAATATGGAGGCAAAACCTCTTTCCATGGCCGTCGTGGAATGTGCCTGGGCCTCCGACTGGGCCATTCCTCTAGTGGGGCTTGGTTTTCTATTGCTGTTCGCCAACTCCTGGAAGCGGAATTCCTGCAGGGTTTTCCGCCAGTTCATCTGTCCACCCCTTTCTGGGACAGCCAGTGGTTACCTTCCCAGGACACTCAGATAGGGGCCGTGGGGAGTTCGGGAGGTGGTGGGGGGGGCCCCAGGGCCAGGCTCGTCCCCACCTAGCCGTGGTATGTCTTTGCCGGAGGAGTCTTTATTGGGCGGGCACACGCCCCACCGTGTTCGAGTGGGGGCCTCACACCCCGATCCGAGTCGCCGCAGCCGGCTGGGTCGGTTCGCTCTTTGCCCCGTGTGGGCAACTGGTTCCGTGGCCTTTGCCCCCCAGCCCACCGTCTCCAGTGCCTCCGAGGGGGGGGAAGGGGCCCAGGGCGGCCCCCGGACGGGCACTTGCCTCGCCGAGACCCGGCCTGTTGGTGCTTGCCCTACTTGTTATTCCCCCACCTGGGTCTCTCCGGCTCCACGGCCGACAAGGAACTGGCTTCTGGCCCCCCTTGTCGCGATGCGGGTCCTGCTGTCTCCCTCTGCGTGACTCCTTCTCCCGCCTGGCTAGGCCCGCTGCACTGCGCGCCTCAGAGGCCGGGGGAGGGGGCGAGGCTCCGATTCACAATGCAGGGAGAGCCCTCTCGTCCCGCCGTGGCCCCCGCTCCCGGGGCCGGGTGTGCTGGAGGATCGGAGAATGGCCGGGTGAGGCCGGGGGAGGGGGACTCCTCACTGTGTCGGCGCGGCTCCCGCACAGGTTCGTCCCCGGCTGCCGTTGCAGGTCTCGATCTCATGTCTCCCGGGGTCCTCGAGCGTCGCTGTTTCGCTCTGTAGGTGCCCGGGGGTGTCACCTCTCAGCTCCGTCGTGCTGGATCCGCCTGGGGGAGTTCGGGAGGGCTCAATCCCCTTAATCTGCCCAGTCGAGGCTGGAACAGTACGATCAGACAGCCATTGCCTGCGCGCCCCCTGGTGGCCTCCGTGTGAAGGTTATTTACCACTGTTAATGGAGTACCAAAAGCATGTGCACAAAAAGTAACCTGCAATCAGTGCAAGATGGTGCTGAGTCGTGGGAAATCAGGTTTGTACTGCTATGGTACTACCTCAATGAAGCAACACCTAAAATCGTTCCACGGTGGGGCTATTCGTAAGGTTGTACCTTGCGATAAACGTAGTAGGTTGAGTTCCCCTGCAGCATCCTCTGTTTACCCCCCTGCCACCATAAGAGACACACCTGTGGGGCAGCGCATCCCTCCAGCTGCCTCGTAGGCCATACATGATGCTGTTGATCCTTACCTTTTGAGGGTCACAGTATTGTGCATGTACTGCGATGCAGTATTCTGCAAGGGGGAGAACCTTCGAAGTGCTTTCGAGACGGTGGTAAAGGAGCATGAGAATAACTGCTACCTACCTGAATAAGGCCCACCCTACATTTTACTCTCTCCACCTGTCCTTTCGTATCCCTGTGGTTGGTGTCCGTTCCTTTCCCTTTCTATCCTTAAGTGTCGGGTTTACAAAACCCCAAAAAATAAATATAAAACAACAAAAACCAAAAAAAAAGAAAAATTCTCTTTTCAGAGCTGCCTTTCACAGTTAAAAAAGAGAAGTGTCAATGAAATGCGCAAGGCCTTGTGCATTTTTACAAGTTTTTGTAGCTGTATGGTGGCAGATACCTCTCTATCAACAGGGGAGGAGCTCATTGTAAAATAGGCTCCAGTGGAACACATGAATTGCACCAAATGTACAGCTTCTATGCAATTCAAAAAGGAAATCCATATAGCAGGATCAGAGTGTTGGCAGGCATGGCTGCATAATGTTGCGGTGGGTGTGGCCAAGCCCTAGGCGCTTGGGTGCATAGCCTATGGCCTACGGCCATGCACCCAAGAGCCTAGGCCTTGAGTACACCCACCGCAATGTTATGCAGCCACGCATGTGAACATGTGGCCAGGTACCAGAACCCAGACACGTAATACAGCCACCAGCACGCCTACGGCCTTTGGCCATGACCGAAGCACCTAGGCCTTGCCCATACCCACAGCAACGTTATGCAGCAACGCATGTGAACATGTGGCCAGGTACCAGAACCCACAAATGTAATACAGCCCCCGGCACTCATACCCAACCCTTGTACCATAATACAGACATGCCGGCAAACATGTAGGTACTTGGCAAAATCCACAAACATAACAGCCTCCAGCACATCTACCCACTTCCACTCACATAGTATTTTTCTACTGCCAAACAAACCACAAAATCTGCACAACATTGCCCCTCCTCCCAGCAGTCCATTAAGTACACAGAACCAATACATCATAGTACAGTACAGTACTCTGTATTCTGCACAATGGCACAACCCAACCACATAAAACATCCACTGTAACCCTATGCACTTCTATACACACAGTATTCCAACACATCACCCACACACTGCAGGACTGTTGACTCCATCATGTCCAGGCATGGACCAAAAACTGTAGGATGGAACAACAATCACCACACCCTTTCAACCAACAATATGTACAATGCTGACACAACACACACACACACACACACACAAGGCAACAATGTAAAACCTACTTGCAACTAGTGGACAAGGAAGTTGTATGTAACTGGTGTTCTTCGCATCGGAAATGCACAAGGACATGTCCAGCCATACATTGAAGGCACTAGTGGCTTACCACACACAAGCCTAGTACACCCTATGCGAAAATGCTCATGTCATGTGCAATCCACTCCCTATCTGCAATTGACCCTGCCAGCACTCACCACAAAAACAGGTCACCTCAGGACATATCGTGCTGTAACGAAGGCTGCCTGCAATCACCATACAAGCTAGTCCCCTGAGGAGGTACCCGCAAATTGGCACAGTATGCACGGATACACTCCCCCACCCTTTCCATCCCATCTTCCCACCACCATATGCCGGAAAGCATGTTTTCCAGCACCGTTGGCGCCGCTCTATCCTCGGCTACAGCATGGCGGCTTTACCCAAACTTATGAAGCTCATCACGCTTCCCTCCAGCCAACCACCGGGAGCGTCCAATGTCCGCCGACATCACGCCACACTCCAAGCCAATCAGACTTTTGACCGCGGAGCGAACAGGGAAATTGGACCGTGGAGTGGAGCCATATATCACATTTTTTGAGAGGTACATTTTACCTTCTTTTTAAAAAAGTATAGGACTGATTATCACAAAATGTTCAATTTTCGGGACCAAACCGGCACACCTGCCGCAAATTTCATGAAAATCCGTCCACCGATTTGAGCTGTATGCGCAAAGCATTTGTCCATTCAGACTATGGAGAAAAAAATTAGGACCCCCCACCTATAACTTTGGCCCCCCCGTACGAAATATCACCAAACTTCCCAAAATTCAGAGCGGCCGATAAACTTTTCCTGCAAAGTTTGGTGAGGATTCGTCCATGGGGAGCAAAGTTATAAGCCGCCCAAAAAGTGCTCTTTCTATGAGTTGAGCAACTTAACCATAACTACACGCGCGCTACCGTGGGCCGTTTAATATGGGATACATTACTTACCGTAATCGTATTTCTGATGCTTGTATCTGCTTAGATTCACATGCTATGCATAGGCTGACATCTAGTAGAAGCTGCAGATTATTACGGTTGTTGTTTTCGAAACTCGAAAAGGGAAATCGGCGGGGCGTGCTAATAATACTATCCCAGGTGTGACGTCTACTGTACCCATGGTGCTTCATGCGTCGAGGTCCCTCAGATTGATTGTTTCTGACATGAGGTTGCATGAAGTGCAGAACGAGTACAGCTGTTGTAAAGCAGATTATGTATGTGATAAACCCAGAAAAACATCCATGCACCTTCTACTCCACGGGGAGGAAGGATGGGCGCATGTGAATCTAAGCAGATACAAGCATCAGAAATATGATTACGGTAAGTAATGTAATGTATCCCTTCTGAGGCTTATGGAATCTGTTGAGATCACATGCAATGTATAGATTAGTGAGCAGTGTTTGGAGAAGGAGTGGGTGGTGAGAAGGTACATCAGCAAATAGATGTTTTAGCACTGCTTGTTCCGCCTGAGAATCTGCTTTAGAGTGAGCGTCAATGCAGTAGTGTTGAGTAAAAGTGTGGACAGAGCTCCATGTAGCTGCTTTGCAAATGGCGTCCAGTGGGACGTTTGCAATAAAAGCCAAGGTAGCTCCTGTACCCCTAGTGGAGAGAGCTCCTGGTGTGAAAAGCAGTGTTTTACTTGATAGAAAGTAGCAGAGCTGTATGCATCCGACTATCCATCTGGAGATGACGTTTTTGGAAATGGGATCTCTTCCCTGCCTGAAGCTATGGAGACAAATAGTTGGTCTGTTTTTCCTTAGCGGTCTAGTCTTGTTTATTGTATTGTATTTTATTTATATAGCAACTGGGCACATTTCTTAGGTACATATTTATAGTTGCAGGCATAGTAATTCACACAATTTACAGGCAGGGTATTTACCCAGTTTACGCAAAGCGCAGAGTATTTACACACTTTAGACAAATGAGAGAGAATATTCACAAGGGAGTTGATGGTATGCAGGGACAGGCACGAAGAGGGTTCGTTTTCGTTCAGAATTAGGCAGGTTTTGGCCTCTTTACGGAATTTGTGTTAGGAGGGTTCTAGTCTGATGTTAGGAGGTAGTGCATTCCAGGTTTTGGCTGCAAGAACTGGGAAGCATTTAACCTCTTCCTTTTGCAATTTGAACCTGGGTATGATGAGGTAATTGGAGTGGTGAAGATCTGGTCTGTCTGAGGTGTTGAGTTTGAATTTTGTCACAGACATATTTAGGTGCTTGATTGTGTATACATTTGTATATGAGAGAGAGAGTCTTGAATTTGATTCTTTGGTTAATTGAGAGCCATCGAACACTATGTCTCATCTCTGAGATGTGCAGTTTTCTAGGGAAGTTGGTTGCTGCTCTAAGTGCATTGTTTTGATAGATCTGCAGTTCGCGCAGATTATGCGGACTTGTGCGTAGATAAAGTGCATTCCACTAATCTAACTAAGTACAAGAGCCCTGGCCAGAGTGATACAATTGTCGGGTGTCAGAAAAGGTCTGCATGCGTTAATGAGCTTGCATGTATAAGCCGTAGTAGATGCTGTGGCATTGATTTGTCTTCCTAGCGAGAGGGTGAAGTCGATGTACATACCTAACATTTTGATATCTTTTGAGACTTTAATGTTGTTGCCGTCAATGTTGAAGGTGTTAAATTTATTGTTGAGTTTATTAAGTCTAGCTTGGGTTCCCACTGGGAGGAGCTCAGTCTTGTCGTCGTTGAGGCAAAGACTGTGTTGTGCCATCCATGCTTGGATGATAAGGTAAATGGCTTTAAGTCAGAGGCCACAAAGGGGGCGCACAGGCAATGGCTGCCTGAGTGTACTGCTCCCACCGAAGCCTGGCATTCAGAGGGGATTGAGCCCCTCCCGAGGCCTCCCCGGCAGGCCCAACTCATTGGATTGGCTTGGTGCCCCCCCCGGGCACCCAGCGAGCGAAAGAGCGGCGTTCGGGAACCCTGGGGATCCGGAGATTGAGAACCGGAGCTCCCGAGCAGGAAACGAAGCGAGGCCTGGGCAGCCGCAGAGCAGGGGGAGAAGCGGAGCCCTCCCGAGTTCGCACGGACACAGTGCCCGGTCCGCCCCTTCCCCCGCGACTAGCCCCCTTCTCTGGCTGGGGGAGCGGCCCGGCCGGGGACCGGCCCCCGACAAAACAAAGAAGCGGCCGTGGAGCAGGAGACGGGCTAAATCAGAGCTAAATCAGGGTTCACTGGGTCATGATGCTCCCCACATAGGAGAGGCCTTCCGCTAATACTATGAAAAATTGTACGCGTCGGAATATGACGGGGGCGATGCATAGATAGAGGACTTCCTGAGCTCCATCCAGGTCCCGGCCCTAACGAGAGAGATGTCGGAGGGGTTGGAGGGCCCGGTTACCGAGGAGGAGATAGATGAGGTGATTAGTGGGATGAAGGTGGGAACTTCCCCCGGGGAGGACGGCTTTACAGTGTATTTCTACAAAAGGTTCCGCTCCACCCTATATGGGTGGATCCTAGCTCCTCGCTCCCCCCGTCAATCTGGAAAAGTGAATACCCTTCATTTAAATGACAGACGTAACTTGATGGCCGTAGGCCAACCGTCTTATGCACCGAATTATAGAAATACAGACTGCTATGCTTGACCAACAAGCGGCCATTTTAAACGTAGCAAGAATCGCCATTTTGCTTGTTAACCATTGCTCATTGCTTTCTGTCTAAAACTGCTTTGCAGCTTGCAATTCTTGCGAATTCTGCTTACTCTGCTCAACTGTTAACATTGTTGTCTGAATATGAAAGGGCAAGGTCGCGGGACTGAGGAGTTCGTTGAAACTCCTCATGAGTAGCCCAGAAAGGAATGCCCACACTCCCTCTCTGTAGCCTTGAGGGAGAGCTGCAGGGCATTTAATCTTTTCACAGCTGCCAGCCAGTCTCGTACTGTGGTAGAATATGTTAGAATAAAACAGCTAAAGGCTTGAATTATGCTCTTCTTACGGCCCCCCTTCGCAAAACCCTTTAGAGCGTGTCGGCTCCCAGGACACGAATAGTACCTCATAGATAGCAAAGCTTGGAATGTGACTCTTCCCCCAAGTGCAGCTTGCTTCCAAGAACAGAACCACCGTGTTCTGTTCAACAACTAAAAGATGCCTCCGCACTTTCTAATTGCACATTGTTACTAGAATAGACCTCGAAAGTGTCATAATTGTCAGACCCGTCGGAAATGTCCATCGTCATCCCGAGTTCAAAGAAACTTAATAAAGGTGGGTGTTAAACATGACATAGCTGATGGTATGATATGCATTTTGTATACATGTAACTGATGTACGTAATTCGCTCTCTTGCGTCCCTCGAGATCTAGGAAACTCACGTTGCGGGGCGTGAGACCATAGTTGGCCAATTGGGATTATTTTTGCTTGCAATAAACCCTAGCATTGGGAATTTGAACCTTGTGTCTGGCGCATCCTTTCGTGTATGGTTATTGCCTTGTTTCCATATCGCGAGGGACCCCCTTCAAGATGGCGCCCGAATAGGGACCCTCTCCCACTTCCCCCATCGTATACGTTGTAACGGAGTAAAGGCGGAAGAACGGTGAGGACGGGACGATCGAGCCAGGATCAAGAGGTGTACGGGGCGCCCTGTAGAAGTGAGGAGAGATTCCTTCGCAGATCTGCACACATCTGATCCCTGATCGACGTACCGGGCCAGAGGGCAAAGGAGGCGAGGGTCCCGAGACGAGGCAGAAGCCAGAGAAGCGCAGACACGACGTTGGGAGAGGTTGCGTCAGGACAGGCGACTTGTTTTATCAGGCGAGTCATTCCCCGATTCAAACGAAAACCTGATTTTTGGTAGAGTGTTGATTTTGCAAATTCAAACATCCAGGTAAAGGTTAGCTAACCAAAGGGGAAGGTTAAAAACATGCCTGGAGTACGATCCACTTTAGCAGGGCTTATCCGCTGCGGTAGACAGTCCTTGGAATATGGCCAAAGTGCACCGCCTGGGTGAACGCCGGCTTATGACATGTATGCAAAATATGGTGTGGGTGCGATAATATTTTGTGAAATTTGGCATAGGCAAACTGGAAAGCAACAGGACCATCAGTGGCCGATTAATGGTAGCTTTGAGATTGCGAGGATAGATAACCTAGAAAGGGTGTTGATAAGGAAAAAAGCGCAACCCGCAGCTTTTGAGACTGTCAAAGATTGGAGGAGGGAAGCAATGCTCCGATTTAGGAGTAGAGAGAAGCATGCGCGTAGGCATAAATCGAAGGGTGAGGTAGCAGAAGAAAAGGAGGAGGAGGAGTGGACGGCAAGTCTAAGACGGGAAGGGAGACATGAGCAATTGAACATAGAAGGAATATACCCGCAGCAGGAACTACACATAGCAGACGAATTAATGGAACATTTGCTAATACGGGTCGGGGCCCAAAACCAGAATCGAAACCAAACACGCCAGTAGTGACTGCGCAGGCCCAACCAGTAGCTCTCATACGCCCTCCCAAATCCCAAGCACTTCCCCTCACGCAAGCATTAACCCAAGACCCACCCACAGCTCGAGCCCTCCCACAAGCGCAGACCGCAGAGACACAATTTCCCAGCACCCAGGAAGGCCCTTCACAGATGCCACCTGTGTCACTTGTCCCATCCGCACCTCCCGCTCCAGAGACAGATTCAGCACCATCCTCCCCTCCCGAAGTCAAAATTGAGACCGGGGAGGCGAGAGGCGGGGCTGAAGGAACAGGATTTGGACGGTTAACACGAAGCGCGATCAGCAAAGAAAGAAAGATTGAATTACAGCAAGAGGCAGAAAGGTACATAGAAGGAAACGATTGGACGGCAGCATTGGCCTCATTGTATGGGTACCGAAGAAGCAACGAGAGACAGGTAGTGTTGGAATGCATGGGGGACATTTTGGTGGGAGAATGGAAAAAGATACTTGGGAATTTACAGCCACAACGATTGTTAGATTTGAATAAGTTAGCACGCAGTGAGCAAAGAGATGAGGATGTAAGAAAACATGTGTACAAACTCATTGAACTGAAAAATGAAATGGAAGATAGATATGCTGAAATGTTTGCTAAACCTGAATATAGTAGTGAGTGTATTAAGAAAGGTAGGAAGGAGGCGTCGAGGTTGTATATGCAAAAATCGTGGCCGAGAGTTTTTTCAGGTGGTGCAAAGCATTTGCCGGTACCGGGACAAATAGGTGATACACAGAGATTGCAGCCATGGGTGGGGGAAACAATGCGATGGATGTCAAACAAAAGAACCGTCAGTGAAGGAAGTAAGTGAGATATGTAATGGGTACCCATTGGAGATGAGAAAAGAAGCGATGCGAACGATAGTAGGAGTGTTACTGCAGCAGGTCATTGGATACAATAGAGGTAGAGGAAATGCACAAGGCAGGGGAAATTTGAATAATATGCACGGGGTGTCATTGGGAGTAAATCAATGTGCATACTGTAAGGAGGAAGGACACTGGCGAGCGCAATGCCCGCACCTACAGAATAGAGGTGGGTTTGGCCAGAGAAGGCCTCAAAGGACATCAGGGGTCAAATGGCCCAAGCAGAAATAGTATGCAGCAGGGATATACCAATGGAGGTACTCAAAACCAATCCTATGGCCAAAACCAAGCTCTACAGAACCAGGCATTGAACCAAAGTGTTCCGAACCAAAATCAGGGCGGGCAGGGCCAACAGAGAAATGATCAGAGTGGAGGACACCGAGGAGGAAATGGGAATATGTTTGATACACAGCCAAACACGTATTATAGCAGCAGCGGTGACTACACATCGGACGATGTGTTCTTTTCGCAATAGGACAGCCCACGGCAGGGGTCGGAACCAGTGTCTAGTCACGTGAATCAGAGAGGACCCTACGTAGAAATGAGAGTCGGGAATAAGGAGCACCGTTTCCTTGTAGATACAGGGGCGCAGAAGTGTTCGATAGACCACCACTTGGTTCCGGAGATCCCACTGTCGGGGCAAAACAATGTTTCTGTAGGGCTCGCAGGTACACCAGTATTTAACCCCATGTCCGAAGCTGTCCCGATTACAATAGGACCATTTACGGAACAGTGTCCATTTCTTCTGACAGAAAATTGTGGGGAGAACTTGCTAGGATTACATTTGTTGAGAAAATTGGGGGCAGTTATACATTGTACGGCAGATGGAGTGTCCCTCACGATTTGGCCTCACGATGCACCGGTGACGGAATTTATGTCAAAAGCGTTACCAGAAGAGCTAAGTAGAGTACCAACCTGTCTGTGGGCAATGCATGATAACGATGTAGGATGTTTGAAAATAGAGCCAGCAAAAATAACTTTGAAAGAAGGTGTTACATTACCACGAATTCCCCAGTATAAAATTTCTGTTGAAGGTGAGAAGGGATTAAAGAGTATTGGTATCGACCTAGTGAGATTGGGGGTGGTTGAAGAAATTGCAGGTAGCACGTGCAACAGCCCGATTCTTCCAGTTTACAAGAAAGGAGGCAATGAAGTACCATATCATTTCATAATTGATCTGCGCGCATTGAACAAAGTGGTAGACCCACAATTCCCTTTGGTCCCAGATGTCACAACAATACTGACAATGATACCGGCCACTGCAGAATACTTTAGTGTAGTTGATTTGAAGAACGCGTTCTTTAGCATTCCAGTGGATAAAAGCAGTAGATATCTGTTCGCGTTCACTCTAGGACGTCGATCATTTACATTCACACGCATTCCACAAGGATACACAGAAAGCCCGAGTATTTACAGCAGAGCGCTAAAAGAGCAGCTAGACATGTTAGAATTACCCGAAGGTTGCGTGCTCTTGCAGTACATAGATGACTTATTACTAGCTGCTGACACAAAAGGGATCTGCAAAGGAAGTACTATATTACTATTGACACACCTAGCGACCCATGGTCACAAGGCAAGTTTGAAGAAATTCCAGTATAATCAAAAGGAGGTGTCTTATTTGGGTTACCTACTTTCGAAAGAAGGGAGAAGATTAACACCAGAACGCATAGAAAGTATTTCTAGTATGCCTATTCCAAAAACTCAAAAAGGAGTGAGAGCTGTAATAGGCATGGCCTCTTATTGTCGGCAGTGGATCAGTAATTGTGCGTTGATTGTGAAGCCGATGATAAAGTTAACTAAAAAGGATGCAGTGATGCCTTTACAGTGGGAGGAGGAATGTCAGAAAGCCTTTGAGCAATTGAAAGCTGCATTGCGTGCTGTGCCAGTTTTAGGCACTCCTAACTATAAAAAGATCTATAGACTATTTGTAAGCGAGAGTGAAGGATGTGCATTGGCGGTTTTGCACAGGAACAAGGTGGAAGAAATAGGCCGTGCGGCTATTATTCTTCCGCGCTGGACCCTGTAGCGCGCGCACTACCACGATGTTTGCGATCCGTCGCAGCGGCTGCTGCGTCAGTGAAACAAACGGAAGGAATGGTATTGGGGCACACTTTAATTCTGATGGTGCCACATGCTATAGACGTTCTATTAAATAGAACACAGACGCAACACCTCACTTCTGCCAGACTAACAAGATATGAGCTCATCTTGTTTGCACCCCACATCCAAATTATGAGGGGTAGCGCATTGAATCCTGCAGAATTAATGCCATTGCCCATATCAGAAATTGGTGACAACGAATCACCACCCCATGATTGTTTAATGGTCACTGAAGAAGAAACAAAGTGAAGAGTTGACTTGATCGACATCCCACAGAAAGAGCCAGATGGGGAGTTGTTTTGTGACGGCTCCTGTTTTAAATTACCTAATGGCACATCAATGGCCGCATATGCAATTACTAACCTAGAGAGTGTTGTAGAAAGCAGAAGAATCCCCTACAATTCGGCACAAGCCGCAGAATAATAGCACTGACCCGAGCCTGTGAACTCTCTGAGAATTTGAACGTGAATATTTATACTGACAGCCAGTACGCCTTTGGCGTGGTTCATAACTTTGGCCGACTCTGGGCTGAGAAGGGTTTCTTGACATCACATGGGGCCAGGATTCAGCATGGGCCTTTGATTGTGCGATTGTTGTCTGCACTCACGTTTCCAAAGCGCCTAGCTATAGTGAAATGCGAGGCGCATAAAAAAGTAACATGTAAAGTGGAAGAGGGAAACGCATTTGCAGACAGGATTGCAAAACAAACAGCCACAGATTTGGGAAATAAAATGACAGTACAGACTGAGGAAGTACCTTGTATGATAGAGAATGGAGTTGCCACAGTCAAAGAAATGCAGGCTGAGGCCACGACCGAAGAGATTCAGGGGTGGGCTGAGGGATCTGCTGAGTTAGATTTGGAAGGATGTTGGGTGGACAAAGAGACCAAGAACTGGATGTTGCCAAATTGTTACGTAACCGCAATGGTTACAATGGCGCATAGCGCTACCCACATTTGCGCAAAGAAAATGGTACAGCATTTATCCACAGTATGGAAAAATGAGCACATAAAAAAGAATGCAGAAAGGCTAGTGCAGAATTGTATTATGTGCCTGCAACACAATGTAGTGAAGGGAACCGTGACTCCAGTAGGTAGTTTTGGCCCACCCTCCATGCCATTTGAGGTGATCCATTTTGATTTCATAGAAATGGAAAGGTGCCAGAACTACAAATATGTGTTAGTGGGGATTTGTGCATTTAGCAAGTGGGTGGAGGCATATCCTTTAAAAGACTGCACTGCCATATAAACGGCAAAAGTAATGTTGAAAGAGTATTTCTCCCGGTTCGGGTTGCCCCGTGTCCTGTGGTCAGACAACGGCCCACACTTTGTGGGAGCAGTAGTACTACAGATCTGTGCAGGTCTACAGATAGAGAAACGATTCCACAGTTCCAGGCATCTCAGTTCTGCTGGGCTTGTTGAGAGACATAACGGTATCTTAAAGTCAAAGATAGCTAAAATCTGTGCTGGGAGCAAGTCGAGTTGGCTGGATGCATTACCCCTAGCGCTATTGTGCATGCGCACGTCTGTGCAGGCTAAAACTGGGCTCTCCCCCTATGAAATTATAAGGGGGAGACCGGCAAATGTATGGTGCGCACCGCAGCCCAAAAGATCATGTGAGGTCGAGCATCCTATGTTAAGCACGTACTGTGGCCTTTTAATGCAGAAGTTGCGTTTAATTCATCAGCAGGCGCAGGAGGCGTTACCAGTGCGATACACCGGACCGGGGCACTAGCTGGAGCCTGGAAGCTGGGTCCTGATAAAGAACTTTGAGCGGAAGACAGCATTAGCACCCAGGTGGCGCGGCCCCTACCAAGTACTTTTGGCGACGCAAACGGCCATTCGAGTGGACGGACGGAAGGCATGGATCCATGCGACACATGCCAAAAGATTCCCAGGACTGCTGACAACTTCCGACGACCAGAGAAAGGAAACGGTCTCGGAAACTAAAGAAACTGTTGCCAGTCCATTGCCACAGCATCAGCCTGAGCGAGAAGTGAAAGTTGAAACAAAGCCCAAGCGAGAAGTGAAACTCGAAACAGAGCCTGAGGAGGCTGCCAGTAAGGGGAAAGGGCGTAAAATGCTCCAACGTTGCTCAGCAGAAACAACATCACTGCCAAGCGACACAAACCCTGCATTTCAAACACGAGCAGAAACAACGCGTGTACCCCTTTGGCGCCCGCCAGTCTCTGCAAACGCACCAAAGCCAAAGAAAGAAACTACATCATTGCCATGGCGCTCATCGCTACCCATCATTGTGCCGCAGGCTGACACTGAGCCTGATACTGAAAGTGCAACGGCACTATTCACGGATCATACAATACCAGGAGTGAAACGGTATAATTTGCGGCCTCGAAAGGCAAAGTGATCCACAGATCTTTGGTGCTTTTCTTTTGCCTTTGGTTCCACTCACGGACGGAGTAGGAACCAGGGGCGTAGAGGAGAGAAGTGTGAGAGTTGTGCAAGTCGGACAATTCAAGACTCACGGCTCCTCGGTGCGCTTATAAAAAGTACATGTGTCCTAAGCCAGAGCAGGACAAGCTGGATGCACATAGTACTCTATCAATAAAGAACTGTTCAGAAATCGTCTGAGCAGTGGGAGAAAGAACAAACTAATCTTGCTCGGAGTGGAAGTGATCTAGGCTGTGAAAGGGCTGGCAGAATTGAACTGTGACATTTTCGTTGAACTTTTCTGGCATCAAGAACGAGAGACATTTGCGACGAACTTTGCCAGCAAGAAGAAGGACGATGAAGAACAAGTCAAGAGCGGTTTCAGCCTCCTCCTGCACCCCTGCTGAAAAGATGATAGTTTTAGAGACTGTAAATTTAGGGAAAAAGCATGGTAAAAGGAATAAGGTACTGATTTGGAAATTGGTCCTGTGTTTCTTAAGTATGGTAATACCAACAATAACAGCTATTACACTATGGTTCCTGGAGTCCGCGCACCCATTAGAAACACTTTTGCCAAAAGCAGCTACTGAAAGCCCGGTTCATGTAATCACTGGTACTTTGTCCCCAATGGAAGAAAGAGAAGGATATGGCAACAATACATTGTTGCTTATCATGAACATGACCCATGCGGTTTTAAAGAAAAAAGATTGCTGGGTTTGTGCCCATTTACCACAGCACGGTGGGAAAGGGATAGGCTGGTATGTACAACCATTACCATTGGTTTGTTCAGGTGAGGTATCGTTGAGTGCAATGTTCTTTGGGAAATGGAACAAGAGTAATACGGTTCAGCTAGATGAGACCAATATGAATGAATTTGAGGAAGTGATCATGAGACCCATGGGTTGTTCCATATTCCACAAAGCTCGCGTGTTTTCACCAGATCCCATGAGGAAGAATACACGAAAGACAACAAGACTAGATAGATTACATAGGCAGAATAGACCGACCCCGCCAGCAGAAGAAACATCAGTAATGACATTTCGAATGAGGGATGAATGGAATAAAGATGCTGTGCCCCCTGCCTATACAGTGGATCACAGCCCCGAAACTGCTCCCCTATGTTTACAGAAAAAAGGTTCCTATAAAGTAGGAACGTTTAGCAGCTGCCTGAACACAGTGGTTTTAAAGCACGAAATAGAACCCGTGTACGTAGTGGACCCTGTTTACTTTATATGTGGGGAAAAAGCATATCCATGGTTACCTAGGAACTACGATATTTAAAGCAATCCGGAAATTACATGTCCTAAGTTCCACACTCTCTATTGAAGAAGTGGGTTGGGGGATAGGATCCTGGTTGTGGGGACTAATGCGGTCCTGGGGATGGAAGTTAATTTCGATACTAATGGTGGTACTTGGTATATTCATAACATGTTGCTGTTGCATACAATGCCTACCAATAGTTTGCACTGAAACAACTGAGGGATGTACTAAGGGATATATGCACATGGTGTCGAGAGGAAAACAAACGCATGGCCGAAATAACAGACACTCTGATGGAACAAAAACAGTAAAACAATTAATGGCTATAGACATTAATGATGAAGATGGTGCTCATGATAGCATGAGAGGTTCAGACATAGATACCCCAGACTTATCCTCATCGGAGGAGGATCCAAAGAATGAATAAGACGTTTGGCATATGGTCAAAAGGAGGGTTTGTCAATCTGGAAAAGTGAATACCCTTCATTTGAATGACAGATGTAACTTGATGGCCGTAGGCCAACCGTCTTATGCACCGAATTATAGAAATACAGACTGCTATGCTTGACCAACAAGCGGCCATTTTAAACGTAGCAAGAATCACCATTTTGCTTGTTAACCATTGCTCATTGCTTTCTGTCTAAAACTGCTTTGCAGCTTGCAATTCTTGCGAATTCTGCTTACTCTGCTCAACTGTTAACATTGTTGTCTGAATATGAAAGGGCAAGGTCGCGGGACTGAGGAGTTTGTTGAAACTCCTCATGAGTAGCCCAGAAAGGAATGCCCACGCTCCCTCTCTAAACCTTGAGGGAGAGCTGCAGGGCATTTAATCTTTTCACAGCTGCCAGCCAGTCTCGTACTGTGGTAGAATATGTTAGAATAAAACAGCTAAAGGTTTGAATTATGCTCTTCTTACGGCACCCCTTCGCAAAACCCTTTAGAGCGTGTCGGCTCCCAGGACACGAATAGTACCTCATAGATAGCAAAGCTTGGAATGTGACTCTTCCCCCGTGTGCAGCTTGCTTCCAAGAACAGAACCACCGTGTTCTGTTCAACAACTAAAAGATGCCTCTGCACTTTCTAATTGCACATTGTTACTAGAATAGACATCGAAAGTGTCATAATTGTCATACCCGTCGGAACTGTCCATCGTCATCCCGAGTTCAAAGAAACTTAATAAAGGGGGGTGTTAAACATGACATAGCTGATTGTATGATATGCATTTTGTATATATGTAACTGATGTACGTAATTCGCTCTCTTGCGTCCCTCGAGGTCTAGGAAACTCACGTCGCGGGGCGTGAGACCACAGTTGGCCAATTGGGACTATTTTTGCTTGCAATAAACCCTAGCATTGGGAATTTGAACCTTGTGTCTGGCCCATCCTTTCGTGTATGGTTATTGCCTTGTTTCCATATCGCGAGGGACCCCTAGGGGCCCCCTTCACCCCTTCTTATCCTTGGTGGCCACGTTTGGGCGCTTTTCGGGCTGAAAATTAACACAACAAAATCGGTACTGTTCCCAATGAAAGTACGTGACCCTGAGCTAGACCCCCTGGATAGGTTCAAAGGGATTGCAGTGGGGAAGGTCTCCATACGATACCAGGGCGTCCTGCTCACTAGGGCCCTGTCAAAACTCGCTGCGACCAATTATGACCCCATAATGGCAGGGATAACATCAGACCTGAGGAGATAGGGCAAAATGATTCTGTCTTGGTATGGCCGGATGACGGAGGTAAAGATAAATGTCCTACCAAGGCTTCTGTACCTCTTTACGGCGCTCCCAACCAGCGTCCCAGAGCAGACCTTTAGGGATCTACAGAGCGCAGTACGAGATTTCATATGGCAGGGGAAAACCCCGAGGACTGGGAGGGCGATCCTAACTCTGCCGAGGGAGGAGGGAGGGTTTGGGTTACCGGATTTTCTCCTTTATTTCCGCGCCGCACAGCTGCGAGTCCTCTTGGAACACATGAAAGAAGGGATGAGGACATACTGGTCACACCTAAAGGACATGGATACCCACCCTCTAAGGGTTCGGGACCTCCTTTGGGCCCCGCGCAAGTCAATCCCGGGAAACCTGAGGACCCATCCGACCCTGGGAGTTCTTTGGGAAATTTGGAAAGAGGGCCCATAGACTGCTGATCTTACTTCATGGCCGTCCCCGATGTCCTCTCTCTAGGGCCAGCCCCTCAATCTGGGTAGCAGGGGGTTCCGGAACTCCCAGACCTGGTCAGACATGGGAATGGAATGGGCGGGGCAGATGTTCAGAGAGGACGAGTTTCTAGCATACGCGGAATTGGGGCATGCTCTCGGACAGGGGTCTCTTTCCATCTTTGAATACCTCTGCCTCAAGGGGACCAATCATGGGGTCAAAACCTGAGGAGGCAGTTGACCCTCTTCGAGAAGTTCCTGGACACGTCGACCTCAAGAAAGGGGGCTGTATCCAGCATGTACAAAATTTTCAACACCATCAACCTTCCGGGAGGAGGAGTTTTCGCTCATTCTGGAATGACCTGGCAGGGGAGGTTATTTCAGAGGATGCTTGGTCTAGGATTTTCAAAATTGCTTTCCATGGGAACTTATTTACCTCAGACATGGAACATAACTAAGATTCTGCAGGGGTGGCACAGGAACCCAGCGAAATTGTCAAAAATGTTCCCAGGGGTGTCACCGAGATGTCCGAGGTGATGCGGCCGGGTGGGCACCAGGAAACATATGTGGTGGCAGTGCCCAAAAGCCCACAACTACTGGGGGAGGGTGAGGGCCTGGATTGCAGAGGAATCAGACGAACCTCTCCCTCTAAATCCTCTGACGATGCTTCTGGGCCTCCCCCCGGAGGAAACGGAAATATACAGATACCCAAGGATGACGGAAACAATGTTGAGGGCGGGAAGGGTAGCCCTGGCACAGAAGTGGAAGAGCCTGGAGACCCCCTCCAAGGATGACTGGTTGAAAAAAGTAAAGAACATGTTCTTGATGGACAAACTGACTGCAATGGTGAATAACGACTCGGGTTCATTCCTAGCAAATTGGTATGGGGTGCAGCAGACCTGGGGATGGGACGTCCACTAACACCAGGGCGAGGCCCTGGACTGAGAGGGGGGGTGGGGTCAGAGATGTCCTGCAAAAGAATCGAGTGCCCACGGCCCGGGGGATGGTGACCACAATTCAGCCGGCAAAAATGGTCACCAAACACATCATCTCCTAAGTACAGGATACGAAGAGAACATTTAGTGTCTCCCAAGATCAAAGTTTTGGTTTGAACGCGGGGATTGGGGAGCGAGTCGGTGTTGGGGAGGGCGGTTGAGGGGGGGGTAAGGGTTCAATGGGCCAGTTGTGTGTATTCATTTCAAATCTGCATTGACCCTGTTTGTAACAACAAGAAAATGCTAATAAAACCAGTTTAAAAAAAAAAAGTACCTGGACTGAGGGGTGCTTTGTCTTCCTTCACTGCTTCATCGATACTATGGAGCTACTGCTGGTTAACACATATGGACCCAACATTGATTCTCCTGAATTCTTTGACGAGGTGGCTGCAATACTTAATGGTTACATAGGGTTGCCCATCCTGTGGGAGGGGGACATGAATTTGATACTGGATCAAACCAGGGACAGGACTGGTGTGACTCCCAGACCTCGGTCGAGGGCGGTGTGCCAGCTCTTGGACTACATGGATCTTTTGGAACTATGGGATAAATGGCACTTACTACACCCACAAAAGCGTCAATATACATTCTACTCATCGATGCACGACATGTCCTTGTGTATTGATATGTATCCGGCATCTGGCTCCCTACTGGGCACAGTTGGGGACGCCGCAATATTGCCTTGCACTCTTTCCAACCACTACCCAGTAATACTGACCCTGAAAAAACAGACGGACCTCTTGGGGCGGGCAGCACCTGGTGTTTTAAATCTGAAGCACTCAAAGTCAGTCTTCAAGGTGGAGATCAGATCAGATATAGAGACAATTATTGCGTGTAACAAAGCGGACGATACCTCTGCTGGCACACGGTGGGAAACCTTTAAGGCCTACATACAGGAAATGTCAATCGCCAGAGAAACCAGGGTCCTAAAAGCGATTAGAAGGGACCTCCAGCAGTCGGGAACTAAGCTCAAGTCCCTGGAGCTGGAATACTCATCTCTCGGACTCAAGAGTGCTGGCGCAAATACGCTACGAGCTGGAGCAGTTTGAGGCACATGCCCTCAGGGAGGTGCGCTACTTCTCACGCCCGCAAGCAGCAGGAAATATGGAGAGGGGGAGAGACCGGGTAGAACCTTGGCCAGACTGGCAAAATCAGAGGGCGGGCATACCCAGGTTGACTATCAACTATGCACTAGGAAATCCCCAACGCGTAGACCAAGATATCCTTAAGGTGTTCTCCGATTTCTATGTGTGATTATATGCTGCTGACCCACCACGTGGTGCGCAGGCTATACACTCTCTACTTGAGGGGGATATCTCTGTCGTGCCTGAACACCCCAACCAGGGAGATACTAGAGGCACCCCAAGCAATGTAAGAGCTCCTTCCAGTCATTACCAACCTCCCCAAGGGCAAGGCCCCTGACCCTGATGGTTTTACATCAGAATTCTGTCAAGAACACGCAGCCCTACAGGTTCCTCGACTCTTGGAGGTATGGAAAGAGGCACTTCGCGACTCCATTCTGCCCAACTCCTTAAGAGAGGCCACTATAACTATCCTACAGGCCCCTCTCACTTATGAATGTAGACATCAAGATTTTTGCCAAGGCCCTCACAAACAGGCTTTTCCCAGTTATGCACCATGTTATCCATAGTGATCAGGTGGGCTTTGTTCAAGGCAGATCAACCTTGCTGAATATTAGGCTGCTGTTTGATGTGATGGCCAGAATAGACCCGGCGGCGGAATCAGTGGCCGTGTCAATTGATGCCCAAAAAGCATTTGATATGGTCTTGTGGGAGTTCTTATCAGTGGTTCTTAAACCATAGGCGGACATGATCCGTGCCCGTCACGGACATCGGGGGATTCGTCTCAGCGGCTCTCCCGCTATAGTTTAATTACATGCAGACGATGTTTTATGGTATGGAACAAGTTACTTACCTGTAACTGTTGTTCTCCAGCATGGGTCTGGCATGGATTCACATGCTCATGAATATTCCCCGTCGTCAGGCTGGGAATCCTCGGTAAAGAAAAAACCAGTATCAGTTTCGTTTCTGATCTGTCTTTCGTAGCAATAACCAATCACTGGTCTCTGCGTCATACTGACCACAGCCAATGACTGCCCTCTGCCTCTGGCAGCCATCTTCAGATTTGGAAGCACGTGAAGTGGCAGTATGACCAAGTGAAGAGCCGCAGAGGGGTAGGCGGGAGGGTTCGCATGTGAATCCATGCCAGACCCATGCTGGAGAACAACAGTTACAGGTAAGTAACTTGTTCCTTCTCCAGCATGGGGTCTGGCATGGATTCACATGCTCATGAATAAAGAATACATAGCAGTACACACATGCACAACCACGGGAGGTGGCAAAGGCTCAACATTAAGCATTACATCAAACTCAACATTAAGCATCTTACCTCCTCACCAGGCTCACCTCAGGCGAACAGGTTGCGCAGCACTGCTTGGCCGACCCTGGACTCCTCCCTGGAATCCCGATCGACGCAGTAGAATTTCGTGAAGGTGTGCGTCGACCTCCACGTAGCAGCCCTGCATATGTCCAGCAGGGGCACACCAGATAGGAACGCCGTGGTAGCTGCGATCGCTCTGGTGGAATGGGCTCTCGGACGGCCAGGCAGCGGTCGGTTTGCCAACCGGTGACAGTACATGATACAGCCGGAGAGCCATCTGGAAATGGAAGCCTTCGAGAGAGCCTTCCCCTGATTGACAGGCCCAAAGTTTACAAAGAGTTGTGACGTCTTCCGAAAACACTTCGTGCGGTCCACGTAGAACTTCAGCGCTCTAGCCACATCCAGCGAGTGCAAAGTCCTCTCAGCCGGCGACGAAGGCGACGGGAAGAACACAGGTAACACCAAGGGTTCGTTGAGATGGAAGTCCGACGGTACCTTGGGCATGAAGGAGGGGTGCGTCCTGAGCACTACCCTCGTGTCGTGAAAAGTCAAGTACGGGGCCTTGCAGGAAAGGGCCTGGATCTCTCCCACCCGTCGTGCGGAGGTGATGGCCACGAGAAACGCTGTTTTCCACGACAGAAACTTCAACGGGGCCGAGTGTAGAGGCTCGAACGGAGGTCCCATGAGCTTGGTCAGCACCACGTTGAGCTCCGACGCCGGGGCCGGAGCCTTCACCGGCGGGAACGATCTGAATAGTCCCTTCATGAACTCTTTCACCAGACGATGAGACCACAAGGACGTCCGCCTGGGGTGTGCCCCACCGTCGGAAGAGGCGATCCACTAGATCCTGCCGTAGTTCCCACTCGTGGCACGAGCGCAGCTCCCTGCTGAGTGAGTCGGCGATGGTGTTTTTTATCCCTGCCAGATGAAACGGCACCAAAAATATCCCTTGGGCGACGGCCCAATGCCACAGGTCCTGCGCCTCCTTGGACAGTGCTGGGGACCTGGTTCCGCCCCGTTTCCTGATGTAAAACATGGTGGTGGTGTTGTCGGTGAAGATCCTCACCACCTTGCCCTTGAGGGACGGGAGGAAGGACCTGAGGGCCCAAAACACTGCACGGAGCTCCAGGACGTTGATATGTAGGGACTTCTCCGTCGGGAGCCAAAGTCCCCTTGCGTGCAGATTTTCGGTGTGCGCTCCCCACCCTTCCAGGGAGGCATCCGTGGTCACTGTCTCCTGGTGGGCTGGGGTCTGGAAGTCCATGCCCGCCGTCAGATGCGCGCGGGTGTCCCACCACCGGATCGCTCGTCGGAAACTCTCGTCGAGTGTGATCCTTTCCTCGAAGCTGCCCGTCGTTTGGATCCAGCGCGCGTCCAGAAACTCCTGCAACGGGCGCATCCGGAGCCTGCACATGGGAATGAGGTAGATGCAGGAAGACATCATTCCGAGGAGGGACTTGATGGACCTCACCTTGGCCGCGTCGGCCACCAACATCCGTTGCACCTTGCCCAGGATGGTCCTGGTCCTCTCCTCCGACGGGGAGGCCAGAAGGGACACTGTGTTGAGCCTCGCTCCCAGAAACAGAGCGTCTTGCACGGGTACCAGGTGGGATTTGGCGTAGTTCACGGAGAATCCCAGGTCCGTGAGAAGTTGGACGGTCCTTGCCATGTGAACCACGGCGAGCTCCCTCGTCTTGGCTCGGATGAGCCAGTCGTCCAGGTAGGGGTAGACGTGGATCCCCTCGCGGCGCAGCTGCGCCGCCACCGGTGCGAGGCACTTGGTGAACACCCTGGGTGCCGACCGTAGACCGAAGAGGAGGGCTTTGAACTGGTAATGACGCCCTTGGACCACAAACCTGAGGAATTTTCGGTGCCCCTTTAGGATGGGAATATGGAAGTAGGCATCCTCCAAATCCAACAACGACAGGAAGTCTCCTTCCTCCAGCTGACCCAGGACGTGCTGGAGGGAGACCATCCGGAACTTTTGCGCCTTGATGAACTTGTTCAGACGTCGCAGGTCCAGGATGGGGCGCCATCCCCCCGTCTTCTTCTTCACGAGGAAGTATCTTGAGTACACTCCGGAGCCCCGAAGCCTCTTTGGGACGAGAGCTCGCCAGCCGGCCTCCCACTGGGGTGCTTCGGTGGGGGCCCGACCCCACGGTCAGTTCAATCCTGCTTGGACGAGGCTTTGCCGCCTTGACCTCCTTGCCGACGACGGCGGAGTCCGCCAGACTTCCCTCGTCCTCTGTAGGCCTCCTGAGACGACGAGCGGGCCGCTTGACGGTAGGTGGAGAAACCGCCGCCGGAACCTTTGGAGGCGCCCTTGCCTCCGCTGCTCCGAAAGGGCGTCCGTCGTTGCTGCAGAACTCCCAGGGCCCGGGCCGTCTCAGTGTCCGCTTTAATGGCCTGAAGGGAATCGTCCACTGTTTTGCCAAACAGGTTGTTCCCATCGAAGGGCATGTCCAGGACTCTGGTCTGAACGTCTTGACGGAAGTCCGTAGCCTTGAGCCATCCACGCCACCTAAGGCAAACGCCGTTGCCCAACTGGCGGAACCCAGTGTCGGCGATGTCCGTCGCAACGGTAATGGCGTGGTCCGAAGCCACCTCACCTTCCTGCAGGATCTCCAGGGCCTCTGTCCTCTTGTCGTCCGGCAGGAAGTCCAGCAGGGGAGCCAGTTTGTACCAGAGCTCCCTGTCGTAGCGGGCCACGATAGCCAAGGCATTGGCCGCTTTAATCGTCGTCGCTGCCGACGAGATGACTCTGCGTCCCATAGCGTCCAATTTCTTTCCCTCACCGTCCGGTGGGGAAGTCGATGTGGAGGCCGCACCCCCCCCCGCTTTCTTCCTGGCCGCCGCGGAGACGACGGAGTCCGGGGTAGGCTGCGCCCGGAGGCACAGGGGGGCCGTGTCCGGGACCCGGTACTTCTTCTCGTACCGGTCTCTTCTAGCTGGCGTCGTGGAAGGGTTCTTGAGGAGGGTGAGGCCCTCATCCCAAATGTCGTCCAATAGAGGCACTGAGAGGACCGTTTTCCTCTTGGCCTCGCGCCGCTGATAAAGGAAACCTTCCTTCTTCTTCTCCTCAGGGCAGAGTTGAAAAAGCTCGGATGCCCTGGAGATCATGGAGTGGAACGATCCAATCTCGTCGGGCGGAGAAGCCCTGGTGGGAGGCGACGACGGTACATCCTTGTCGTATACCTCGTCGTCCGTACCCGTCGCTGCCGTGTCAGTCCCCGTATCATCCCCTCGGGTGGACGGGGAGGAGGGCTGGAAGGGGCGCGACGGCTGAAAAGGAGGCGGAGGGTGGATCCTTCTTTTCTTGGTAGGGGGAACACCAGAAGGTCCCGGTTCTGGGTCCCCCGACGGGAGAGGTTCCGTCGGCAACGGTAGTCTCGTCCTTATCTCTGAGCATAAGGACTGTATAGCCAACAAAATGGCCGACGAGTTGTCTCGCGGCGCTGGCAGAGGGGAATCCGACGGGCGATCAGGGGCCCCGTCGGTACCCTCGACGATGTCGTCGTCACCTGCGTCGGGATCCATCCCGACGGGTCGGTCTTCTTCCACGCCGAGGCCGTGGTTTAAGACTTCGACCAGTTCCTCCTCCGAGGTTGAGGCCGAATCTACGACGACGCCCTGCCCCCCCTTTTTCTTCCCCACGGGGGATTTCACGGGGGTCCTATCGATGGGCACAAAAGATGACTCCCTCCGAGGTGGCAGGGAGACTCTGAGCCCCGAGGTCGCCACCACTGGAGTAGCCTGCACAGGCTGAGCCAGGGCCGCCGCGACAGTTTCGATAGAGGGCTTGGCCGGATGGATTAAGGCCTTCACCACCTTAGGTGCGCTCACCGCCTTATCCTTGAGGGGGGGGACACCGCCTCGCTCCCCCTCCGATGGGACCTTCGAGCTCGACCGGGGCCTCTCCAGGAGCTTCGCCGGGTGCTCGGCCTTCCTCTTACCCGACCCAGAGCGTTGGCTCGTGGTTGATGATGCCGGGGAGGGTGCGCCCTGCCTGGCGCCCGTAGAGCCCGACCGTTCGGCGCTCCCGGTGCCAGCGGACTCGCGGTGCTTGGCCTTATGTTGGACCCCCGTCGCCGGGGCGTCCTCAAAGGACTTAGAAGACCGCTCAGATTTCTTCTTCTTCTTCTCGCCGGACGGGCTCTACCCTTCTAGCCAGTTGGCGAGACGTTGATGGCGGTCCTTCATGGTCCGCTCCGACATGTTGCCGCAAAACGCACAGTCCTTCTCCACGTGCGTCTTGTCCTCATGTAGGCAGTAGAGACAAAAGGAGTGTTCGTCCTCCTTGAAGATGTTCTGCAGCTGGCATCCAGGGCAGACCCTGAACAGCTTTCCGGGCGTCGAGCTTCCCTTCTCCTGGGCCATGACCGGGCCTGAGAAACTTCTGGAGTCCTCCAAAAGCGTAGCTCGACGAATCTTCACCCTTGAGGGGCGCAGACGAATCCGACACGGGTCCCCGTTGATCGGATAGTGAGTCGGTGGAGCTTGAGGCTCTTTTGACCGAAAAAACGAAGTTTTTGAAAAAAAACGTGAAAAAAATAGCACTAACGCTCGAGAGCAATAGCACGAGGATCCCAACACATGAACATGCGGTAAAAATCTGAAGATGGCTGCCAGAGGCGGGGCTTAGGTAGAGGGCAGTCATTGGCTCTGGTCAGTATGACGCAGAGACCAGTGATTGGTTATTGCTACGAAAGACAGATCAGAAACGAAACTGATACTGGTTTTTTCTTTACCGAGGATTCCCAGCCTGACGACGGGGAATATTCATGAGCATGTGAATCCATGCCAGACCCCATGCTGGAGAAGTAAGGGACCCCCAGACAAACCTAGATCCTATTCTCAGAGACATAATACTCGTGGGAGGCTTCTCCGGCTTCACAATAAATTATTCCAAATCAGAGAGATTTCTGCTGACTAGCGGCACTAAGCGACCGAATGGCACGTACCCCCTACGCTGGTCCCCTAATGGGATTAAATACCTGGGAGTCCAAATCTCAGGGGCAAAATCCTCCCTATTGAAAGACAACTACTGTGCGTTGGAGGAATACATGATGGGCAGACTCACTAGATGGAGAGCACTTCCACTCACAATAGCTGGCAAACTGTCCTTGGAAAAAATTGTTTTGGTCCCTAAACTCTTATACATTTTTGCCAATGTTGAGTTCTGGCCAGGTAGGCCCTTCTTCTCCAGGCTCCATGGGCACTGCGCACAATTCTTATGGCATTCGGGGGAAGTCCAGAAAAAGTGGATTGACATGACTTCCTCTTAAGGGGGCTTTAATGCCCCTAACTTTGAGCTATATTGGGTAGCGGTACAGGCCCAATTTGCTTCGCCCTAGTACGATGAGAACCTGCAACCACCTCATCTCAAGCTTGAGTGCCTAGCGGCTGGCAGGTCAGACCTCAAAACGTTAATTATGGACTGCAAGTACAAGGATGAGTGCCAATTCGACCTGGTTGCCTCCTTGGTGTGGGCCAGGCAGTCCGTTCTCCCTGTGGATGTTGATACACAATCATATAAATGGCTACCGCTGTGGTGGGTCCCGGCTCTAGGTCCCTCCAGGGACGCCAAGCGGGCGGCACAGTGGGAGCAGCTGGGATATAGAGCTTTAGCAGACATATTCCCTGATGGGAAATGTATACCTCCGCTAACATGGCGACAGGAATACACTCACACAGCGGTCAAACTTATGCAGTGTTACAGAATCCGTGCGGCAGTGCAATCCTTGTGGCCATGTTATCCATCGGAGGCTGCGGAATCTGAGGAGGTGGCATACATAGCCAACTCTGTTGGTGGTCGCTGGCTACTCTCCATACTGTATAAAATGCTTCTGAATAAACAACCACTCTCGACACCAGGGGCAAGAAAGAGCTGGCCTGACAACCTGGGGATTGAAATATCTGATAACCAATGGAAGCGTATGTGTGTGCACACTAAGAATGTCTCTAGGAATTTTAGAATTAGACGATGCAATATAAACTGTTGAATAGACTGTATTATACACCTATGAAACTCAGTAAGATGTGCCACGGTGCAGAGCACCTTTGTCCTAGATGCCTGTCTGGTCCAGCTGACCACATGCACCTTGAATCCTTTTGGAATGCTGTGTTAAAGACTCTCTCTGAAGTATTTGACATTCCCTTAGAGTGCTCCCCCCTAAGAGTGTTATTTGGTTTGTGGGAAAACCTTCCAAACAAGAAACTCAGCTCATTTGTGAACATAGGTTGTATGATCGCCAAGAGATGTGTATTGTTAAGAAGGAAGCACGCGGTCCAGCCAGATACCAAAGCGTGGCTGGCGGCGCTAACCTGGGTCCAGGACTGTGAGGAGTTGTATCTGAACTCAGTACCCCCCACATCCCACCCTAACAATGTATGGACAGAGTTTAAAACATACTTGGCCAACCTTGCCCCAGCAGAGTAATCAAACATCTGCCTCATGGTGCTGTCACGGTCTATGGTTTTTCAAAAAACAACTGTATTCTATATGTATCAGATGCTTCATAGTCGATTCCTGTTGTGAAATGCTGTGATCATGCCAATATGCCTGACTTGAATGTTGATTGTAACCCACTGTACTCTGGTTTCTTCTGCTGATTAAATAAATACAAGTAAAACAAAAATAAAAAAAATAAAAAGACTTTAAGATTTGTGAATGAAATAAGTATTGGAAGACCAGGGGAAGTTAATTGTCCGCCTTGTCATTAGGGTCCGAGCCCAGCAGAGGGAGATGCAGGGGTGGAAAGTTATCACCCAACGTTCATTGGAAAAGGAACTGATTTGTTGAATGCGATTTGTGAAGGGTCAACGCCCGGAAGAGGGGGACCCAGGGGTTAAGCAATCACCCAAAATATACGTGGAAATGAACTTTGTGTTTGTTTGTTCGATACACCGGGCCTCGAAGACAAGAGACTTTTTATTGAAAAGAGACTTGGCCATCGAAGAACCTGATAGCTGATACGGAACTGTCGGCTCGTGCTGGGAAACCTCGAGGGTGTGCTGTGCTCAGGAGATCCACTTTGCCCCGTGCTAAAAACGTGGGGAAGGGAGACCCCTGGCAATCACATCCTGACTTGTTATTTGTAAACACTTCTTTCTTCATTTGAAACCCTATCTCACACTCATTCTGTAATTAGTAGTAAGGACTTGGCAATCTTTTTTTTTAGTATAGGCCTTTTTACATTGACAAGATGCCACAAGGACTGCATTATTTTTCATTTGATGGTCGAAGCTTGCTCCCATCTTAGACTCAGGTTAGGTGTTTTTCCACCCTACATTTATAGTGCAATAAACACCCATGAACTGTGATCACTTGTGTCTGTCTTTACTGTTGCCACCATGAGTTCCTTACAAGGGTTAACCCTGGATTCTGTGACAACATGTTATAAGGACATGTTAGTTTCATCAGTGGGAAAATTGACATTTTGAGGAGGTGGGAAAACCATGTCTGAAGGGCCCATATTGGAGTTTTTAGAAACACTTAACTTCTCCTGGTGGATCTTGTGGGGTCGGAGGAAAAGCGCAAGCAAATATCCCTGATCAACTGATCCACAGTGTGTTCCCCTTGAATTCCTTCTGTGGGAAAACGGAGGCGTAATTTAGGCATCTTACATTTTCTTTTGTGGCAAATAGATCTATGTCTGGTTTCCCTGAGCGTGTAAAAATGTTGCTTCGAATGTCAATGTAACTCCCACTCGTGTTCTGAGGAGGGCTGATATGTGATTCTGCTTGGTGTGACTGCTAGACAGTTGTGCTCCCCTTGAACATGAGATTGGAAATGTATTTCTCTTTGGAGGTTCCAATTCTAGATCGTCTGTGATAGTGTGGACAGACGGAGTGAGTTCTGCCCTGTTGGTGGATGTAAAACATTGCTGCTGTGCGGTCTGCAATAATTAGCCAATTTTTCCAAATTAATTGATGTTGGAAATTTCTTTGCACTTTGTAAACTGCTAGCAATTCTAGAGTGTTGATATGTTTCATGGCATGTTTGTGTGTCCACATCCCTTGTGCCATTTGGTGGAGACAATGGGCCCCCCAACCTGAGAGTGATGCATCTGTTGTGATTGTGAGGTGTGCTGGTGGGTTGACAAAATGTTTTCCCTGCCACATGTTTTCCTCTTCTTAATCACTTATATTTGGCTTTAAGCCATAAAAGTACAACAAAGCAATCAAGAAATGCAAATTGATATAAATACAAGGTAAAATACAGAAATTCATGACAAAGATACATGCAATTATATTGCAAATACGAATACAAGGTAGACATCTACACTTTAAAATCATCATGTCAGTAACCCTCAATAAGCAAAACAAGGGGAGAATATATGCTTGCAGCCCAAACAAATAAAGATGCACCTTTATTAGCATGCAACTAAGATAAAGGGGCTCTTTCCTCCGCCACACTAAAAACTCTATAGAACACCTAGTGGGTTCAGTTGCATTGTTTATGTGCGGTGTCAAGTTTTTTTTTCTTCGACCTTTCTAACCATGCTCGATGGATGAATTTGGACACTGGAAAGCTAGTGTACATGTCATCCAATCTTTTACACAGGTAGGTCCAAGGCGTTATACATGGTATATGTACCCACTGTTCTTAGAAGGGGTTTGAGGTAGAGTGCTTGCAACCCTCTTGTTGCTGGGCATAAAAACATAAAATCAGCAACTGTCTCCTCGTAGCCACTACATTGTGGGCATGAGCCTGAGTTCCCTTCTCCCCAAGACAATGTAAAAGTTGCTAGCTTCAATGTACTCAAACAAATGTTTATAAACAGAGAGCGTGCAAGTGGTTGATTAACAAAATCAAGATATTTCTTGAAGGCAAAAACGCTTTTGATCCTTAAATAGCTGGGAGCTGATTTCAATTTGCTGCAGGGTACCAACATGTCCTGCATGCGCTGGTCAACACAAAGCTTGTTTTTACTTCTGGTGAACACAGTTTTATTTATCTGGGTGCGGCATAACCACTCTCATTCAAGTCACACAAGCCTTTTCTTACATGATCAATCCAGGGTAGGTTTGTGCTGCCTTATAGGCCTAATACATGTAATAGGTTGTTGCTAAAGTTCACAAGATCAGGGGCCTGTCATACCGACAGCAAGTATAAGATGGGTTTTGTTGCGGCAATAGGGATTTCTTTTGTCCACCATATAAATGCTGACACCAGTGTTTGTGAAACCTCCACTAGATTGTCCCAATTGCCCTCTGCCTGCGACCATTGTTTTGCTCACCACTGTTGCACTCGGCGCATATGCAGCCTTGCATGTGGCACGATGAAGATGCAATGACACCATCATGCCGAGAAGCGCATAATCTTTCGGACTGTTATCTGCTGACCAGCTGTATAACAAGGTATTTATTGTATTAGATTTTGGACCCTCTCGCTGGAGGGGAAGACTAAGGTGTTTTTGGTAGGATTTGCTTTTGCTGACGGGGGATTAATTTTGAATTCTTTTTTTGGTAGAAAAGCTCTGCTTTTGTAGAAGAATTATTGTTTTCTGCGTATTTAGCAGACCTATTTCTGGGGTCTTTCCCGTTACTAGCCATTCCTACATATAAGGGTATACTGGAATACTTTCTCTGCGTAGGTGCGCTGCCACTAATGCTAGTACCTTTGTGAAAACACGAGGAGCTGATGCGATCTGAAAAGAGAGCACCTTCAATTGATAATGCGCTTAACCCACTTTGAACCGTAGGTATTTTTCGATTTGCTGGCAGCATCGAAATATGAAAGTATGCATCTTTGATATCTAGTGTTGCTATAAAGTCTTTGCTTTTGAGCAGTGGGATGACTTCTAGTAGCGTTGTAATTCTGAATTTGTGTTGTTTGACTTACGTGTTTTCTGGCCTTAAGTCAGCATTTTGTTTTGTCTTTCTTTGGAACAAGGAAATACACAGAATAATTACCGATCTTTACCTGCGATGGTGGATCAGGTTCTATGGCGCCTTGCTGTAGCAGTATTTGTATCTTGTTTGGTAGAATCTGTAGTTGTCCTACTGGTATTCCTCTGGGTCTCGGCAGGTGATCACACAGTTGTTCTTGAAACTATATGTAATACTTTTTTTTTTGTTTTACTGTTGACAGCACCCACTTGTTTGAGGTGATCCACTCCCATACAGGGGCAAATTATGTTATACGACCCCCCCACCCCTACTGGGGTGAGATGGAAGCATGCATGAAACAGAGTCCTTGTTTAGTAGAAGCAGGCACATTTCTTACAGTTTGGCCTCTCCATCTCCCTCGTCCTCTTCTAAATTGTCTTGGAAATCAGGACTGGGAAGAAGAAAATTGTCCCCGATTTCCGGACCGTGAGGAGAACCCTGCACCTGAGGAGTACGTTTTCTGTGGTGCAGACCTTGAGTAGCTTTGGCCACGAAAAGTCAGCCTGCTTGACTGTGTTACCCTCTGCTGAAAAGGACAGTTTGAAGTCTGATTCAATGTTATCAGAGTTTCATGGTCCATTTTTGCAGTTTGTTGCCTGGTCCACTCGTTTGCCAAACAGTACCTCGCCTTCTATTGGCATATTTAATAGAGTAGCTTGTGTTTTTGCTCTGAATCCTGCGTTTCTGAGCCAAGCATATCTCTTTATTAAGGTTCCCTCAGCAATGATTCTTCCAGCAGTTTCCGCTGTGTCTATGGTGTTTTTTTAGCACTGCATTAGCAGTCAGTTTCCCTCCTCATAAGGCTTTCAGTATTTCTGGTTTTAGGGGCTCAGGGGCATTATTAGTAAGATCTTCTACATGATACCTTTGTGCTCCATTTAAAACTAGCCATTAAGGCTGTATTGCTGGCAATGTGCATTTGATATGCCGCAGAGGTTTCCACCTTTTTACCTACGGCAAAAAGCTTTTTGCTTTCCTTCTCAGGGGGGGCCTCTGACATAGCCAATGGGGGTACCTATCCTATTGTGTGTTGTAGTTATGACTAAGGAAATGATTTCAAGAGTCCCCTGATAAAAAGAGGGTCTGTAGTGTCTGGAATTAACCTTTTCTCAATTTGTGGGTTAACTAGTTTTATTAACACTGGAGTTGGTAGTGAGGGGTCGAGTCATCTCTTTACAGATTTAAGTAAAGCTATGTACTGGCAAACATTTTTTTATCATTGAGGAAGTCATCTACAAAATCTGTGTCTTCCTCAGATTCATGTGTATCAATTTTGACATCATGGGCTGTTTTTCTAAGCAGATCATTGCGTAGTATATATATTGTCATTAATAAGCGATGTGGATCCCTACATGGGAAATCCACACAATGCGACACTCTGTGGATGGAGTTCCTCAATAAGTATATGCCAGGAACAATACACTAACATGTGATGACTAGCCAATCGCATAAGCCCACGCTGTACAAAGACACCCTCTAACAGATCACGCAACTCAAGAAGGAGATGTAACATGATAAGCTCCCCAACAAGGTGGTCTCCAAATCCTGCTATGCAACCCACCAAATGCTAGGCAACACAACCCTCATCAGATGTAAATAGAGTCTTGGGGGAGGGGGGTATAAGAATTGTAAATGTATATGGTCACTGTAAATGGGTACAAACTAAGGATGGAAAACCTATGAGATTTATGTTGAAATGCAATTCTGGATTATAATTGTTTTGAATATGCTTGACAAAGATATATAAGTTTAATTTTCGGTTGATTTCCTGTAAATTGCTGTGACCTTGTTTGAAACAAAATCTAATAAAAACAAATTAAAATAAATAAGCGATGTGGAAATGGAGTATTCAATGTCTGGTGAGGGCACAGGAAAGTCTTCCAGGTCTGTGCCTGTGTCGACTTCCTACAAGTATTCTTCCTCATCTTTATCTACTTCTATCTCCACTGGCTTCTCATAAGGGAAAGTGGGGTTCAGACTTTAATCTTTTGTAAGGTAACTTATCTTCTAGGAGCTTTTAATTGTGTTTGAGTGTTTCTCTAAAAGCTCCATACATTAGGCTATTTTCTTCATAATGACCTCAAATCTGTCTTTTGTCCAGTCCCCTTATGCACCCAGGGACCCCTGCAGTGGAAAAATATTTTCTTATTGCGTTTTAATTTGTTACTGTGTCTGTTCCTTCTTTTTAAGAGTGTCCGATAAAGAAGAACTAACTTCAAAATCTGTGTTTTTCTTTTTTTCTACATGTGTCGAAATGGTAGCCTTCGGCGCATGTGATTTTGGTTTAATTGTAGTATCCTTCAGTGTGGAGGCAGTCGGCATGGACATACGTTTTTGCCCAATCATCGAGTGATAAGCACTAGGTCCTTTGCCCAACTGACCCGGTAGGCGCCGAGGTTGCTGGCTCCGCCGAAAATTTTTAACCTTTTGACAAGTGTTGAAAAAAAATTCTTGTGGGCAAAATATGTTTTGTAATTGCAATGTGCTTAGATTTGCACGCCGTTGCTGCGGAGTGTTTCGGAATTTTCACGTGTATTTATCTGATGTGTGTATCTTTGTTGCCAGGTGAAATTCTCCATAGCAAAGCATGATGCTTGCTGTTCGAAGCTGGGGACTGGCCGATGGGAATCCTCAGTTTCCCGATCCAAAATCTCTTCGGCTTCCGATTTGAAATAGGTGCTGTCCTGTTCTGGCACAGATTCCTCCAGTATTTTGTAGATGCCTCAGCTTGCATCGCGAAAGCCGCCCAGTGTTACGACCACCAATCTTCAAGTGTTTTTGGCTTAAAAAGCTTACACAACTGTCATTTGTCTTCCCGGGGTCCCTTGGAAGACAATTGCAGACCTGATGTGCGTCTTTCCACAGAAAAATGTTGTTGCACGTGGGGCAGAATCTAAAGGGCGTTTTTTCCATGTTGAAAGCTGGAGGACAGCAACATAAATAATATTAATGGGGTAATGTAAGGAGACATTCTCCTTGACTATAACGTGTGTTTCCCCCCACTCTCACTACTGTTAAGGCCATAGCCTGTAGCTGTAGGCCGGCGAATGCTGATTTCCGAAGCCGCTATACGGCACGTACGATGGTTGATCTTGCAGTCGTCGTGCTCCATCGAGTGATATCGGCAACAAATGGTAGGTTAGAATAAAATATATTTAAAACCCGTTGACCCTACACAGTTGAAGAGTTTGGTGAGGATTGGAACCAAAGTTTCCTTGTGCGTCTTATAGAATTCGGATACGAACCCGTCTGGGCCCGGAGCCTTACCAGACGGCAAGGTATTGATCACCCTTCTAACCTCGACCGCTGTGATCTGCCGATCGAGCTCATCCCTCTCATCTTGTGAAAGGCTGCTGATCCCCACCTGAGAGAGATAAAACTCTTGTTCCACAGACGCAGGGTCACTTGATCTGTGAAGGTCCGAATAAAATTTGCAAAATCCCCCTTCGATGTCCGAATTGTTTGTAAGGAGGACCCCCGACTGCCCCTTAATTTTCAAGATCGTCTTGTCTCCAGCCTCCTTCCTTAACCTCCTGGTCAGCAGCCTGTCAGCCTTATTGCCTCTAATGTAGTACCTCTGTCGCATAGCCAGGAGGTTACGCTCTGCGGCGCTTGTCTGTATAACGTTTAACTGAGCTCTCGCCACCCTGTATTCCCTCTTAGTGGCTGCTGTCATCCTGCTGCCCATACGAGACATGACCTCTTTAAAGTCTGGATTCCAATTTTAACTCCTCAAGTCTCGGCTCCCGTTCCCTTTGAGCCTTGGTTGCTATGATCCTTCCCCTTACAGTGGCTTTGAGGGCATCCCACCAATTTTGGGGATTCGTGTCGTCCCAGTTATTGTGATTAGTGAAGTCCAGAATTCCCTCTTCTATCTCTTTGACCAGGAGTGGGTCCCTAAACAGCGAGGTTGGGTATCTCCACTTCCAAATGCCCGGGGGCCCCTTTGGCCTGGATATGGAGATGGTAAGTGGGGCGTGGTCTCCCAGAGCACTCGCCCCTAAATCCAGAGCTACAGTTATGCCCAACAACGGCTTTGAAATCCAGGCATAGTCTATTCGTGAGTGTGACCTGTGGGCATGTGAGTAGAATGTGAACCCCGGAGCATCACCGTATAGCTCTCGCCAAGCATCGACCAAGGCTAGATCATCCATTTTCTTATCTAGGTCCCCGGAAGGTCCCCTCTGTGCACCCCATGAGGCGGATGTCCTGTCTCTGGCGGGGTCCCAGACTAAATTAAAGTCTCCTAACAAGAGGATATTTGCCCTTGCAAATTTCCCTAAGCGGGTTACTATATTTTGTATGTAGGGGTCCTGAGCTTGATTTGGTGCATATAGAGTTGCTACCGTGAGGACTTCCCCCTGTCCCTGAAGTATCACTGCTAAGTATCTGCCTTGGTTGTCCTTCTGAGTGTTCTCAATTGTCAGGTCCAGCCCATCCCTCAAGGCTATTAGGACTCCCCCTTTCTTACTGGTGTGAGTCGCCTGTACTACACGTGAGTACCCACGGAATCTTATCCTGTGGGTGTCCCTAGTGTGCACGTGTGTCTCCTGCATAGCCACAACATGAGGATGCTCACGTCCAAGGAACCTCTCCACCTTCTTCCTCTTAACCGGGGAATTAAGGCCGTTCACATTTAAGGAAAGCACTCTAAGGACTTAGGAGTTAGCCATAAGGAGAGATGACTTGATGCCTGATTGACTCCTTTATGCCCGCTGCCACCCCCGTCGAACCCTCCTCAGTGTGCGCAGTCCACTCGCAGGCCATTACGCGCCCGCTCCCAACTAAGACCCTGGATCTCTTCTCCCGCCCCCCACCCCCTATCTAGGCGAGTCCGACTGGCACCAAGCCCCCCTAGTGACAACATTACGAGAGCCAAACTCAATAACCTACCTAGAACACCCCCCTCTGAAAATGCAGGAACTCCCTTTCCCATTCCAAGATGTCGGGACCCTCCCTCCTTCCCAATGCATCCCGCGGATGTGTAGGCAATCGCCTATTAAAGTTTTGTTTTGCACGTTAACCTTAGATCTATGTGTGCCCTCCCCAGGGTTAATACAGTGATTATGAACGCGTAACTTGTTTACCTTGTGAGCCCCTTTCCCCATTGTGGACCTCCCGGTCCGGAGTCTGGGCCCGGGCCAGAGCACCAGACCGAAATTGCTTACGCTCCCTCTTTGATTTCTTAGGACCCGTCTCCGACCATTCCCAAGGTTTCCGTGGTAGTACCCTCTCAGACTGGGTGGGTCCTGTCATAGGTGGGGCGTCTTCGAGGCCTAATAGAGCCATTCCTTGGTCGCAGGTCGTGATTCTTTGTTGCTTCCCCTGCCACTGGAAGCTAAGAGCAAATGGATGGAGCCACCTGTAGCGCACTTGCTTTGCTCTAAGATGGGCAAAGATCGGGGCCATGCGCCGTCTCCTAATCAGGGGAGCTTGGGATAGGTCCTGGTAGAGCTGGATTTCTGAACCGTTGTGGGTAATCAGTCCCGCCTTCCTGGCTGCCTGAAGGATGCTCTCTTTCTGGGTATAGCTGTGGAACGCCACCAGTACATCCCTTGGTCGCGCTCCTGTTTCCTGACGCCTCGGTCCCACACGATAAACCCTGTCGAACTTAATATTTTGCTTTGATCAGGTTTCATGAGGAGTCCAACTACTGATTTCACTGTGTCAGCCAGATCTTGGTCTAAGACAGTTTCTGGCAGGGATTTAATCCGTATATTAGACCTCCTGGATCTATTCTCCAAGTCTTCGGCGTGCAGTTCAAGGTTATATGTTGCTGTCGCGAGGGTCTCCAAGAGGGAGTCTGCCTTTCGTGAGTCCCCCACCAACTCCTGTAAGGCCCTCTCATTGGTGTCCACCCTCTCTTCTATTTTGTTGAGGTCTCTTTATTTCTTGTAGTCCCTCTTCCAGATCCTCTCTTAACGCATCCATCAGCTTCTGCCCTGCATCTGTGATTTTTTCCACGATTTCCCCAAGCAGGGAGCAAAGCTGGGCCTGAGTGACCGGCAGGTCCTGCGGATCCCGAGTGGAGGCCGAGGCGTCCGGGGAGGACCCGTTTCCAGGGCCCTGAGCTCTCTGGTCACTGAGCTCTCTGGCCCAGATCTGGGTCAGAGAACACCCCTGATGCTTCTTCGTCATTTTAGCAGTGGCGGGGGTATCTTTGGATTAGTTTCTAGACATGTCGCCTGGGTTAAGGGTCCCCCAAGTGGGCTGAACACTCCGCTAAATTTCCAAATTGGGGCCGGGCGCCAATCCAACCACCACCGGGCCCGCCCAGTCCGGCGTGCCAATCTCCAATGCTAGATCAGTCCGGGGGCCCGCCTGATCCCCCCCGAGGCCGCTCCCCCGATGGAGTCCCGCCGCTGGGGTGCAAGACTTGTGGATAATAATGATGAAGGGGCGGCTGGACCCGGCCTCCAAGGCCCCCGACAGGTCACCGCTCCGCCAGGGGGGGCACCCCCCCCAAGGAATCTCCAAACCAGAGGGCCCCACAGAGCCAACTATCTCAAGTCCGATGAGGGGGGGGCGTGCATTCAATATATCTCAACTACCTCGTCCCCCCCGCATTCCCCCCACTTACTTAGGTGTTCAGTCCAGAGACCGCCGAGCTGGGGACCGACCCCCGCCCCCAGCGGCGGGATGCGTGCTTCAATGCCCGTGCCTCGGGCCCACTATGCCTGGAGCCCTTCCAACACTCCGCGGGCTCCACACGACCGCGGGTCCTCTTGTCTGATGGAGAGCGTCCACCCCTGGCCGATGTCGCTCTCAGTCCGGCGTCACCCAGCCGGGCCTCCTCACAGGGTCGGTGCACCGGGCCTCCGGCCCCCTCCTCCACCAGCGTAGAGGGGGTGTGACCTCCTCCGCCCCAAACCCGCGCCTCGGGTCCAGCCGCCCGGGGTGACCCAGATCAGGGGTCCCCCAGGGGGACCGCAGTGTTTCCTTTGTCCCCCTCGGCCCGGGCCAGACCCCCCCGGGTCCACGCCTGCCTATGCCCACGCAGGTGGCCAAGCACGGGGCTCTCCCTTCTCACGCAGAAAGAAGCAGCTACAGCCGAGGCTGTGCGGCAGCCCCTGCAAGCTTTTCCCGGCTCGTCCCGCCGCCTGTAGCTTCCCCCACACTGGCCAAATTGAGGGGAGGGCACATACAGCTTCAACTGAGCTTTTTCATGCGAGTGGTCCAAGGTTGTGCGGGAGCTCCGGGAAGCGCGACCTCACAGATCCGTCACCATATTGGAATCACCGGTCATAAGGCCTCTTTAAAGAAATGTCAGTACTGTCAACAGGAGGTCGCTTATTTAGGCTATCTCCTGTCGAACGAGAGAAGGTGCCTTGCACCTGAAAGAATACAAAGCATCTCTGACATGGCGGTACCAAATACACAAAAAGAGTCGGAATGGCTTCTTATTGCAGGCAATTGATTCCACATTTTTCACTCATGATCAAGCCTTTGTTGACACTGACAAGAAAAGATGTAGCTTTACCTCTACCTTGGGATATGGTTTTTCATGACGCTTTTGATCTGCTCAAAACTGATCTATGTTCTGCACCAGTATTGGGCCGACCAAATTATGTCAGGGAATTTGTGTTATTCGTGCACGAAAGAGATGAATGTGCTTTGGCCGTTTTGAAACAGGAACATGGAGGAAAGAACAGGCCATGCAGCTATTTCTGTTGCATGCGCTTTGCCGAAATGTCTCAAGGCTGCGGCTGCTGCCCCTGCTTCAGTAAAACAAAAGGGAAGGCATGGTTTTGGGTCACTCCTTAACCGTGATGGTGCCTTACTCGGTAGATGTACTAGTGAAGATGTACTACTGAATCGAACGCAAACTCAGCATCTCACATCTGCCCGGCTCATGAGATACAAGCTTATTCTATTTGCACCACACATCAAAATTAAGAGATGCAGTTCTTTGAATCCAGCTGAACTTTTGCCTCCTCTAAAAGAGGACAGTACTAATGACACCAACCACGATTGCCTTTATGTCACTGAACAAGACACAAAAGGGAGGATTGATTTAAGCGACACACCCTTGCCATCCCGGGACGGGGAAATATTTTGTGTTGGTTCTTGTTTTAAACTCCCAGACAGCACGTTTACCGCTGCCTATGCAATCACCGCCATAGACACCATTATCGAAAGCAGGAGAAATCCTCACAATTCAGCCCAGGCTGCAGAAATAATTGCTTTGACTAGAGCTTGTGAGATATCCAAGGGACTTAGAGTAAATGTTTATACTGACAGTCAGTACGTCTTTGGAGTAGCTCACAACTTTGGGAGACTATGGGCTGAGAGGGGATTTTTAAAATCTCATGGTACTAAGGGTCAACATGGTCGCTTGATAGTACAACTATTATCAGCTTTGGCTCTCCCTAAACAATTAGCCAAAATGAAATGTGCAACCCACTAGAGAGTAACTGACAACATTGGCAGACGGAACGCATTCGCAGACAAAATAGCCAAGCAAACTGCACAGATACACAATCAAGAATGTATGTGTTGGACTCTGCTAGGTGGGTTGCTGAGACTGGGATGATGGAAGAAGGCATTAGTAGCGTGAAAGAAATTCAGGCTGAAGCCACAGCAGAAGAAATAGAACAATGGGGTTCTGGACCTGCAGGGTGAGATAATGAAGGATGTTGGATCGATCATGATAAACAGAGATGGATGCTGCCCAACTTATGTAACAGCTGTAGTTACTATGGCACAGCTCACATTAGTGTGAATGGTATTTGTAAACATTTAGACCCAGTATGGAGAAATGACAACATCACCAAAATTGCGCAGCGACTAGTTCAGTACTCTTTTAGCATAACTTTTGCAGTGGACATGGCAGTATTATCCTTTAAAGGGAAAGCCTAAACCCATTTGCTGAATGCGCATATCACTACTAACACATATTTGAAATGTTGGAATCGTTCCATCTCAATGAAGTCAAAATGAATCCCTTTGAATGGCATGGAAGGAGGCCCAAACCAACCCATAGGTGCTGGTGTTCCCTTCCCAATGTTGTGTTGTAGACAGATCATACAGGTCTGGCCAGAGAATTGGAGAAAACAATCAATTAAACTACTGACATAATGTTTAATATGACGTTAGAACAAAGAGCTATTAGACTAGTTGCTCTTCACAATAGAACGGTCTTAGATGTCATGTTTGCTGAATGTGGAGGAGTCTGCAAAATGGTCGGGTCAGCGTGTTGCGTGTATATATACCCGACTCCTCTCCTACAGTGTTTCAGGCTATCAAAAGATTACATACACTGGGTTCCGAAGTACATGTTGATGATGGGGATTGGGACATTGGGACATGGACTTCGGATCTATACAGAACCTGGGGTTGGAAGATATTTTGTACACTTGCCATCTTCGTTGGAGTAATTTTGTTATGTTGCTGCTGTATACAATGTTTACCAGTTTTAGGATCTGTACTACGTAACTGCTGTTCCAGGGCTCTGGAGAAATTGAAACCTGTACCATATCATCCTGTTGATGTGACTAATGTATTGATCATGCAGGATGTAGAGATTAGACAATTCATGGCTATCGATATATGTGATGATGACGATGTACGACTACAATGCGTTCGCTTAGGCTTAAAGAAGGGTTTGTGAAAATGCATCAATTCTGTGTTATTCTAGTTAGCCTAAGCACACACATTGAAGTGCGCTCTTCAGACTCCATTTTGGTTTCTTTGCTCACATGCTGGGGTTTCATGTCGCATGCTGAAAATTATTGCAGCCTGAAGGGCTGGTGAACATGTTCCTGCAAGGAATGCTTAACTAATGGATTTACCAGCTTCGAGCCTTGAACATGCAGGCATGGACAGAGATAAAGGGTAGTTTATGTGTCTTCCTGTCTCCTGCTTTCCGAAGCTAACTGCGCGACCAATGTTTAGAAACATAATGTACCATGCAAACCCTAGGTAAGGAGAGTTAATTGAACTGCCGAGCGAAATGCGAAGTGCCCTTTTGGTGCAAGAAAAACACAGATAACATAAGCAAAGACTGTCTCTTTGTACTGGGAACAGAGTGAACCGTGTTGCTGTGAGACAGTAAATTATACAGACATGACGTAGAGCGATGATCCATGTGTTGCCATGGATAATGCCCACGTTACACAAGTCAAACTATCTGTAATTACAACAACCAAAGCAGATATGAACTGTATAAAGAGGCTAACTGACCGTACTGTAAATTGCTCAAATTTTCTATGACTGTTCACAAACATAGCTGAACCGGAGACCGCCTGAAGCGAAAATAAACTCTTGTTATATATTTGTTTCTTGACTAGCGCTCTTCATTTATTTGCAGTAACTCATTTTGAGACTTACAAGCTGACCTAAAAAAAAGATCCTATGCATCACCGAAACTGAGCAACTTCCACAGAAAAGAATTTGACACTGTGCGAAACATGTTCTCAGACGAAAACATTACGTTCAGACCAGCAGATAAAGGGGGAGGACTGGTGATCCTCAACACCAAGGATTATGAAAATGAATGTGCCAGTCAACTAGCAGACAAACAAACATATGCTCCAATAGATTTAGATCCAACACCAGAAATCTGGAAAAACCTAGAAAGTTTACGGATTACAGCGGAAGAAAAAGGATGGCTAAGGAACAAGTTACTTACCTGTAAACTGTTGTTCTCCAGCATGGGTCTGGCATGGATTCACATGCTCATGCATATTCCCCGTCGTCAGGCTGGGAATCCTCGGTAAAGAAAAGTTTCAGTTTTATTTCTGAACTGTCTTTCTCCTAACAACCAATCACTGGTCTCTGGGTCATACTGCCCCCAGCCAATGATGCCCTCTACCTAAGCCCCTCCCCTGGCAGCCATCTTCAGATTTGGTAGCACATAAAGTGGCAGTAGGACCAAGAGAAGAGCCGCAGAGAGGTAGGTGGGAGGGTTCACAAGTGAATCCATGCCAGACCCATGCTGGAGAACAACAGTTGGAGAACAACAGTTACAGTTAAGTAACTTGTTCCTTCTCGAGCATGGGGGTCTGGCATTGATTCACATGCTCATGAATAATGAATACATAGCAGTACACATGCACAACCACGGGAGGTGGCAAAGGCTCAACATAAGCATCTCTTACCTCCTCACCAGGCTCACCTTCAAGGGAACAGGTTGCGCAACACTGCTTGGCCGACTCTGGACTCCTCCCTGGAATCCCTGTCGATGCAGTAGAATCTCGTGAAGGTGTGCATTGACCTCCACGTAGCAGCCCTGCAGATGTCCAGCAGGGGTAGACCAGACAGGAATGCCGTAGTTGCAGCAATCGTTCTGGTCGAGAGGGCTCTCGGACAGCCAGGCAACGGTCGGTTTGCCAACCGATGACAATGGGTGATGCAGCCGGAGAACCACCTGGAAATGGAAGCCTTGGAGAGGGCCTTCCCTTGGTCACAGGGCCAAAGTTCACGAAAAGTTGTGACGTCTTCCGGAAACTCTTTGTGCGGCCCACATAGAACTTCAGCGCTCTAGCCACATCTAGCGAGTGCAAAGTCCTCTCAGCTGGTGACGAAAGCGTCAGAAAGAACACAGGCAACACCAAGGGCTTGTTTAGATGAAAGTCTGACAGCACCTGGGGCATGAAGGAGGGGTGCGTCCGTAGCACCACCGTCGTCTAGTAGAATGTCAAGGTGGTTTACATGAGAGGGCCTGGATCTCTCCCACTCGTCGTGCAGAGGCGATGGCCACAAGAAAGGTTGTTTTCCATGACAAAAACTTCAGCGGCGCTGAATGCATAGGCTCGAATGGGGGACCCATGAGCCTAGTCAGAACCACATGAAGTTGCCACGCCGGGACCGACGCCTTCACCGGCGGGAACAAACGGAACAGTCCTTTGACGAACTCCTTGATCAGACGGTGCAATCACAATGACGACCGTCCTGGAGATCCGGTGCAGCGGGAGATAGCCGGCAGATGAACTATGATGGAAGCATAGATCAGTCCAGCCTTAGCCAATGACAGCAAATACGGTAGTACCTGCGGAGCCGTGACTCGTAGAGGCTCGATCTTCTGTGCACTGCACCAAACGGCGAACCTTTTCCATTTATGTCCATAGCATATAAGAGTAGACGATGCTCTAGCCTTGGCAAGTACTGCCTTGCAGTCCACTGGGAGATCGTAGCCCCCAAACTCTAACGCTGCAGGGGCCAGGCCTGCAGGTACAGCGATCCTGGGTCGTGGTGCAGAATTGCACCTCCTGCCCTGGCGGGAAGATCTGTGACCACCGGAAGTTTGACTGGAGGGGCTGCTGACATGTCGAGAAGGTCTGGGTACCATATCTGTCTCAGCCATGCCGGTGTGACGAGGATCATCCTGCACCGGGACCGTCTGAGTTGATTGACTAGTCGAAGAAGTAGCGAAGGGAACGCATACAGAAACAGGCTGTACCAGGGGAAAGAGAATGCGTCCCCCCATGCTCCCGGCTGGGGAAACGTGCTGGCGAACCTACTGCACTTGGTGTTCATCGTTGTCATAAATAGATCGATCTGGGGATTGCCCCATCTGCGGAACAGGTGATCCACTTAGTCCTGCCGAAGCTCCCACTCGTGGCAAGAGCGCAGCTCCCTGCTGAGGGAGTCAGCGATGGTGTTCTTCACTCCTGCTAGGTGAAGCGGGATGAGGAACATCCCCTTGGTGACAGCCCAGTGCCACAGTTCCTGCACTTCTTTGGAGAGCGCCAGGGATATGGTGCCCCCCTCTTCCTGATGTAGAAAATCGTGGTGGTGTTGGCCGTGATGACACGCAACACCTTGCCCTTGAGGGACGGAAGGAAAGACTTGAGGACCCAAAACAATGCCCACAGTTCCAACACGTTGATGTGCATCGCCTTCTCCTCCAGCAGCCACATGCCACTCGCGTGAAGACTTCCTGTGTGAGCTCCCCAAGCTTCCAGGGAGGCGTCCGTCGTAACCGTCGCCTGGTAAGGTGGGGTCTGGAAATCCACACCTCCGGACAGATGTGCACGAACTCCCCACCACCGTATCGCTCAACAGAAACTCTCGCTGAGTGTGATCTTGTCCTCGAAGCTTCCCGACACTTGTAACAAACGTGCATCGAGGAACTCTTGTAGTGGACGCATCCGCAGCCTGCACAATCAAATGAGGTATATGCACGACGACATCATGCCTAGCAGAGACTTGATGGACCTCACCCTTGTGATCTTCAGGCTCAACAGCCGTTTACCTTGCCCAAAATGGCAGTTATCCTCTCTTCCGACGGAGACGCCAGGCACAACACTGTGTTGAGTCGGGATCCCAGAAACAGCACGTCCTGCGATGGAGTCAAGCAGGACTTTGCATAGTTCACCAAGAACCCCAGATCCGTCAGGAGCCGGACGGTCCTCGCCGTGTGGTCGACGACGATGTCCTTTGAGCTTGCCCAGATGAGCCACTCGTCCAGATAAGGGTACACGTGGATCCCTCGTAGACGCAGCTGGGCCACCACCAGTGCCAGGCACTTGGTGAAAACCCTTGGTGCCGACTTCAATCCGAAGGGAAGGACCTTGAACTGGTAATGTTGCCCTTCAACCATGAAGCAAAGAAACATGCGGTGTCCCTTGTGGATGGGGATGTGAAAGTAGGCATCCTCCAAGTCCAGCGACGACAGGAAATACCCCTCTACTAGCTGTCCTAGAAAGTGTTGGAAGAGTCACCATCCGGAACTATTGGGATCTTCTTTTTTTTCCTTACAACTTTCTTTAACATTGCACACAGATTAATCAGATACATTTGTGACATTCAATTCCAGTGAGCATATAACATATACTGGTTAGTTTTACATATCATTTGAGTCATCAAGGGCAGATAAATCCGCCAGGTATTGCCTGTACCGTGCCCATATATTCCTGGGTTTAGAGGGGGCCATCACTGAGTCTATGTACAGTTCTTCGGTGTCGCTAGCCCACAGCATGTCACTGTTCCAGTCCTCTATTGTTGGCGGTCGAGCATTCTTCCACCTCATCAATATGACCCTTTTTGCCAACAGCAGACTTAAATTGAGCAGTTTCTGCCAGGTTGGGTTCATTTTCCCAATCACACCTAGTATACACAACTGCGGCGTCCATTCGACCGGTTGGTCTGCCATCTTATCTAGAGCTCCACAGACCCCAGCCCAATATTGTCTCAGTTCTACACAGTCCGACAACATATGGTATATATTAGCATTTTCAGAATTACATCTTGGGCAGTTGCCAGAGAGAGCAGGGTATAGTCGCTCGAGTTTCACCGGCGTGTAGTGGCTTCTATGGATAATTTTATAGTGGATCAGCTTGAATCTAGAGTTGCATGATATCAACTTGGTCAGTGCACAAATCTGGGACCAATCCTGGTCTTCTATCGGTTGGTCCAGATCCCGCTCCCAACCGGCCTTTGCCATGTGGGGTGCCTTCGGGCGTGTTTGCATGATGGCTTTGTAGAGAGCGGAGGCCGTGACTTTCTGAGTCCCCCCCATGAATATGTAACCTAGTCCCATGTTTATTTCGGGTTCGGGAATGATGGGTAAATCCGTTGTGTAATTGCTGCAACCTTATCGAACTGCTGTCTGTGCGTGTTTCTATTTCCCACTGTGTCTTTAATCTCTTCCCACTTCAGAAAGCATTTATCCCGGAACAACTGTCCCCATTGTGTGATACCTCTGGCACTCCAGTGCAACGCCACTGCACTGTCTACGGGGAAGGGTGTGTGGGGGTCACCCCATATTGGCATGCTCGGGTGGTATAACTTGCTGGTTCCAAATATATCAGCGATTTTGGCCCATGCAGTGATTGTGACATTGGATGGGTGTATAGTGTTGTATCGTTTAGGTGTGGGCCTAGTGATTCTCTGTAGAGCCAGTATCGCCTCCTGTTCTCTCTCATGGGGGGGTGTGGGGGGCCAGGGTTGAGGAAGCATGTAGCCCAGCTGGCAGCATATTGCGCCTGCGCTGCCAGGTAATACAATTCCATGTCGGGGGCCATTAGGCCGCCTCTAGGATATGTGTCAGTTAGCACCCTCCAGCTCAGTCTCGAGTGGCCTCCCCATACGAACGCTATGCATGCACTGTTGATTCTGGAGAATAGAGCGCGACCCGGCCACACCGGTACTGTACTGAAAAGATAGAAAAGCTTAGGCAAAATGATCATTTTAATTAATGCTATCCTCCCCATCATTGATATGGGCAGGGCGTTCCAGCGCTTCATTTTGGTGCAAAGTGCGTCTGCCAATGAACTGTAATTCAATGTTCGGGACAGCTGAGCGGACCTGGCAACAGCAGCGCCTAGGTAGACAATGTGTACCGGGCTCCATATGAGACTGTGTAGGTTTTGGGGCTGCGTGGTGGCGTCTGTGAGCGGAAATATCTCCGACTTATTGGGATTCAGACGTAGACCTGAATATTCGCCGAACTTTTTCACTGCAGCCAGCACCTTGCCCAATGTGCGGTCTGGGTTCTTCAGATATAACAATATATCATCCGCATATAGCGTTATAATATGCGGTTTACCCTCCAGCCATATCCCGAATGTACTGTAACGGGATCTGAGAATGTCCGCAAGGGGTTCTGTAACTAGGGCGAAGAGTAGCGGGGAGAGTGGGCAGCCCTGTCTGGTACCACCCAGTAGTTCTAGTATGTCTGTGAAGGACCCATTAATTCTAATCTTAGCATGTGGCCGTGTGTATAGAATTTGGATCCACTTTATGAAGTTTGGGCCAAATCCGTAGTTCCGTAGCACCCCGAATAGGAAAGGCCATGAGACAGTGTCGAATGCTTTCCGCATGTCTAGGGAGACTGCTATTCCTTGGGTCTCTGGGGGTATTGTGGCAATGATTTGGTGACATCGCCTTATATTTGTTGCCGTAGATCTGCCCAATATAAACCCAGCCTGGTCTTCGTGTACCATATATGGCATCAGTGGTGTAAGCCTGGTTGCTATTATCTTGGCCAGGATCTTGGCATCCGTGTTTATTAAGGATAGAGGCCGGTATGACCCACATTCCCCAGGGGGCTTCCCTGATTTCAGCAGGAGTGTAATTATAGCTTCCATGGTGGTTTCGGGGAGTTCACCTGTGTCTAGTGCCTCCATCCATACAGCGTGAAGCCTGGGAGCCAGTTCACTACTGAACTCCTTATAGAACTCCGCACCCAGCCCTTCCGCGCCCGGCGCTTTCCCATTAGGGAGTGCTTTTATTGCTTCAAGTATTTCGGGCTCTGTGATGGGTACCTCCAGTGATTCCCTAGTGACGTCTAACAGGGTTGCGGGTATCTGGGCAAGGTAGCTCTCTATCTCAGCATCTGTTACGGCGCATTGTGGGGACTGTAGGTCTTTATAGTAAGCATAGAAGGTCTCCTTCAGCTTGTCCTGATCTGTGGACATCGTGCCGTCAGGCATCTGTATGCAGGGTATAGTTGTGGGGCCATTCTCTACACGTGCCGTTCTTGCTAAGAACTTCCCCGGGTGTTCCCCTTCCCCATAACTACGAGCTGCAGCTGGTCGATCTAAGCATCTGACCTCTTGATCCACTGTCTCGGTGTATTCGTCTAGTTTGGTCTTTAATTCAGAGCTGAGCTTGCGTGACGGGGAGGATGCCTACTGGGATTGAAGGGACGTTATTTGAGTTTCTAGTCTAGTTAACCTATTTCTAATGTCTTTGAGGATTCCGCCCTCTACGGATATTGAGTGACCTCTGACGCAGACTTCAAACGCCTGCCATAGTATATACTGGGTAGAGACCGAGTGTTCATTGTTAGCGAAGTATTCCAGTATATATTGTTTCATCGAGTTAGTATAAACCAGGTCTTTCAAGGCTGCAGGTTCAAATCTCCAAGGCGGCCTGGTGTTGATCTTAACAGGGATTCGTAGTGTCAGTTGTATCGGCGAGTGGTCTGAGTATGTTCTTGGATGTATATGGGAGTCTGTGACCCATTCCATGCTGTCTCCGTCTATTAGACATAAATCTATTCTGGAGTGCATGTCATGGACTGTGGAGTAGTAGGTGTATTCCCTCCTGGTAGGATTCAACGTTCTCCAGGCGTCATTCAGTTTTAGATCTGTCATATGTAGGTGCATTGCCTGTGCTGCTTTAGTCAGTGTTCTAGTTTGTGTAGATGTGCGATCAAGATGTACATCTAGAATTGTGTTGAAGTCCCCCCCACATATTACCCGGGCTGTTGGGTATCTTGCTAATTGTTCGAACACTGAGGCATAGAAATCTGGTTGGTCAATATTCGGACCATACAAGTTAAGACAAATTCTTTATCATAGAGATTGCCATGAAGCAAAACATATCTCCCCTCTGGGTCACATTCAACATTAATACATTCAAAGGACAACGTTTTATGTATCAGAATTGCAACCCCTCTCGCCTGGCTGGAGTATGTCGTGAAATACTGATGTGAGCCCCAGCTGGGCATCAATTGTTCACCTTGTCGAGGTCCAGAATGTGTTTCCTGTAAGAAGATTATCTTGGCAGCTTGCCTATTGAGGTAGGCCAGGATCTTCCTTTTCTTGATCCTAGATCCCAGACCCCTTACATTCCAGCTGAGCACATTAATATTGTCTTTGTCTAATTTAGCCATTGTTAAGGGGCGATCGCTGCCATGTAGTCCCCTATAATCTGCCCTTGTGTGCTGAAGTGTCATTGTGCCTGATATCTGTGTGCTTTTTGCTTTACCAACCATCCTATGGTAACAAAACCCCAAAACTCCCATTTAAAATCCTCCCCCCTCCCTCACAGTTCCCCTAACTTTAAAAGTGCCGTTAGATATCCATCCCTCCCCTCCCAACAACATCTCGAGCACCTGCTACAGGGGGGGCTGTGGCGTCTCTAGTGCCCAAGCCAGCTTTACTTATAGGTATCGGGTCCGGTTCACGCATGTTGCTCTCGCACATCCTACCGACTTTTGGGACGATGTTTCCACTGCAGATTGAACATGTACATTCTCCTTTAACATCCCTGATGTGGGCCTCCAGGGGCGAAGTGTCTGGCGTTGCTGTTCCTTCTCACTTCGAGAACGTGGTGGTAATGTTTAGGCCTCAGTCTTGTTTAGATCGCCCTCTCTTTAGGTCTGCCCATTGTTTGGGGGAATATGCGTTTCTATGAAGTTCGCCGCTTCTTCGGGAAATGTGAAGAAATATGGCTTGTTTTGGTGTTGGATTTTGAGCCTGGCGGGGTAGAGCATTGCATATTACACTTGCCGTTGCGTAGCATTTCTTTTACTCCTGTGAATAGTTTCCTTTATTGTTGGACCGCTAGGGTGAAATCTGGAAAAATGCGAATAACATGTGCCTCCCATTTGAGCTCCTGCTTTTCTCTGGTGATTTTTAGGATCAAGTATCTATCCCTGTAGTTTATAATGCGTGCTATGATGGGCCTGGGGTATGCCCCGGGTTTTGGCTTCGTGGCCATTGATCTGTGTACCCTCTCAACTATGAACATCGGCGACCATCCGGGATCACCCAATAGTGTACGTAAGAGGTCTTCTACCGCCTTCTCCATCAAACCTTTTATGGCCCCTTCCGGAACGCCAATAATGCAGATGTTGCTTCTCCGGGATCTTGCCTCCAAATCTTCACATTTGGATTTCACTGAGCCAAGTTCGATAGCCATTGTGGATACCATGCTTGTCAAAGCCTCTAAAGCGTCCTCAGTGCCAGATATCCTGGATTCCGCCTCTGTCATGCGAGTGGTTGTCTTGTCGAGTTGTGTTTTTATATTGGCGACACTCGCCGTGATCCCATCCAACTTGTCCGCGAGTGTAGCGAAGCCCTGCTGCATCGCCTGAAAAACGGCCTGGGGGTCCATCATTGTAGCTGGGGGTATCTGCTTCTCATGTACTAGCGTTTCCCCGTCCCTCTCGGGCTCCGTTTCCCTCTGCATCGCGGTCGTGTATTTATCGATGATTCCTCTGCCTTTCTTCAAGCCAAAGTTCTTGGGCATCGTCTCAGGTCTGGGAGATGAAGCTTATCCTAGCGCTCAAGGGGGGGGGCTATGATAGTTCTACCACATTTTACTTGCGCTATATCGTCTCGTCGTGGCGGTGGAATCAGTGCCCAGCCGTTGCTTTAATAGTAGGCTCTGATGTTTCTTACAGATCCGTCATATATGGCCGAGTGGAGCGCCAGTCATGGCGCAGGGGCGTCAACAGTTCCAGGGTTTGAGGTTTAAATGTGGTTTGCGTAGGTGGTACAGAGAGGCCCTCCCACGTCCCGCCGATAAGTGAAGCACAAGGCTCTCGTTAAGCTGATTTGTTTTAACCGCCTGTCCCGAAGCCCCCAAGCTCACAGGGGGCAGCGGTGTGGCTCGCTGGGTGTGCGGTGGGGGAGGATTTGCACGCTGGGAGCGGGAAGGGCCTACCTCTGCAAACGCGGTCCGGTCCGGAAGCAGGCCGCCACTCGTCTCGGTCCCTGAAGCGACGAAGGCGGAGGGGGCCAGTGGGCGCTCCACGACACTCGGGCAACCACGACTCTCCCCCGCTGGATGGATGACAGGAGCGGCCTGTTGCCGCCGCACCCGCCGCCTCGGGCGGGGCTCCTCTTCCCTCTCGCCGGCTGCCGATTCTCGGGCCGTTTCGCCGACCATCCGGGACCTTATCTCTGGAATCTCTGCACCGATCAGCCAGAAATTTCGTGTGGGCAATCTGATGATATTGTTACCCGTTCTCTGCAAAAATCGCGGAAAACTGGAGCCTGCAAATTATCTTTTCTGGCTTTACGGCCTTGGGTCCAGCCGGAGCTCACACAAAAGCCGCCATTTTCTCTCGTGCGCAACAGTGCCCCCCCGCCGGTCTTCTTCTTGACAAGGAAGTAACCAGAGTACACTCTGGAGCCCTGGAGCCTCTTTGGGACAAGCTCTATCGTGCCCTTCCTTAGCATGGCCCGCACCTACAGCAACAGCTGAGGGACGTGGTTTTCCTGCCGAGCCACTGGTGGTATTCAGGGACACTTTCTTTTAAATTCCAGGTTGTGTCCGTGAGCGAGTGTGTCCAGCACCCAATGGTCGGTGGAGATGGTCTTCCACACGCTGACAAAGCTCGTGAGCCGGCCTCCCACTGGGGTGCACGGGTGGGGGCCCCGACACCACAGCCGGTTTAATCCTGTTTTGACGTTGAAGCGCCACCTTGGGGGCCTTGGCGGTGACAACATCCTCCTCCAGATTTGGCACGCCCCTGTAGGTCTCCTGGGCCGACGAGGGGGAGGGTTGACGGTAGGACGAAAGACCTCCACCAAATCCTTTGGCAGAACCTTGGGATTTTCCACCGGAAGTCCGAAAGGTCGGCCGTCGCTGTTGATGCGTGCCCAAGGCACGAGCCGCCTCAGTGTCCGCCTTGATGGCCTGAAGAGACTCGTCCACGGTCCTTCCATACAAGTTGTCCCAGTCGAAGGGCATGTCCAACACCTTCGACTGAACATCCTGGCGAAAATGAGTGGCCCTCAGCCAGCACCGCTGACGAAGGCAAATGCTGTTGCCCATTTGGCGGAACCCCGTGTCGGCGATGTCCGTGGCCACTGTATTGGCATGGTCCGATGCCACCTCGCCTTCCCGTAGGACCTTCAAAGCTTCCGCCCTCTTGTTGTCAGGATGTCAAGGAGGGGGAACGATCTTGAGCCAGAGCTCCCTGTCGTAATGTGCCACAATGGCGAGGGCGTTGGCGGCCTGGATGATATTCGCTTCCGACGTGATAACTCAACGCCCCTTGGCATCCAACGTCTTCCCTTCACTGTCCGGGGGGCAAGAGGCCGCCGAAGAGGAGGAGCCTAAAGATTTCTTCTTGGCTGCCGCCAAAACCACAGAGTCCGGAGACGGTTGGGACCGCAAGCACTTGGGCGCAGAGTCCAGCACCCTGTATTTCTTCTCATAACAGTCCCGCTTCGCCGGGGCCGAGGAAGGGTCCTTCCTGAGGGACAACCCCTCGTCCCAAATGTCATCCAAAAGTGGGATCGAAAATATGGTCTTGCTCTACGCCTTGTGGCGCTGGTATAGGAAACCCTCTTTCTTCTCCTCCGGGACAAGCTGTAACAGCTCCAAAGCCCTGGAGATCATGATGTGGAGCAAGCATATCTTGTCGGGCGGTGAATATCTGGGAGGCAGAGACGGGAGATCTCCCAACCCATCGTCGTCGTCCGTGCCAGTGCCCGTCATGGCTGTGTCAGGATCTGTCTCATCCCTCGGGGGGGGAGGGGAGAGGTAGGCGAAGGGTGGCAAGGAGGTGGAGGGTGAACTCTCCTCTTCTTCGATGGTGGTTCCCCTGATGGTACCAGCGCTGCAGGAGGGGCCGTCGGCACAAGAGGCATCGTCATCCGGATCTCCGAGCATAGGGTATGCAGAGCAGCGAGAATGTCCACCGAGATATCTCCAGGTGGTTGCTGAGGTGGCTGTGGCGACGGAGGCGAGTGCGTTTGCGGCTGGTCCTCCAAGCCCTCAACGCCCTGCTGCTCCTCGTTGGTCTCGTCATCGTCGTCACCTTCGTCGTCGGGATCCTTCCTGTAGGGCCTGCTCTCGATTCATCACTCCTCCTAGAAGGTCTGCAGGTTCATAAGCTACTCCTCTGAGGAGATATCCGTGCCCTGGAGGGCTGCCGTGGCCCCCCCTTCTCTACGACCAAGTGAGATGGTTTTGGTGAAATGATGGGCTTCATCTTCTCCGGTGTTTTTCGATGGGCTGAAAAGAGGACTCCCTCCTGGCAGGCAGGGATTCTCTTGCCTTTGGGGCCATGCACCGCGGTTCCGCCATGGCGGTATTCGCGAGGGACGCCTCCACTCCTTCCATGAAAGGTTGTGCCTTCGTCAGATGTACCTGGGCCGTCACGGCCTTGGTCAAGCCCGCGGCCTTCACCTTAGGGGGAGGGTCTGAGCCCCGCTCTCCCTTGGCCTTCTCCGGAGGGCCTGTCTGGGTCTTCTCCAAGAGCTTGCCCGGATGGTCCGACTTCATCTTCTTTCAAGATCCTGAGCATTGGCTCGTGGTCAACGCCGTTGGGGACGCTGTGCTCAGCCTGACCGCTGAGGAGCCCATTGCAACAGCGCTCCCGGTGACAGTGGACTTGTGGTGCTTAGCCTTATGTTGGGCCCCCGTGGGAGGAGTGCCCTCAGAGGTCTTAGAAGACCGCTCAACTTTCTTCTGAGCAGGGGAGGCATGCTGTCGGTACTCACCCAGAGCAGGGGCCTTGGCCTGCAGCCACTAGTTGAGGTGCCTGCGCCGATCGTTCAGCGTGCAGGGCACCATGTCCTGACAAAACGCACAGTCATCCTCCATGTGAGTCGGTCCGAGTGCAGGCAGTAGAGGCACAGGGAATGTCCGCCGTCCGAAAAAGATGTTCCGCAGGCCGCAGCCTGGGCAAATCTTGAACAGGGGCGCAGAGTCGTCCTTCTCATCCGCCATGTCCACACAGTGCAGGCCTTGAAGAAGCTTCAGGAATCCTCCAAGAATTATACACAATGAAATCTGCCCTTGAGGGGTGCTGAAGAATCCGAAAAACGGGTCCCGTTAATCAGAAGGTAGATCCATGGAGCTTGAGGCTCGATTGATCGAAAAAACAGAGTAAAACTCTTAGAAAAAGCGCAATACGCAGCAAAAGCCCAAAAGCTAAGCACGAGGACTCCCAACACTTGAACATGCAGTAAAAATCTGAAGAGGGCAGTCATTGGCTGGGGGCAGTATGACCCAGAGACCAGTGATTGGTTGTTAGGAGAAAGACAGTTCAGAAATTAAACTGAAACAGATTTTTTCTTTACCGAGGATTCCCAACCTGACGACTGGGAATATTCATGAGCATGTGAATCCATGCCAGACCCCATGCTGGAGAACAGACAAAAAACATCACTTTCTCAAAGCTACTGATCCAAGAATACCAATATTTTACACATTACCAAAGATCCACAAAAGATTGAACAAACCTCCAGGAAGACCCATTGTTTCAGCCATGAATAGCATACCTTTATACCTTTAGGCACTTATCTGGATCATTTTTTGCAACCCACAATGCAAACCACTGCAGCATACAACAAGGACACCACACATTTTCTCAACATATTAGATAAACTGCAGATACCGAACAACATCATTCTTTTTACAGCAGATGTACAAAGTCTTAATACCTCTATACCCTACAATTTGGGACAAGAAGCAGCAGAGTGGCTACTCCTGCGTGCAGAGAACCTACAAGCATCAAAAGAATTTCTAATGATATTGCTGGACTTTACTGCACAAAATTCGTACTTCAGATTTAACAATCAGAACAACATCCAAGTATCCGGAACATCGATGGGGGCAACCACGGCCCCAAGCTATGCCAATATATTGATGTATACATTTGAACCAGATCACATCATCAATCACCCTATTTGACAGGAACATCCGCAATAATGGGGCTGATACATCAACAATGTATTTGGCATATGGAAAGGCACAGAGGAAGAATGTAATACTTTTGAGAACCATCTTAACACCATTGACAATCTGATCCAATCTACAACTAGAAGCCATAAAGAAGTGAATTTCATAGATGTCACAATCAGAAATAACTCAAAATTGACCACTATGCTGTATCGGAAACCAAGCGATCGCAACAATCTATTACATAGACTAAGCTTCCATGCACCTAATACCATCAAAAGTCTACCATATAGTCAATTTCTTTGGGTTAACTAAATTGTACAGGATGAAACAGAATGCACCAGATTACTCAATGAAATGGCAGAGAGATTCAAACAAAGAGGGTACAAGGAAGATGAATTTGTGAAGTCCCTACTCAAGACAGACAACATTAGCAGAATATCCATATTGGAAAAAGAGAAAAACACCACACAACCCACTCTGATACATGCAACCAAATACTTGACACAAAGTAACAAGATCATAAGATTGTAGAAAAATATTGGCACTTCCTGTCTGAAGACAAAACTTTGGGAAACCTCTACACTACACCACCTGTGTTTGCATATACAAGCATTAGAAACATGAAGGACATGTTGGTAAGAAGTGACACAAGAAAACTTACAGAAAACCTCCCAAAAAGTGGAACATACCCATGTCTTTATTGCAAAAACTGCAATATGGTACAAAAGGGAGATACAATACTTCATCCAAATACAGGCAAGAAGATATACTTGAACAAATTTGCAACATGCAACACCTCCAATGTCATCTACAGCATCAAATGCCCTTGTGGTAAATATTACGCTGGACAGACCATCAGAAAAGCCAAAACCTGTTGGCACGAACATCGCTCCAATATTCGCACAGGAAACCCTAAATCCCCAGTTGCACGACATTTCAAAGAGGCACAACATCATATCTCACAAATGAAATTTCAAATATTGGAAACCATAGAAAAAAGGGCGATACAAGTATCAACCTCACCAAACTTCTAAATCAAAAAGTGTCCTATTGGATTGAGAAATCGAACTCCCTACATCCAGGGGGCATGAACGAAGAGTGCAACTATGCATGTTTTCTCTGAATTGGCTGTTTTTTACAAGACATGAAAGTTACACCATACAACATAGTTCTGAATCATTCAGAAACTGACCTACGGGTGACTTCCATTTAGAAAATAACAAATAATGCAAAAACAGCTGAAAAGTATGGAACCATGTCCTACAAAACTGCTTATTCTTTGAACAGACTAATGAGAACAATTGAATCCAGTGGCCCCATTGATATGGGAAGGCACTGCATGAACTTTAGACATGACTATTTTACTACGAACTAAATATTCTTTCCAGAAAAATGTTTCTGATCGCTGTATAAAATGATGAACCATGGAATTCCCACTTATATACTTAATGTGAGCTAATTATATCTTCTCATTAAGTTTACTCTGTGTTTCACATGATTTTTATGAATTGAAACTAATCCAAAAAGCCGGCAGGCATGCAATGACATCATCACGTCGATTATGTCATTGCGCTGCGCATGCCTGCGCCATTTTCCATATAAATTCAAGCAGAACACACAGGCAATCGCATCCCTGCAAACCTGGTGTCCTGTCAGAGCTTGTAGCGAGAAAAAGAAGGTAAGCAGATACTTTTCATCAGCACCATTATCTAATATCAAGTACCACTAATAGAAACTATGCAGTTTAGGAACTTGCCTAATTAGTGATACTTTTATATATAGGACACCAGAGCTGGAACACTTGGTTAACACAGCAAAGAAGCAATCAAGGTATGATATATACCCAACTCTCTACTTAACTTATTATATTTGTATTGAGGAATCTTTAGAAGTGTATAACATTAAGTTAAAAACCAATGTGTTAGGGGATTCCAAGATGGCTGCCACAAGCTAAAGATGTGCATGGGGGTGGCTCCGACGAACTTGGCCTCACTAATAAACGGTCCTCAGCACTTCACTTGGTGGCCCAATCAACCACAGATTATATTGGAGGAGGTGAGGCATCGAGGAGCAGGCCCAGTGGGAAGGAGTCACCTGTATGGTCACATCGGACTGAAAATCTGCTTCTGGGATCTGAAGCTCCATAAGGCCACTATACCTACATTGAGCCCTGAAGCCGGATTGAGGGACGAGCAAGAAGTTCCAGGTTACCAACAGAGGGTAACTCTGCGGCAGATTGAGGGACGGGAGCATCCTCACCCCACTGCCGGATAAGCGAACACTGGCCACCGGCACGCCGGGGAGAGAACTCAGGGAGGAGGAAGAGAAGGAGGCGGCGATTGGGAGCATTATGGAAGAGTGAAGGGAGAAGTCTGTGGGCAGGGAGTGGGAGGCCTGCAGTCACACGCTAAGGGATTAGACGCACAAGCAGAAGCCCTGTAACCATGGGAAGCAGCAGCAGCTACGGAAATCTCATTCCTCACGTGTACTGCAGCATCTAAAGGACGGCGGATTGCAGCGCTCCACCCAGCATTTATCGAGGTATGTGAAAGGTATATGCTGGCACAGGAAAGTGGGAGGAAGGCTCAATTCTTGCTTGGGGCCTTAAGACTGAGGGTAACACCCAGCTTCCACTCATAATGCATTGGAAAGGGGACTACAAAAACACATCAAAGACTCCTGTCAAGGGATGGATAGAACTGTCAAAAAGGAAAAGGATCACTTTGGAACTGTTCAAGCAGAGGGTACTCTGGCCTCACCTAACTTAAGCAAAGCCTATATAATATCAGGTGTCTTCTAGTGAATACTACTGCCAAATTGTGAACTATCCTCTCCCCTGGTTGACCCAGAGACCCTCACGAGACAGTTTACTGGACACAGAGACAAATCTTTCTATATTCTATACCGAGGGGGGAAAATAAGCTCACCGAAGGGGGTTGCACCAGAGGTGAAAATTCTAAATTGAATCCCGTGCAAAAATTATGGGCTACTGACCAAACATCACCTTCGACCGACAACGCCTCAGCACCTCCACCAGAGCCAGAACCACACACAGGTTGGATACGGTCATGGCGGCATCTAAAGAGGATTTCACAGTTAGCTTCCAAGAGTTTCAGGATAAATTCATGGCATCCTTTCAGCAACAGTTTGCCGCATTCACCACAGAAATAAGGCAGTCACTGTCGAACTTTGGCAAAGAGATTGCATCCCTTGGGGAACACGTCGACAGTAATGAAAAGGCTATCCAGGAACGTTTGCGATATTGCACACAATCGACATAGCCCTGGAAGAACTTGCAATGCTGATATACAATTTGGAGCGCAAGGATTTAGAAAACGGATCACAGCCTTCTAATATACGCATAAGGAACTTGCCTAAAACTGTCAGACGCTGATCTGAAAGAATCGGTAGCTCAGATTTCACTGATCGAATTGCGGAAGAGGACCCGCCTACGATCTTGTTGGATCGCCTCCACAGAACGGGTCCGAGAAGAACAGACCATGGTGCCCACCCACGGGATGTCCTGGCTGCATGTTCTTCCTACCCTCAAAAGGAGTTAATTCTAAAGAAAGCACGAGACAAGTCCACAATTAACAGAGCTGAGATCCAGCTGTATCAAGATCTGTCACAAATTACTCTTCAAAAAAGACAGGAGACCAGTGACAAATGCACTTCAAGCGAAGGGGATCAAATACAAGTGGACGTTCCCGTTCGGCTTAATCTTTACCATACAGGGCAGACAACATAGGATAACCTCACGGGAAGGTGGCATGGTTTTACTTCAGATCGATGATCAGGAAACCGGATGAAGCTTCAGAAGGTGCTGGGAGGTCCTCATCTATACAAAGCAAACCTTCGGAATGGTCGACGGTAACCCAACAGGGGAGAAAAGGTAGGGCGCAGTTGCAGCAGGACTGGAAATCGCAGTATTGTGGCCCGGCTCCTAAACCATTATCGTAACCTTCAAAAGAATGAGCACATGTCAATGGCTGTCGAAATATACGCTGTTTAAAGCAGACACAGTTTACTTTGTGCGGGGGGGGGACTCAGCCTACCATTTTGGGATTGATCTGTTCAGGTAACAGATGGGGGTACTAGGTTGCCCCGCAGGCCACCCTGGGGTTAAAGTTGGCTCACGACCAGGGTTTATCGCTTTGGGAATGGTTAGTTACCGTGGATCACACCAGGAGACAAGGTTTGGATGGGTAGTTGGGAAAGTTGGGGAAAGGGGGAAGAATGGGGAAGGGAAATTTTTTGTAAGGGGGCATGTCTGACTCAGATGCTTTTTTTGCCACATCGTGCGATTTATGATGTTGCACGATTCAAGTGTTTGACTCTTAATGTCTGGGGCCTTAATACTCAGGCGAAACGTAGGACATTAGACGCATTCTGGGGCGACATCATCCTGATTTGGTGGCACTCCAAGAGACGCATGTCTGTCAGCGAGATAGAATAAGGTTTCGATTGAGACGATACCCAGTATTGGTACAATCCAATGCACAGAGCAAGGTAGCAGGGGTGTTAATTGCGATGAGAGTGTTAGGGAGAATTCTCTTTAAAGGCTAATTTCGCAAACCTACTGAGTCCCCCAGCAGCTTTGCTGGATTTTTGGGGTTTATTTTTTTCTCTCCTGCTAAGAGCGAGATTCTTTTTCTCCCACTCTTAGACATGATTTGAGGTGTTCCTTTAACTTTCCATGTGTTTTATGGGCTATGGGGTCTTTTACTCCATAGGGTCTCATATGTTTTTGTTATGTGGGTTACACAGCACCCTCCGTGCCGTAACCCAGGGGTGTCGTAGCGACCCCCCAACATAGACTCCATACCCTGGGACTGACTACTGTCTCCCAGGGCATGTAAAGTCACCATTGGCTTTGCTAGTCCCAAATTATGAACAGAAACCAGTACAAACCATCATATTGTGGACGTACTGGTCGGGGCAATTCGATTGCCCCGGGGTCTGTAGTTCGAGGGGGCACGTCTCCGCCCCCCCGGTCGAGTTTTGGCTGGTGGCAGTGGATACTACTTTTTATATTCGACCGTGAATATATCTCTATGGGATTTTCTCATTGTTCAAGGCTACCAACTTTAATTATTTAATTCTTATAGCCTCGAACATACCGCCGGTTTATTTATTTAATATTAATTCGCCGGTTGGTATTTTTTGCCAGAACTCGATTCTAAAATGGCGTTTGTGTTCTCTTCTGTGACTCCAACCCAAGTCGAGCCCTTTGTTCCACTTTTTGGCGGGCTTCTCCACAGAAGCCTCCAAAAGTGGTGCCACTCTGTCTGGGTACCACAGGGGGTGTGGGAGGTGGTTTAGGCACCCTGGACTGAGTTACCTTGGTAACTCATGTCACACTCTTGTGTGATTGGCCCAAGTGGTGAGCCGGCCGGCTCCCCACTTAGCATGTTTGATTGACAGCTAGGCTGAGTGAATGGGGGTGTGCTGCATAAAAGCAGGGCTTTGGGGACTGGAACTTCAGAAGTCGCCACAGGACCTAAGAATCCGAGGAGGGAGAAGCTGAGTCGGCCTGCAACGACGACACCACCGGTGGAGCCCTGCTGAACCGTCTCATCACTTTTCCCAGCCAGGAGAGTCTTCTTCCTTCAACTGGTGGGGATAACCAGTCTACCTTCTTTTCGCCTTCCTGGAGCATCTCGTGGCTGCCTTGCCTGTGCCAAGCACCCCGGCAACCGGGATACCACTTTTTCACCACTACCGCAAACCGAAGGGTAGTACCTTTGTACCGGAGAACTCAGCGGCTGGTTTCTTCCCTGGCAGTGCAACAACCTTCATCCTTCCTCCACGACGAGATCTTCTCTTCCTCTGGACGACGCTGCGACTTGCACCCGCTGCCAGGAACAACTGCCCCCGCTGGAGGATCCTCTCCATTTAAGGTACCGTGTTCCGCCTGGCTTCCCTTGCAACTGTTTGAACGGGGTGTATTAAATCCTCGTCTCTCGAACCTGGGTTAGCCTGGGACACCTTAGCTAACTTTCCTGCACTGAACTAAACCTTTTTCGAACTACCTCCACGAACTTTGAAGACTCTGTATAACTGTCTGATCTTGGGCATCTTCCGCCTGGCTCCCTTGAAAGTGGGCCTGGCACCTAAACTTCCTCGCTCACCAGTAGACTGTGCCTTCCTAACTTGCTGTGGTTCTTTAAAAAGTGTTTAGTGTGTATGCTTCCATAATTCTGCTTTTCCCTCCCTTTTTATTTAACTTGTTGGAGTGCCATCGAATGTTAAGCGCTCACCTCTGTCTGGAAATATGTGGTGTTAACTAAGACTTGTCCAACAAGTAATCAGGGATGTACATATGATAACAGTGATTGTGTTTTGAACTTATCTTTCCAATTTAGTGCTAGTGTGTTTTATAAGTGTGTTAAATAAATAATTATATACTTTTACACCCAAGCTCTGGTCAGTGTTTGCTTGTATTACTGTATTTCTGTACCTAGTTTGTATGCTCTGTATACTGCCTAACTCTTCTTGAGGGATGTCTGACTGCTCAGCCACAGCTACCAAGTGAATCTGTGTGGTACAGACTGCTACCAAGTGGGTTTACTGCCAAACACCTGTAGTCTTAAATCTTTTGCAGTGGTCCCTAAGGGAACTACACAGGTTTCTGCCTAACAGAGAGCTTCCCCACAAATCAAGGTGCTTCATACAAACACAAAGAGGGTCGCTTTGTGTTTATTGTGATTGCTATGGGTCCAAAGAAATTCACAGTGGCTTCCATTTATGCTCCTAACACGGGTCAGGAGGGGTTCCTCAAATCCACTTTTACAGCATTGGAAGCCTTTAGCGAGGGGGAAATAGTTCTCATGAGGGATCTAAAGTTAGCATTGAACCCCTCCACAGATTGTAGTTCTGCTTTCCATTCGTCACATTTGAAGCCATCAATTTATTTTAATTTTTATATTTTTATTGTGTTAACTGAATTAACAGTTTTTACAAAAGAAAATCCTATTTCCTCAAAAACTTTTGTATGTTTTCACATTTTGTTTCTTCAAATTGCTTGTCCAGTTGCTTATCGTAGGGCTAAGTCCTTTAAGGTTTTTCTGGTCATTGAAGCCATCAATATCTCTCAAGCAAAAAAACAAATTTTGCTTTAGTAGATGTTTGGCCATCCGTTAAAGGAGACTAAAGTGGATATACCTTTTACTCTCATGTCCATCGAACCTTTTCACATATAGATTATGTTTGGGTTACGAAACCACTTCTTGGCCTGGTCTCACACATTTCTTGCTTGATAATGTCTCTCTCTGATCATGCTCCCATTATCATTGACCTGGGAATAGACGGGATGGTACAGAAGGTTTGGACGTGGCACTTTCCATTAGAAATATTGGGGGATCCGGTAGTGGTAAATAAGATTGAGGCCAAGATAATAGAGTTCTTCGGGTTTAACCAGCCATAAACTACCTTAGCGAATCTGACGTGGGATGCTTTTAAGGCAACGATTCGGGTGGGGGGGGGGGTTCTTATAGCGGAAATGGCGAAGACGTAAGCAACAATGGACCATAGAAATAGAATTGAAGAAAGAGTTAAAACAAATAACGGGTAAAATGGAAACTAAAGTTACTCCGTCTCGCCAAAGAGCATAAAGGGTGGCCTCTGGGAAACTAAACTTGTTACATGCCAAGAAAGCGGAAAAGTCATTACTGCACCTTAGACAAAAATATTATGTTTAAGCCAATAGGGCGTATTGTTTGCTTGACAAAACGTTACACCAAAAATCTGCCTCCCAAACTATTCAGTCAATACAAACCTCTTAAGGGGATTCTGTTATAGAAACATCCCAGATAATGGCACAATTTCACAATTTTGATTCCAATCTGTATGGGTCCGAATTTCCAGATGAAGGGAGACAAGAAATGTATTTAGCATCAATTAATCTCCCCCCGAATAACGCTTGAGTAAACAGAAGCCTTGCGGATTATACCTTTTCTTCTCCCGAATAAATCTCCTGGTCCGTATGGTTTTACTGCTCAATTTTCTTAAACTTTTCAGAGGTTGTTGATTCCCAAACTTGTAACTTTATTTAACTCATTCCCACAATCTGGGCATCTTTCCCCGACTATGGAGGAGTCAAAAATAGTATTATTCGTCAAACCAGGAAAAGATCAGCCCGGTTGTAGATCTCATCGCCCCATTGCTCTAATAAATTTAGATGCAGAGATCTACTCCAAAATTTTGGCCAACCTACTTGGAGAACCTACTTCCTTCCATTATACATCCCGATCAATCTGGCTTTATAAAAAATAGGCAAGCTCATGCTCCTATACGACACACCTGCCATATTTTGGAAAAAGTTGCAAAGAATTGCCCATCTGCGGTCATTCTTTCTGTTGATGCTGAAAAGGCATTTGACGGGTTTGAGTGGTCTTTTCTCTTTTTAACGCTAACAAGGTTGCGCTTTGGCCCAAGTATTATAGAGAAAATGAAGGTAAAATTAAAAAAAAGCTGTCGGCTCACCTTTTGATCAATGGACATCTATCCCAACCTATTACACTGCAAAGAGGGACTAAAAAGGGGTGCCCTATGTCACCATTACTTTACACCATCTCTCTGGAGCCATTTCTTGCAAAGATTTGTCAACTCACTGAAATACAGGGGATAGTGTACGGGGGGGATGCAGCATAAAATTATTGCATAGGCAGATGACATGCTGTTATTTGTAACAAATCCAGCATCTTCATTGCCACTAATAGCTAGGGAATTAGAGCACTATGGGGCTGTGGCAGGGTTAAGAATCAATCGCACTAGATCCAGAATTGTAAATCTATCTCTCACTCCGTAGGAGGTGCAGGTACTTCGATTGCAAACGCAAATTTGGCTGGGCAAAGGATAGCATTAGACTTCTTGGTGTAATGGTTAAGCCTAAATTAACCGGGTTATATTTGGCTAACTAGCCCCCACTGCTGGAACAAGTAACGGCGCAATTGAAGAAATGGGATCCGATGATGATATCTTGGCTCAGTCCGATCAATACAATAAAAATGGTAGTCTTCCCTAAATTCCTTTACTTTTTCAAGAACTTCCTGTTCGGGTCCCAGCTTCCTTTTTTAAGAAACTACAGAGTAGGATTTTGGCATTTATTTGGAATAATAAACATCCCAGGGTAGCATTCGAAGTGCTCTCTACAACGACAAATAGGTGGGGGGACTTGTGCTTCCTAACATGCAAACAATTTATTTAGCTTCCCAACTGTGTATAATAAAGGATTGGTGGGATAAAGATTCGGAGAAGAGGTGGGTACAAATGGAGAGGTTGGTAGTGGGCCCCAGACTGGGAGATTATCTTTGGTTACCTAAGAGGGACCACCGTCAAAACATTCATGAAAGTGAGATGACAAGCTTGGTGAAGGAGGTATGGGATAAATCTGCTATAAAATTTCAGATAATGACTTTCCCCTCCCCTCTGACCCCTTCGTTTTCTAACCCTCAGTTCAAGCCAGGCCTGGTCTCAAGTGCATTTACTAAATGGAAGCTTGCGGCTGTACGAAACTCTGGGAAATGTTTCAGGGTGTAGTTCCCAAACCCTTCACTCAGTGCAAAATAGAGCTAGGCCTAAATGAATCTGCCTGGTTTCAATATTTCCAGGTCTGACATTGGATAATGGCTCCTCCAAATTAGCTGGTGGCATCGCGGGAGCTCACTATTCGAGAAATTGTTCAGTACAAATCCAGGGAACAAGGCACTTATCTCAGATGTCTATAAAATCATTGCAGAAGTACCTTCTGCTCCCCTCCACCCCTCCCCCCCATTATAGATCCCATTGGCAGCAAACCTTGGACGAACAGGTATCACAAAATGAATGGGAAGGGCTGTGGAGAGATATCCCCAAGTATACTTTCCTGATCCAGATAAGGGAATTCTGGTATAAAATGATGGCTCAGTGGCATTATACCATGGCTCGCTTACACAAAATGAAACAATGTTGGAGACAGTGTGGACTTCCAGGGGAATGGGGGCACATCTGGTGGACGTGTCCGAAACTGAAGGGGTATTGGGCGGAGATTGAGGACTTTAAGGTGCAAATATTTGGAGTTGTCGGGCAAAGTACTATGAAGTCTAACCTTTTGTTGATCCCTAAGATACAATTGAAATTGTTCTTGAAACAGAATTTCAAAACGTTTGTTATCTTACAGTTGGCTGCTCTTCTATGCATAGCGCAAAAATAGAAATCTAAAGACCCACCAGATATTGCGGACTGGTTTTCTAAAGTTTGGAATTTTGTTGCACTTGAATGGATGACATACTCAATCCAAGGCGATCAAATGAAATGTACATAAGACTGGGCAGAGACACTTAAATTCCTACACCGAGACTATAACATTCGAAATTGTCCCAAACACCTTTGAATCTTGGGTCTTGGATGATTATGTCTTTTAGTTTGTTGTTCTGATTTGTTCAATATCCATCATGCTGGAAAGTGGGCAGGGGGTGGTTAGGGGCGTTATTTCGTTTTTCTTTCTTTTTGGGGGTAAATTACAGTGTGCTGTATTTAGAATTCCAATAAAAATAAATGTTAACAAAAAAACAATGTGTTAAGACATAGCCAAGGGCTCTAGATCAGAGAAAGCAATGGTATGATCATTGCCCCACCGAGAAACAGAAACCTAGGAAATATGAGTGCACAATTACCAATGAGTATATATTTTAAACTAATAATTTTTTGAGACATGTTCACATGTAATGTTATTTTTTGTACATATTCTTTTTGTTAAGAAATTGTCCCTGAAGATGGTCACAAAGACTGAAATGCATTGAGCACAAATTTCACAGGCCTTTTCTTCACCTTTTTTCGAATAAAACATTATACAAACCTTTGAACTACTTCGAATCACAATATTATTTTTCTTAAGAAAAGGATACAACAGATCTAAATAAGAATCAAGAGAAAACTTTGAGTGGAAATCCACATAGGTCCTTTCAGCTGTCTGGGACACCATACCCAGACAAGCATTCAGCCAGTTCTTAGGGAGTGGGACATATTCGCATGGAGCACGGTCTACACATTACTGGTCTGCACCGACGGCGAAGACTATGCCGGCGGCGCCGCTCCAGATCCATGCCTTAGCCCTAAGGCATGCAGGAGTTCTCCCCAGAGGGTAACCTGCACATCGCAGCAGATGCAGCGCGATCCTGCAGCGAGCAGCCAGCACCTTGGAGAAGATGCCCAACTTCTTCAGGCGGAAGTTCTCCCATTCCTCCACTGTGGAAGACAGGGTTGGAAACAGTACCTGCGCCGGACACTCATGTGACTCCCTGTAGCAGTGGCTATTCTTCGAAGAGAGACAAATGTTGGTGAAAGGATTCACTTGGGGGGAAAGGCCGGGGGGGAAGAAACCCTCTTTGATGCCGCTTCTTGTTGTCCTTTTCCTTTACGCTGAGTCTCTTGCTCTTCTGAGCTTTGTTCCATGCTGTGCGACCTCGTCAGAGACCGTTGAGCCTCACCCTTCGTCTTCTTGATGAAAGTCAAAATCTTCACCGCCCTCTCCCAGAGGGCCTTCGGGTGCATGGACTGCCATGACCCGCAATCCGTGGTTTGAAATGCTCCTCGTTCAAGCAACATAAACAAATCTGGTGCAGGATCGACATCTGCCAGCTGCAGTCCACACCCGGCTTCAAGTCTGATGCCTTGGAGTAGGCATGGTGTAACTGGAAAATAGGTAAGCTTGGTAAGTTTTCCTGTCAGTGAAGAATGCATGGAAAAAAGGAACTCTGGTTATGAGGCGCGGCCCTGCTGCATATACTGACCCCTCAGTTATGTCTAGCAGAGGGCGCACAGACACATCGTACAGATCTGAAGCAGAGCCGCACTGCACCCGCTGGTGGCAGACAGTTTTCCAGAGACCAGCTGCGCTGGGATAGGGATATCATGGATGAGGAATCCGTGGGAGAAAAGAATCCATTCAAAACTTCTTAAGTAAGCGGTGGGACAAAACGATGGCACGTCAGGCGTTGGGGTGAATCTTGAAATAGCCACCAGATGGACTCTAATTGAGAAGTATAAAAGGCCACTGCGGATCAAGGACAGGAGGTGTGGCAAAACATCCTGAGGTAGGAAGTGTAAGGAACTCATGGTGGCAACAGTAAAGACAGACATAAGTGATCACAGTTCAAGGGTGTTTATTAAACTGCATAATGGGTGAGAAAAACGCCTACTCAAAACCTAAACCTAAGACGGGAGCAAGCTACGACCATCAAATAATAATAAAGCAGTCCTAGTGGTGTCTTGTCAAATAAAAAGGGCTTATACAAAAAAAAATGATTGCCAATCCTTACAAAACTAAGTTACAAAATAGTGTGGGATCATGTTTTTTGTTTGTTTTTTTAAAAACAATTTTTATTATTTTAACACCACAAACAACCAAATAACAAAAACAAACAATTTTCACAATGAGTCAGTAACATGACTTCCATCTTACCCCTGGTCCTCCCCCATCCCGAGCTTACACCATATCACCCGAATAACATCTACTCTGATGGTATGTATTGTTCTTCGTCTGTCTTAAGGGTCGTTCTCTCCTGCTCCAGTCTGAGCCTGTTCAAACAATGTTGCCACTAAATGTCTCCATGCCATCAATATCCCCCCCCTGGTTTGCCCCCCCCTGTTGGCTGCTTCGCCCCACACCGCTGTCTCAGCCTCCACCCATTTTTGAAGGTCATGCCACCACTCTTCTACCTTCGGCTTTCTGTTGGCTTTCCAACTCATGGCAATCCTGCGCTTAGCAAGTATGTAGGCCAGATTCTTGAGCTTGCATACATGTTTCAACTTGCGCGGCCTGGAAAACCCACCTATCATGCACGCCCATACAGATTCTATGTCTAGTTTTATATCTTTCTCTAACAGGCAATTTGCCACCTCCCGCCAAAACCTTCCTATTTCAGGGCAACTCCAGAACATGTGTATCATTCCCGCATTTACTTCTTTGCATTTAGGGCATGTGGGATAATGTTCTCAAGAAAAGAAAGAAGCGTTCAGCAAATGATAAGTCAGGATGGTATGGCTGGTTCTTTCTTCCCCATGTTTTTAGCAGGGGACAAGGCAGGACCTTTGAGCACAGCACACTCCTGGGCCTCGCCAGCATGAGGTTACAGTTCTTTTCAATGATGTCAGGAACTTCCGGGGCCAAGTCTCTTTCCTGCAAAAGTATCTTGCCTTAGAAGGCCGGCTGTACCAAAACAAATAACAAGCAAAAGTTCCTTTTGCAATCTTAAGACGTTGGGCAACTACTCTTCGCCGCTTGTATCCACCTCAGCCGGGCTCTGACCCTTCTTGAAACGTTAGCCTCCCTGAATTGGGTTCACTACGGCCTTTCACTCAAAATTTATCATTTAAGGATCGTAATGTACTTTTCACCACCAATCCATTGTGGACATCCCTCAGCCGGGTTCACACTTGTCGTCACAATGTTCTCGGTTACATCACTAGTTACCCTCAATTCACAGGCATCCCTCATTCGGGTTCACATTTGTCAGCATTGTAGACATCCCTCAGCTGGGTTAACATTTGTCTTCACAATGGCTCTTCAAAACCTCTTTTCTTCTGTTTCTTCATGCTTGGGTCATGCTTTCCTAAAAGCCCCCAGCCAAGCCAAGCTTTCCTTAAAGCCCCCAGCCAAGCCAAGCTTTCCTTAAATCCCCCAGCCAAGCCAAGCTTTCCTTACAGCCCCCAGCCAAGCCAAGCTTTCCTTACAGCCCCCAGCCAAGCCAAGCTTTCCTTACAGCCCCCCAGCCAAGCCAAGCTTTCCTTACAGTCCCCAGCCAAGCCAAGCTTTCCTTACAGCCCCCAGCCAAGCCAAGCTTTCCTTACAGCCCCCAGCCAAGCTTCCCTTACAGCCCCCAGCCAAGCTTCCCTTACAGCCCCCAGCCAAGATTCCCTTACAGCCCCCAGCCAAGCTTCCCTTACAGCCCCCAGCCAGGCGTCCCTTGAAGCCCCCAGCCAGGCGTCCCTTGAAGCCCCCAGCCAGGCGTCCCTTGAAGCCCCCAGCCAGGCGTCCCTTGAAGCCCCCAGCCAGCCGTCCCTTGGAGACCCAGCCAGCCGTCCCTTGGAGCCCCCAAGTCAGGCTTTGACACAGTTCTATTAATCCCTGGTTTTCAGGTCTGTTCCTTGTTACCCTGATTTGTAGGCATCCAGTTTACATTTGCCACTTTCACAGGTAAATCCATTTTCTCTCATGTGTCAAAGACTTTCAAGTGTACGAGGGGTTTTGCTCGACCCCTGTAGGACCACTTTGACACTTAACACTAGCCTTTCCTTAAGCCTCTTGGTTTTTGTAGTTTCAACCAACAACACAACCTTAAACAGGCTTCAGTCAGAGTTCTTTGAATGAGCGACCCTGCAAAGCCTGATCACTCTGCTTCTGAACCTTTTGATAGCGTTCCTTTAAAGTTCAAATACACAAGTTCTTTGTTCAACAGGGTTGCCGCCTGCAACCTTGGGCACAGAACAGTGCAGTTTCACTATCGGTCTTCTCCGACTCACCGGGTGTGTTGAACTGTTGGGAGTTTCTCAGGAGTAAAAGACGGCACCACAGTGGCAAGCGCTTCTCCCCTTAATGGCTATAAGCGCGGGAGGGCCCTGTGTGCCGTTGACACCTGTCACACCAGACGCCAGCTGGACTTCTTGGTTTTATGAATTTCCTTTCGGAGGCTTTGCAGGTCTGAGGTGAAATGGGCAAGGTTAACTCCCTCCTCGTCATCCCTTCAGGTCTCTCCACCTGTCATGATCTCTGCTTCCAAAAGGTCAGGGTTTTCCCAACTCCCTTGGAAGCAGATCCATAACCCAGGTTCCGAGTGCCAACCAGTCCCAATTGGGACCTTTTGGACCCAGTCCTGGCGCCAGTGGCACCAGGCTCATAAATATGCCCAGTCCCAGCGCTGGAAGCGCCGGGCTCATAATGCTTGGGTGGACTTACCTTCAGCAGACCATGCTGCTTACTTGCCTGCCAGTTGAGCCTCTGATCCTCTTCTGTTTGGAACTACTTTTCCTGTTGGGTGGGGCTGGAGCCACTCCCTAGATTCAGAACACTGGAACTCTTCTGGAAGGCAGGAACTCTTTTCTTACCAGGAACTCTTTTCTTACTTAGGCGTGGCTGTGGAAGGAGACACCTAAGCACTACAGGAGGCTATTTAAACCACACCCGGTGGATGAATCTTGCTTTGCGTTATTCTGCAACCTCTGCAGCAGAACGCTCATCGTGTCTTCTGCATCCGGTCCTGGGCCTAAGGAAAAAGGCTTACCATCCTGAATCCAGTCTTCAGCAACACCTCTAAAGACAAGAAAGAACAGGTTAGCATTCCGGCATCTGAAAGGCAAAGGCTTACCATCCTGAATCCAGTCTTCAGCAACAACTATAAAGACAAGAAATAACAGGTTAGCATTCCGGCATCTGAAAGGCAAAGGCTTACCTACTCTTCGTGCGCTCCGGAGGTCTTCACACTGCATTCCGGCATCTGAAAGACAAAAGTTTACCAACTCTTCGCACGCTCCGGAGGCCTTCGGCGCTGCATCCCGCATCTGAAAGACAAAACAAGGTGCGTTTAAAGACATTGGGGAACTTTAATACTCACGTGCCATTACTCCTTTCCACATCTAATCCAGTGGGTATTCCGGCACCCTGCAGCCGCTCCGAACTCGTACCTGCAAAATAAAAAGACAGTTAGAGCGCATAGTGAAGCAGGCAACAAGCGCTTACTTACGTGCTTCCAGGCGCTTCTATTCATCACACGGGCTCCATCTTCAACTCACTTCAGCCCGTCATCCGCCATCGCCGGAACCCTGCAAAACAAGAGACATCATTACTAAAGACTTTAAAGACATTTGAATGACTCGAAACTTACCGTTCGTGCAGTAAACGACGGACAGCAGTCCTCTGAAGTCAAGAGGCCTGCGCTACCTATCCAGTGAAGAAACTGGTTACAGCACCCTGCCCCGAGGCAGATGGAGAGCTCGGCATTCACTTACCTAAGGTGAGAGCGTTAACCTTTGGGGGTCTACAGGAGAGGAGAAGAGGAAAGAGATAGGGACACCCCAATAACCCCAGTTCATTAACCCCATATTTTCTATCTGCAGACATCTTACTCTACACGTCAGGCATACAGTGCACAGAGGTCCAGCCCAAAGAGCCAACCGGGTGCTACACATCACCTTTGAAGATACGGTAGTCGCCCAGTCAAGACCGGCGCCTCTGCGAGAATCAGGTGAGCGTTACAGAACGCAAAGCCTACCGCAAAACTCTCGCCCAGGCGCTATGGAAACCTCGGATACTGACCCCCTAGCCCGGTTACTTGGGGAACTAAGGGCAGAAGTGCATGCAGCTCGTCAGGAAACGAATGCTCTAAGAAGGGAACTAATTATTTCCAAGGAGAGAACAGACAATCTTGCTAGACAAGTGCTACAGTCACAAGCCGGACAGACCCCGTTACCCGCATCAGGGGCAAATCTTCCTTCAACATCCTCTATGAATCCAGTGCAGATCAACCTACCTGGGAATGTACCTCTGGCTCCGCCCGAACGATTTTCTGGTGACCCAAAGAGGTTTGCAGTATTTATCAATCAGTGCCGGTTGCACTTCTTATGCCGGCCAGCAGCCTTTCCAACTGATCAAGCAAAAGTAGCTTTTGTACTTTCGTACCTTAGTGGCAATGTGGCAGACTGGTCGATCCCTCTAGTTAATCAAGATGATCCGGTTCTCCATGATTTTCAAGCCTTTCAGCTTAGTATGGAAAAACTGTTCGCAAGACATTCACAGGGGCAGGCCTTGGACAATGAGCTTCTTTCGTTGCGACAGGGTAATCAAGACCTTTTGGCTTATATTGCATCTTTCAATAGACTAATAGTGGAAACTCAATGGCCTGAGGACAAAAGGATTACGCTGTTTTATAGAGGTCTACGTGGAGAGCTCAAAGATGTTTTAGCCCAAGTAGTGAATCCCCCACAAGACTGTTCGGATTATATAGACTTGGTCGTTCAAATAGATCACAGGCTGCAGAACAGGAAGGCCGATCGTTCCAAGTTTGATGCTCGAGTATTTTCCAAACCGCCAACTCCTTCCAAAGGAGTAGACTCCGGGGAACCCATGCAAATAGGGGGTCTGAAAGGTCCTCTAACACAAAGGGAGCGGGAAAGGAGGAAACAGTTGCAATTATGCCTATATTGCGGAAACTCAGGGCACTTTCTTCGAGACTGTCCGGTGAAACCTGCCAAGAAGGCAGTAGGAGCTGCAGTTAACAAAGTTACAAACTCTGAGCAGGGAAACGACCTCGCCCGACAAGAATAGAGGTCCTCTTGCCGAGCGTGAAAACCAGTTCCGTGACCTCGCATTTCGTGATACCTATGGTCCTCATTAGCCCTGATAATCCGGATCGATTACATGCAATTGAAGCTTACGTCGACAGCGGTGCCATCGGCAATTATGTGGATCATGAAATGGTTTTGAGGATGAATCTAACTCTTTGTCCCAAGGCTGTAAAGGACGTCATTACTACTGTGGATGGTACGGAGATAGCCTCCGGGCCAGTAACGCATACCACTCAAGAGGTGACGCTAGTAAGTCAAGATGGACACCATGAGAAGATCGTGTTCGATGTGATCAAGGCCCCTCAGTTTCAGATTATTCTAGGAATACCTTGGTTAGAGAAACACAATCCTCTGATCGATTGGCGAGCAAGAACGGTCCAGTTTCCAGAATGTGTCTCTACTTGTCACCCTCCACCTGGTGTTGCACTGGCCGCAATTTCTTCAGAGACTCCCCAGTTACCTCCCGAATACCTAGAATACCAAGATGTTTTCCGGAAGGATCAGGCTAACTCTCTACCTCCTCATAGGTCTTATGACTGCCAGATAGACCTGATACCTGGATCTACTCCTCCTTGTAGTAGAATTTATGCCCTCACCGAGCCTGAGAACCTTCACCTTCGACAATACCTGGATCAATACCTGGCAAATGGGTTTATTCGTCCTTCCAAGTCCCCTGCTTCTTCAGCTTTGTTCTTCGTTCCAAAAAAGGAAGGAGACCTTAGAATTTGTATCGATTATCGCTCCCTGAACCAGATCACCGTTAAGAATAGATATCCGTTACCTTTGATCCCTGAACTCCTGGACCAAGTCAGAAAAGCATGCATATATACAAAGCTGGATCTTAGAGGAGCTTACCACTTGGTACGAGTAAAAGAGGGCGATGAATGGAAGACGGCCTTCCGCACCAAGTATGGGCTATTTGAATATCAGGTCATGCCCTTCGGACTTTGCAATGCCCCGGCCGCCTTTCAATATTTTATGAACGATGTCCTCAGAGAGCTCATAGATGTATGTGTTGTTGTTTACATTGACGACATCCTCGTTTATTCTTCATCGGAATCTGAACATCGGAAACACGTGAAAATGGTCCTCGAAAGATTGCGTCAACACAAACATTTCGCTAAGTTGGAAAAATGTGTTTTCAACGTGACTGAAGTGGAATTCTTGGGATTCATATTATCACCTGGCGGAGTGCGTATGGATTCAAAGAAGGTCGATGCAGTTCTCAAATGGCCATCACCATCCTCCGTAAAAGGTGTGCAAAGCATGTTAGGCTTCGCTAACTTTTACCGCAGGTTTATCCCCGAATTCTCTCGAATAGTCCAGCCCATCACTGCCTTGTTAAAGAAAAACAAACGTTTTGAATGGTCTACCGAGGCGGAACAAGCTTTCCAGGATTTGAAGACTAAATTTATCTCTGCACCAATCTTAAAACACCCTCGCCCCGAACTCCCCTACATCGTGGAAACTGATGCTTCAAGCCTTGCCATGGGGGCAGTTCTATCACAAAAGGACCCGGTAACCAATCAGTTGCATCCCGTGGCATTTTGGTCCCGCAAATTCTCGCCTCCTGAAATCAATTACACGATTACTGACAAGGAACTTCTGGCTATCAAGTCTGCCTTTAAGGCTTGGCGGCATTATCTGCTGGGGGCCCGACACACCGTTACTGTGATTACGGATCACCGAAACCTGCAATATTTGAAGACTGCAAAAGCCCAATCCTCTAGAAAACTCCGTTGGGCATTATTCTTTGCCGAGTTTGACTTCATAATTACCTATCGACCTGGTACAAAGAACGGTAAAGCCGATGCCCTTTCTCGGATGGGAGTGGAAGAACACTTGGTCAACCCTAAACCTGTACCAATCATTCCCGAACAAAGAATTCTGGGTGTAATCGCCACAGAATCCATAGAGGAAGTTAAGGATAAAGCCAGGCAACTTGTAACTCCAGCAGACATACAGAATTGGCATCTGCAGGGAAAGGACTTTGCAGTAAAGGACAACTTATTGTATTTCCAAGAACGATTATACCTACCCAGCACAGATTTACAGAAAAAAGTAATCTCTTGTTATCACGACTCTTTAATGGAAGGTCATCCCGGTATAGCCAAGACCTCAGAAAAGATCAAGCGCTACTTCTGGTGGCCGTCTTGGAAAAAAGATATCAGAGACTTTATAATGTCCTGTGGAGTATGCGCCCAAAACAAGAGTCAAAAGGAAAGACCAGCAGGCCTCTTAAGCCCTATTGACATCCCACCTCGCCCTTGGCATACGCTTTCTATGGACTTCATCACCGATCTACCTCCATGCTCCGGATACAATACGATTCTAGTAATCGTGGACTTATTCTCCAAGATGGCGCATTTCATTCCGCTCAAAGGCTTGCCAACAGCAGCAACTCTGGCCCGAGAATTTCTCGAAAACATCGTCCGACTGCACGGTTTTCCTTCGGTTCTAATTTCGGATCGAGGTAGTCAATTTATTTCTCATTTTTGGCGAAGTTGCTGTCGGTCGGCTCAAATTGATGTGAGACTATCGACCAGTCACCACCCTCAGACCGACGGACAAACCGAGAGGACCAATCAAACTCTGGAACAGTATTTACGCTGCATGCTGCAACAAACTGAAAAAACTTGGAAAGATATCCTTTGGATAGCCGAGTATGCCTACAATAACTCTGTCCATTCGGGAACTGGGAAAACCCCATTTTTTCTTTTGTACGGCAGTCACCCTCGAACCTCGGAGTTGGATCCCCTCCAAGATCTTGAAACACCAGCAGTAGACTACCTGCATTCTACAATCACCCAAGCCTTTAAGGAAGCTGTTTCTCACCTTCAAAGGGCTAAAGAACAATACAAGAAAGGAGCAGATCAACATCGGAAGGAAGCCCCTCACTATCAAGTAGGGGATCAAGTCTGGTTATCCACCAAATATCTATCTCTAAAAGGGCCACGCACATTCAACCCAAGATACCTTGGTCCCTATTCCATCACTACCATAGTAAACCCAGTAGCGGTCAAGTTGGACTTGCCCCCGCACATGAAGATACATCCGGTCTTCCACGTCTCTCTATTAAAACCCGTGCAACCTCAAACCCGACTAACCAAATCTCCAAAACCTATCCTAGTGGATGGAGAACTCGAGTTTGAAGTCAAAAGCATTCTGGACTCCAAGATCTCAAAATCTAAACTATTCTACCTAATTGACTGGAAAGGCTACGGCCCCCAAGAGAGATCCTGGGAACCTGCTGAATATGTCCACGCTCCTCGCCTAATCAAAAGATTTCACCGAACATTTCCTGACAAGCCAAAACCCCCGGAGAAGCCCGGTTTGGGAGGGGCCTTGAGGGGGGGTACTGTCATGATCTCTGCTTCCAAAAGGTCAGGGTTTTCCTAACTCCCTTGGAAGCAGATCCATAACCCAGGTTCCGAGTGCCAACCAGTCCCAATTGGGACCTTTTGGACCCAGTCCTGGCGCCAGTGGCACCAGGCTCATAAATATGCCCAGTCCCAGCGCTGGAAGCACCGGGCTCATAATGCTTGGGTGGACTTACCTTCAGCAGACCATGCTGCTTACTTGCCTGCCAGTTGAGCCTCTGATCCTCTTCTGTTTGGAACTACTTTTCCTGTTGGGTGGGGCTGGAGCCACTCCCTAGATTCAGAACACTGGAACTCTTCTGGAAGGCAGGAACTCTTTTCTTACCAGGAACTCTTTTCTTACTTAGGCGTGGCTGTGGAAGGAGACACCTAAGCACTACAGGAGGCTATTTAAACCACACCCGGTGGATGAATCTTGCTTTGCGTTATTCTGCAACCTCTGCAGCAGAACGCTCATCGTGTCTTCTGCATCCGGTCCTGGGCCTAAGGAAAAAGGCTTACCATCCTGAATCCAGTCTTCAGCAACACCTCTAAAGACAAGAAAGAACAGGTTAGCATTCCGGCATCTGAAAGGCAAAGGCTTACCATCCTGAATCCAGTCTTCAGCAACACCTATAAAGACAAGAAAGAACAGGTTAGCATTCCGGCATCTGAAAGGCAAAGGCTTACCTACTCTTCGTGCGCTCCGGAGGTCTTCACACTGCATTCCGGCATCTGAAAGACAAAGGTTTACCAACTCTTCGCACGCTCCGGAGGCCTTCGGCGCTGCATCCCGCATCTGAAAGACAAAACAAGGTGCGTTTAAAGACATTGGGGAACTTTAATACTCACGTGCCATTACTCCTTTCCACATCTAATCCAGTGGGTATTCCGGCACCCTGCAGCCGCTCCGAACTCGTACCTGCAAAATAAAAAGACAGTTAGAGCGCATAGTGAAGCAGGCAACAAGCGCTTACTTACGTGCTTCCAGGCGCTTCTATTCATCACACGGGCTCCATCTTCAACTCACTTCAGCCCGTCATCCGCCATCGCTGGAACCCTGCAAAACAAGAGACATCATTACTAAAGACTTTAAAGACATTTGAATGACTCGAAGCTTACCGTTCGTGCAGTAAACGACGGACAGCAGTCCTCTGAAGTCAAGAGGCCTGCGCTACCTATCCAGTGAAGAAACTGGTTACAGCACCCTGCCCCGAGGCAGATGGAGAGCTCGGCATTCACTTACCTAGAGTGAGAGCGTTAACCTTTGGGGGTCTACAGGAGAGGAGAAGAGGAAAGAGATAGGGACACCCCAATAACCCCAGTTCATTAACCCCATATTTTCTATCTGCAGACATCTTACTCTACACGTCAGGCATACAGTGCACAGAGGTCCAGCCCAAAGAGCCAACCGGGTGCTACACATCACCTTTGAAGATACGGTAGTCGCCCAGTCAAGACCGGCGCCTCTGCGAGAATCAGGTGAGCGTTACACCACCTTCCTCCTCGGTTTGAACTGCCAGTCCTTAATTGCTGCTTCCTCCTGTTTTCTGCCTTGCTCGAAGTGTACTTTCGTGGTCCGCCTTTTATCCCTGTGGGGAAGGGAAAGGGCCATCGGGTGTGCATAGCTATGGTTAATTGCCGGACTCTGCCTGACTCTTGCGTTGGCACATGTCAGGTAAACGGCCCTAGTGTTGGTCCATTGTCTATCACAGTGTAGGAAAGTTTTTGTGCTGGGAAAGGGGGTGGGGATAGAACTTTTGCATATCCTACGAGTTAGGATGGGGAAAAGGTGTCCCACTTTCACTCCCCGAGGAACACTCATCCAAGTGGATCCTTCGCACTGGTCACCCTCAGGAACTGGATACAATAGCGTTGGCCGTGTCCTGGTCACCTGGATGACAGAACCCCGGGGACTAGCAAGTGAGACACCTTCCCAGTGGATGTTATTTGTGGGCACATACCTGGACAAGGAGCTAAGCAGGACTTGCTGAAATTGATTGAAATTAATTGAGAAATCCAGCAAGGACCAACAGTGCATCATCATTGTGGTGTGACCTATGCATGGATGGAGTGAAGGATACACATGAAAACCCTTAAGGCGGATGTGAGGCCGAAGGGTAATGCCCTGAATTGATAGTGCATGACTCCCACTGTGAAACAGGGAAACTTCTGATGTTGCAGATGTATTGGGACATGAAAGCAAGACTCCTCCAAGTCCAGCCAGGACAGGAAATCTCCCTGCTGAAGAATGACCATCCTGAAATTCTGTGAACAGGTGAACTTGTTCAACAGGCGAAGATCCAGAATCTGCATCCTACCGCCTGATTTTTTACTTAACTGGAAATTTCTGGAGTAGACTCCTCGACCCCACTGAGAGCGAGGAACACGTTCTATGGCCCGGACTTCCTGACAAAACGTTGAGAGATGGTTTTTTACCTTTGTGGTTGGGGGAACATTTGGTGGATGGCTTTGAAATTCCAGAGTACGTCCGTGTTAGAGTAAGGACAGAACCCACCTGTCTGTTGTGATGTTCAACGACTCAGCGAGGAACTGGGAAAGACACCTTCCTACAGGTGAATGGAAGTGGGGGGACGAGTCTGCAGACTGGTCTTGCCTGCTTACCGGTTTTACTCGTTGGCTAGGAGGGGCCACGCCAACACTGGTTCCTCTGTAGGTGTCTCTAGGTGGATAGGTGGAAGATCGATATGACTGCGACCAATAAGATGGCATATAGTGCCTGTGGTACCTTTAAAACTGGGACTTGCACTCTGGCAGGGTACCCAGAGACCTGAAGGTTTCAGTTTTTTTTTTGTTGATCAAAACATTTTTATTAAATTTTCCACACATACATAAACATTACACATAACACTGTGCATTGCAGGGGAAAGAAGAAACAGAGGGTAAACCATAAGGGGGGGTCAAAACAAAATTGGGGAGGGGCCTCTGCCCCTTGGACCATCTAGTCTTTGATGAGGGAACACAGGACACAGTCCCCGTGCGCCAGGCCCGCCAGTCCATGGGCACCTTGCTCTTAACGCTCCCATTGCCAGTGACGCTGCTTCGGGGGCTTAGCCATCGTCTTCCCATCTCTGCCAGATTTTGCTCGCTTTCTGCGGGCATCCCCTTGCTGCGTATACCCTGCGCTCCATTGTTACACAGATGTCCACGTCCGTGATCCATTGATCATAACTAGGTTTTCTTTCCGATCCCCATAGCAGCGCAATGTTCATTCTCAGTATCGCTGTAGCGGTTGACCAGTGCAGTTTCTCATACTGCGTCAGGTCACATTCATCGGAGATCCCTAGCAGGAGTTGCTTTGGTTCCCTTTGTATTGGCTTGCCTAAGACTCTGGACAGTTTGTCACAGCATTTCTGCCATAGTTGCTGTATTTCGTTGCATTCCTATATGATGTGGAAGAAGGTTCCTTCCTCGGGCCTGCATCGTATGCATCGCGGGTCCGAGATCTTGCCCCACCGGAAGAGTGCCACTCTCGGATAGTAAATACGATGTAGGATCTTGAGTTGGACCAGTCGGAGCCTCGATGAAATGGTCGCCTCACGAGGGTACATCCAGGCTTCCATCCAGTCTTCCGATTGTAGACAACCAACGTCTCGCTCCCACCTGGCCCTCAAGCTGACAAGCTCGGGTGTAGCAAAGGATGTGATTACATTATACATGGTTGAAGTGACTTTTCTTTTTATTTGGTCCTGGACTATGTCACACTCCAGCGGGGTACATTCTAGCGTGTCGCTGATGATCTGTTGATGGGCGTGCAGTGCGTGTTTCAGTTTGTATAATGGTATCCTTCCGAGGATGGGAGGGCGAATTCCGAATGCAGTGTTTCAAAGGGGACCAATTTCTCCTCTTTTATTACGCCTCCTACTTTGGTGATGTCACGTTGGGCCCAGGCGGGCCATTTCGGTAGATTCTGTAACTCGGGGAGAAGCCTGTTGTTCCACAATGGTTGGGGCAGCATCAGTTTCGATTCCCAGCTTACATGCCGGTGTGCTTCCGCCCAGATTTGTGTGATGTGTGTTTCCATGGTAGGAGCTGATGTGCGGCCCATGCCGCAGTGTAGAAGTTCCAGGGGTGTTATGCTGCTGTTGGTGTTAAACCTTGTGTTATGCGGCAGGTTCTTTTCCCCATGGAGCATGTCATTCACCACCGCCATCTGGCTGGCCCAGTAGTAAGTTTGCAGCCTGGGCAGCCCGATGCCCCACTCCCAGACAGATCTCTGAAGGGTGGAAAGAGTGATCCGTGGGGGCCCTCCACTCCAAAGCAGTTTCCGGAGGAAACGGTCCATTTTGAGGAATTCCTGGTGCGGGATATGCAGCAGTGCATTTGGCAGAACATACAAGAACTTGAGAAGGGCGATCATTTTGAATAGGGTAGCTCTGCCCATCAGTGTCAGTGGCAGGGAGCTGCAGTGGCGAGTGTCCTCAGCAAATCAGAGCTGTGTAGTCTGTGAGGTGCTTCGTGATTTTCACCCCTAGTTATTTGAACTGATCAGTAACAATTTGGTAGGGGCAGTCTATGGGGCAAGTGGCAGCTGCGCTTTCTATGGGAAATAGGATGGATTTTGACCAGTCCACGCGTAGGCCACTGAAGGCTCCGTATCTTTTCAGCATTTGGGTAACATTTTGGCAGGAGTTGCGTGCGTCTTTCAAGTGGATAAGCGAGTCATCCAGGTAGAGGGACACTCTATCCTCCCATGATTCTGACCACCGGAAGCCCTCCCAGAGTGGGGTATTTCGTAAAAGGATGGCCAGTGGTTCGATGGCAAGTGCAAAAATCATGGCCGACAGGGGACAACCTTGCCTCGTTACTCTGCCCAATCTGAAGGGGTCCGCGATTGCCAGCCGTTGACCTTAGTTCTGGCTATTGGACATTCGTATAGTAGTTGCACCCAGCCGATAAAGTTTGCGCCAAAACCCATGTGCCTCATTATGTCCCAAATGGCCTCCCACCTCATTGAATCAAAAGCTTTTTCAAAGTCTATTACCAACAAAGCCAGCGCACCCTGTATGCTGCCGGCTTTTTCTAGTGCTGAGTGCAACCTGTAGAGATTCATGTGTGTCGATCTGTCGGGCATGAAGCCGCATTGGTCAGGGTGGACCAGGGAGGGGATGACTTGTTGTAGTCGGTTTGCCAGGATCTCCGCAAGTATTTTGGTTTTGCTGTTAATAAGTGAAATGGGCCTGTAAGAGCTGCAGTGTTCAGGGGGTTTGTCCGGTTTGGGTAGTACTATTATTGTGGCTTCCCTAAGATCCGGGGAAAGGGTGCCCTGTTCTCTTGCATGTTGGAACATTTGCAGTAGGTGTGGAGCAATCACGTTGGTTCCCACTTTCCGCCACAGCTGAATCGGGAAGCCGTTTGGACCTGGGGACTTGCCAGCTTGGAGGTCGGACATGGCATTCGACACCTCATCCTCCGTTATGTCACTTTCCAACAATTCTTGTTGTGTTATGCTCAAGGTAGGAAAGTTAATTTCCTCTATGATTGAGGTATTTGCGGGGGTGTTAGGTGACTTATACAGTTCAGCATAGTAATTTGCGAAGCCCCTCGTGATGTCCTGATCTGCCACAAGTGGGGTTGTGCCCTCTGCCTGTAGCTGCTGGACATGGCTGCGTCCCTGCTCCTTGCGTTCTAGCCACGCTAGCATTTTCCCGGCTTTCTCGCCCATTTCATAAACTCTTGCACGCATTGTCGAGTGTGCATGCCTGGCATTATCCAGTGCAGTGTTCTGGAGCTGCTTTTGTGCCAGGATCAGGGCCCGGTTTGTGTCGGGCCTGTTCTGGGTTATGTGCGCTACCTCTGCTTGTTCCACCTGTTGTTCCGCTTCGTGTACCTTGAGTAGGTATTGTTTCCTCTGTGCGGTCGTCCATGAGATGAGTTCCCCCCTCAGTACTGCCTTGTAGGCCTCCCATAGTGACACTGGGTCTGATGCGGACTTTGTGTTCAGCTCAAAGTATGTCTGCGTTGTCTCTTGGAGCCTGACCACCAGGTTTGGATTGCCCAGGTAGTCATTATTCAGGCGCCAGCTGGGTGGGGGAGTCGGCCTGGATGTTGTGATTTGCATCACCAGTGCGGAGTGGTCTGAGATGCCTCTGGGGAGTAGCCATGCTTCATGTGCCCTGTGTACGTCAGTTGCTGGGAGAAAGAAGTAGTCCAATCTGGAGAGCGAGGCGTGAGCCCCCGAGTGGAAGGAGTATTCCCTGATATTAGGGTGGAGTTCTCTCCATACGTCACACAGGCCCATGGCGTTTGTGAACGTTGCAAGTTTGGTAGGCACGCTGGGGTTTCTATTTCGAAGGTGTGAGCGATCCCGGGATACGTCCATGACTTTGTTGAAGTCCCCTCCTATTATCATGATGTTAGAAGTGTCTGCGGTAATCAGGGGGGAAATGTCGGCGAGTAGCGGTGACAACAAAGTGGGCGGTGCGTAAATCGCTAGTAGTGTGACAGAGTGCTCCCAGAGTGTGCCAGCCACATATACGTATCTTCCTCCCGTGTCCTGGGTTACTGTGTTCAGGTGGAAAGGGAGATTCTTGTGAATCAGTACCATGACCCCCCTTGAGCCCATTGTGAAGCCTTTTGTGCGTCTGAATAGGGAGCATTCTGTGCCTGCAAGGTGTGTTTCGGACAGGAAAGCGACGTCCAGTGCGTGCCTGTTCAGGCATTGCCCCACCAATCGCCGTTTGATTGCATTGCCGAGGCCATTGACGTTCCAGGTCATACATTTCAGTGTTCTGGTTGTGTTTGTATTACGTGATGCCATATCTATCCATGGCTAATGGAGCGTGTGCGGCTGATGACGACGCCAGGTACCCGGCAACCGCGCGCCTCTGTGTTATAACCCTCTTATGTGATTTTAGTGTGTTATGTGCTAGACTGGTCCTTCCCCTAACTAAACTCAACAAACCCAACCCCACCCTCCCTATACTTCTCCCAACTAGAAGCATCGGTCCCCCGAACTTTAACACTACCGGCTGTCAACTGGACAGCTTACATAAGACAATCGCAGCCTAAGGCTCAAGTGGTCCCCCTACAAACTATGACTGGGGGGGGAGGGGTGACACCTTTAGCGCTTAACTTGAAACTTACTAGCCGAGGGGGGCCCTACAAAGCGCGTGTGCGAGACGTTCCTGCAACCGCCACATTCAAGTGTGTGTTACCTTAAGATGGGTATTGCGGTATGTCGCATAAGGTGCCATATTACAGTTCGAGCTTACTGTTGAGTACCGGGGCACTGGATAGAGATTTAGGTGTGGGTCAGCCACCTATGTCTTCCGGTGGGTCTTGTGCTGGAGGCTGACGGGGCTAGCGCTGTTGGGCAGGCGGGGGCACGCGGTTCCTTCCCCCTCTGCCGCGCGAAGACGACCAGTCGACCTCTATATGCTGTTCAGCCCAGCGCCATGCTTCTTTGGGGTCATTAAAGTGCACCGTGGTTCCCTTGTGGTAGATCTTTAATTGCGTGGGGAAGAGCAGCCCATACTTCACTCCCATTGATTGTAGTTGCTTCTTGAGGTGGTCAAAGGATTGTCTTGCTCTCTGCACTTCCCTAGTGTAGTCAGGGAAAAAGGCGATCCTGGAACCATTAAAGGTAATCGTGCCCTTGGTGCGTGCATGTTGCAGTAATGCGTCTCGGTCCCTGAAGTTTAGAAATGTTGCAATTACTGTGTGCGGGGGAGCCCCAGGCGTTGGTCTGCCGGTGGGTACTCTTTGCGCTCGCTCTATAGAGAAGAGAATGAGTCCGGATCGAACAGGTCAACGAGCAGCTACTCCAAAAACAGTTCCATGCAGGCGCCTTCTGCTTTCTCGGGGATACCAAGTATTCGCACATTATTGCGTCTGGATCTCCCCTCTCCATCTTCAATTCTATCCTCCAGCACCTTGAGTTTGGACGTGACACTCTAGATTTGTTGTCTCATGTTGTAAATCCCATCTTCTGTGTTCGAGATGCATTGTTCGGCCTCTCCCGTGCGTGCCGTTAGCTTTTGGAGGTCATGTCTGAGGAGGGACACGTCCATGCTTATTCCGTCCATTTTCTGCTCCATGGACCTGCGGGATTCCACTATGGCAGTCATTATGTCTTTGAGGGAGATCATATTGTCTGTCTCCACCTCCTCCTAGGACAACGAGTGGAGGTCAGGAGCTTGTGGAGGAGGAATTGTATATTGGTCCATGCTGCTTTGCGTGGGCAGTCTTCTAGATAGGTCTTCTGCCATGTTTCTTACTGCGCCTGGTGGGTCTGGAAATCGCCGTGCAGCAACCGGACTGCGGACTGAGCTGTTGCCTCTGTGTAGCGTACTGGCCTGCTCCGGCGTCGGGACTGGTCATGGACTGCCCGCCCAATCCAGCCCCAGTGAGTGCCACTACTTTGGTCCCAGGGGCCACGCACCGTTGCTATCTGCGGGGTGGAGGAGCGTGTAATGGCCGCCACACAGCCTGGCGAGTCTGCTTCGTGCCTTTACCCCCTTCCCCCGGCGGAATGTTGGCCAGTTGCCCTGGCCGATGCAGGTGGTGGGGCTGCGGGACTGCTACTCACGTCTGCTCTCCAGTGCCGCTCACCTGTTTCTGAGATGTAGCTTCTTCTCGGGGTGCCCTCGCTACAGACTGTGCGATTGTTGGTCTTGTGTAGTGCAGCTCTCCTGGAATCCTCGATGCAGGCCTCAGGGCCCTGTGCTCTTGGCGGTGAGTGTGCTGCTGTGCTTAGGGCCCTTGCTGCGGGTGGCCTCCCGCAGTCCGGTGCCGCCCCAGCCCGGTTACCCCCCACCAGCGGGGGGAGCGTCGGATTCACAGCTTTCCGGTAGGCTGCAAGGTGGTGTGGCGCACTGTTCTTGGGGGGTGCTGTCGGTGTCCTTTGCGCTGGTGTGCTTGCTGCTGTGCTTTGGGACACTGCCCCGGCCAGCCCCCGGCACCTCTATTTCCGCTGGTCACTGACCCTCCTGGCCTGTGGTTGAGCGAGTGCAGCCGGCCGCTCGCGTTCACTCATCCGCCGGCCCGCTCACTACGATGGCAGGCTTGCACCCCCCTTCCACCGGCGTGGGCCGCGTATCAAGGCCGCCTCGGCTCGGGGTGTCTTCCCCAGCTGAGGTGCGCACGATTGTAGTTCTTCCGACAGGCTGGTCAGTTATTGCATACAAGTCGGAGCTTCGCCTACCCTCGATGTCGACAGCGGGCAGGCGGCAAGTCGAGTCCCCCTGCCGTACAGCTCCGCTTCTCAGGCACAGAGTTAGCGCTCACCCCTGGCGGCCATCTTGAAGTCGGGTCGGTTGGCGCCTGCTCGGATTTCTTCTCGCCCGTAGCTCTGTGATACAGCCGCGGTTTCAGCTGCTTTCCGGCTCACTTTAGCCCGGGGGGGTCCAACACCCGTCTGGAGTGTTTGTGCCTCTATAGCATGCAGGACTTAGGCAAGTTAATCAGGATGTGTTTGGCGGTCGCGGGAGCCGGAAAGACTCACGTCTTTCCCATTGCACTGCTGGCCACGCCCCCACCAAGGTTTCAGTTTTGATGGCCTGGAGCGTGTCGTGAACCATCTGCCCAAATAGGTCCTCTCTGTCAAAAGGCATAGCCACTATTTTCGCTTGCACTTCTGGACGGATGTTGGTAGCCCTCAAGCATCCCTGTTGGTGCAGCACCACACCATTGGCCATCTGCCGGAAACCAGAGTCTGTGATATCCACTGCAACCTGGATGGCATTGTTGGAAGCAGCCTTGCCTTCTCTGAGAAGTTTAAATGCCTACTCTTTCTTGTTCTCTGGCAAGAAATACAGATTAGGTCCCATCTTCAACCACAACTCCCTATCATAGCAAGATAGAATGGCCAAGGATTAGCTGATCGAGTGTCTGCAGTGGAAACAATGTGCTTACCAAAAGCGTCCAGTTATCTTCCTTCTTTATCAGGTTGAACAGCACATGGTGAAGAAGAGTTGGCCAAGCGTTGCAGGCAGGCACTGAGACCAAAGAATCTGAACTAGGCTAGGTGCACAGGTACTTTGGGGGCGCTCTCAGGGGCCCTGCAATTTTTTCTTGAATCTGTCCTTTAGAGGAGGGGCTGTAAAAAGGTTCTTCATGGTTAGGAGGCCATCCTCCCAGATGTCATCCGTTAGACAGACCATCCAGCTTATAGCGATTTTGTGATTTGCAAAATAAATGCAAAATCAGCTGATGGCTGAAAATGCTGCTATAAACTCTACAATGCACACAAAAATAAACAAACTTTTCACTCTGGGCTGCTGAGTGAATGCAGCCAAGCGTTTCACTCTTCCCTACGCTGTGTGAACGGTCTCCAAGGTGTCAGATTTGACATCCTGCTGTTCACCTACGATAAACTATGCCCTGCATGGTTTTGAAAACCTGCCCCATCTCCATTCACTTTTCTTTGCTGAACGCATTGCATTTACGGTGTGGAGCTCATAACCCTAGTCTCCAGTGACAGTTCATGTGCTTAATTTGTTCATTATTTTTTAACTGTAACTAGAAAATTAAGATTATCAGCTCGGCTGTAAAGTGCAAAATGTTCATCTAGAGAAAAGTGAAGGGGGCAACGTCGGGTACAATAAAAGGGTTTAGGATTGGAAAATTTGAGAAACCTGAAGGTGTCTGCCTGACTAGTCCCCAGGGATCTGCCATCCAGGTGACCAGGACATGGCCATCGCTATTGGATCCAGTTCCTCGGGGGATGGACCAGTGAGGGAGGATCACCTGGAAGGGGGGTATTTGGGGAGTGGAAGTAGGACACAGACGGGAGAGACGCGGTATCCCCTTCTTCTGATACCTTTTCCCCATCCTGCTATATAGACAGTTGGAATCTCTACCTCACCCCCCACCCCTTTTCGACACAGACACTTTTTTTTATTGTTGCATTTATTTACAAAAAAACATACACAACAAAGTACATACAGCAAATATAAAAACAATTCATCAAATTTCATATTATGAAAACAGAAGGAAGGGAAAAAAGAAAAAAGGAGAGAAAAAAAAGAACAAGAAAACGAACAAAAAGAAAGATCAGAACAAAACCAAATATAAGTAATGCAAAGAATCATTCCCTTCCAAAGCTAAATTGTTCTTATTCAACTCAGAAATAAGAAATATAAGAAAACTATTCAGAGATAAAACCAAGGAAATAGCAGAGCCCCACATACAGCGACACCAAAACACATTTCTAGCTACCTCTGAACAATCAATTGTGTAGTCCTTGAAAAACCTAAGTCGTTCTGCACCAAAAAATGTACACTCTACTACCAAGTGTTTCAGAGTCTCGCGGGTATTGCTTACCCTAGAAAACCTACATTGCTTGTCCATTACACTTGGCCCCTCGTTAATGTTCATGGTTTTCCAGCTTTTAATTTTCTCAAAAACAGTGAGTTGGTTTAACCTGAAATGCATGAAATTCAGGACAAGGAAACTTTTGAATATATAGCAGAAGACATTCCTTAGTATGTATAAACCTTGCATACTCCACAAATCCTGTATATGAATCAATACAGTGAACCGTCTCAGCCGAGTCGGACCTGAACAAGATCTTTTTGACATGCCCCGGTCTGAGGATCAAGTCCTCTTCAGATGAACAAATATGGACCAACACAGAGCACATCCGTTCATTAAACTCTTAAATATGGTACTGATCCTGCTAACATGACAGCCTTAAGACTCTCATAAAGGGAGTTTTTTGGCGGAGTGATAATTCTTCTAAATAGAGACAACTGTCTCCACACATACCTAGCCTTTAAAGACACCAGACACAACTCGTGTCTAATGATGGCGTTTGGAATGGCCATAGAAAGACCAAGTACGTTCTTCCATAAAACTCCCTGAATTATATTCAAAAGGTCACCCATGTTCTGAGAGCAAAGGTCAAGTACGGAGAGGATAATAGCCTCAAATTTGGCCAAATAGTATCGGCTCAGGGGAATAAGCGAGAATTTACATACTTTCTGCCTTCGAAATTTCATATGGGCAGTACGTTTCTTGGCTTTATCATACAGAATAGATTTCTAATTTTCCATGCTGACCCTGTTAGCCAAATAGTATCCCAAATAAACTACGGTCTTGACCTGCTCCACAGTATCCGTTCCCATAGTCCATGCATATTGGATATCCTTTTTCCTTTTAGTTAGAACTAGGACTTTAGATTTTGAGGCATTAGGAAACAGATTGTTTGCCAATGCATATTCATAGAAAAGCTGCATCCTAATCCTAAGTCCTCGCAGAGTTTTGTCGAACAGTATGAAATCGTCCGCATAGGCCATCCACTCCAGCCTTACACTCCCCAATCTCACCGGTGCAATGGAGGGGCCATGCCACAGTCCCTCAGCATCGCACGTATAGAGATTGAAGAGTGTAGGGGCCAGAGTGCATCCCTGTTTAACCACTGTAAAGGTGGGTATCTCAGAGGACAGAACAGACACTTTTGCACAGTAATTGTAATTGGTTATTTATAACGTGCTTAACACCCAGAGGTTTCAAAGCGCGGACCCGGGGATCGAACCGGTTTTACTCTGTTGTCTTGCTTCCAAGGCGAGCGCATTGCCCCTGAGCTATCCCCACGGCCCTACGAAAGACAACAGACCAACACCAGAGCCATTTATCTGACATGTCCCAACATAAGGGTCAGGTAGAGTCAGGTAATTGACCAGGATATCACACACACACCCAACGGCCCTTTCCCTTCCCCACAGGGATAAAAGGTGGAGCAGGAGAGCACAATACAAGCAAGGCAGACGGCACAACGAGACAGCTCTCCAAGCACGAAAGTTCAAGAGGAGGAGAAAGGCGGCGAGAACCGAAAGGCTGACAATGAGAGAAGCAACCTTAACCTTTCCAACTCAGACCCGCGAGACCTCTGTGGAGGGATCTTAAGGGCGCGAACAATAGCCCAAGTGTGTTGCAGCGGATGTCAACAGTACACGGAGCATGCCTACGCTGATAAGCATGATAGAGGGAGACGCCTGCTACTGTGGTACTGGCCTTGACTCCAGATATACTGAAAAGCCAAGCAGTTCATCACAGCCGGTGAGTCGAAGGGGAACCGATAAAGAAACAGAAACTGTGTTGAATGAAAGTCGCAAAGAGGCACATTGAGGAAGAACTGTAAATTGTTAAGGGAAAACCAGCTGCACAGGGGTCCAGAACCATTTGGGTGCTTGTTCAAGAGACTATAGTAAATCCCACGTTTTGTAGAAACTACTGATACCAGGAGGCCGTAAGAAAGCCACGAAGGGAGGTCAAAGTGGTCATACATGGGTCTTGCAAAATCCTGTGTAAAGTCGAAAGTATTTGTCCGGCAAACGAACAGAAACCAAAGGAAATAAAGGAACTGTTAAACTGGCAAGAGTGAAACCGACGGAGGGATGCCTACAGAACGGGACAAACTCTAAAGTCCCAATAAACGGTGTGTTGACAAATTTGAACCAGACAGAGGGATGTCCAAGGTGAGCTGTTTAAAAAGACATTAAGGCTAGAGCCACCAGGGGGCAAGCTGATGCTGGCTGCCTCAGCGTGATTGTCCCACACATCAGCCCATATAAGTGGCATGAGCCCCCACTTGTAAGGCCCCCCCATTCCCGGCTCCACAACCGGGAGATAAAGTGAGGTGAACTCCCTGTGCGCCAGCAGTGAAAAGAAAGGCCAGAATCGGCCAATGAATACCAAAGAACTGCCTTCTATGTAGAAGGGAGAAAAAGAAAGCTGCGTAGCCCGCCTCTGGTTCCAGGGGTAAGAGGGACATGGCTGCAGGATCGAGGGGAGGCGAGTTTGTGCCCCCCCACCTGTTGAAACCAAACCAACAGCACACAGAAGGAGCCATTGGCCCCCAGACCCAGCGAGCACAATATGGCGGCCCTCTCCGGTACAAACTATCATATTGTGGAAGTACTGGTAGGGGTAATTCGATTGCCCCTGTGTGTGTTTTCCAAGGGGGCACTGTCCAGTCCCCCCTTGTCGAGTTTCTGGTTGGTGGCAGTGGATACCACGCGAAATATTCCACCGGAATATTTCCTATGGGATTTTCCCATTCATTTTAAATGCACCATTTTTTGGTGTAACGTTAAAGATACCGCTGGGTTATTTATTTAATATTTATTCCCCGGTTGGGTCTTTTTGCCAGGACTCGGTTTTAAAATGGCATTTGTGTTCGCCTCTGAAACTCTAACCCAAGTCGAGCCCTTAGTCCCAGTTTTTGGCGGGCTTCTCCACAGAAGCCTTCCAAATGGTGCCACTCTGTCTGGGGTCAACAGGATGTTTGGGAGGGCGATTAGGCACCCTGGACTGAGTGGCCTTGGCAACTCAAGTCGCACTCTTGTGTGATTGGCCCAGTGGTGAGCCGCCCGGCTCACCACTTAGCATGTTTTGAGTGACAGCTAGGCTGATGAATGGGGGTTTTGCTGCATAAAAGCAGGGCTTTGGGGACTGGAACTTCAGAAGTCGCCACAGGACCTAAAGAATCCGAAGAGGGGAGAAGCTGAGCCATCTACGACGACACCACCACCGGTGGAGCCCTGCTGTATGAACTCACCACTTCCCCGACGACAGAGGAGATCTTCTTCCAGGAGTGTCTTCCCTTTGAGCTGGTGGGACCAACCAGTTCGCCTTTTTCGCCTTCCTGGATCGTCTCGTGGTCGAATCGCCCGTGCCAAGCACCCCGGCCACCGGATAGCTACGCTTCACCACTACCGTGAACAAAAGGGTCGTACCTTTTAACCGGGAAACTCCACGGCTGGTTTCTTCCCTGGCAGTGCAACGACCTCCAGCTTTCCTCCATGTCGAGATCTTCTCTTCCCCTGGACGAAGCCCCGACTTGTACCCGCTGCCAGGAACCACTGCCCCCGCTGGAGCTTTCTCACCATTTCAGGTACTGTGTCCCGCCTGGTCTCCCTTGCAACAGATTGTCCAAGGTGTCCCGTAAATCCTTGACTCTCTATCCTGGGGTGACCTCGGACCTGCTAACTTTACCTTTCTGAACTGATCCAACCTCTTTTGACTTTTCTGTAAAGACTTTTAGTGCATTTCCACTGTGTGATCTTGGGCACATTGCGCCTTGCTCTCTCCAAGAGTGGGCCTGGCCTATGAACTTTTTGCTATACAGTAGTCCCTGCCTTTCATGACTTGCTGTGGTTTCTTAAAAGTGTTGGTACTGTGTTATTTTCCTATTCTGCCTTTTTAAACAAATTATTGGAGTGCCATCTACGGTTACGTGCTCACCTCTGTTTTGCTAAATAAGTGGTGTCTTAACCTAGACTTGTCGAATGATTAACTAAGGAGGTGTATATACTTATAGTGACTGTGTTTGAACTTGCTGGATATATTAGTGCCAGTGTATTTTTACAAGTGTGTTTTTAAATAAATAATTATATACTTTTATACCAAAGCTCTGGTCAGTGTTTGCTTGTGCTTCTGTGTTTTTAGCCCTATTGTGTATACTCTACATACTGCCTAACTCTTCTTGAGAGAAGTCTGACTGCTCAGCCACAGCTACCAGGTAAATCTGGGTGGTACAGACTGCTACCAATTGGGTTTACTGCTTACTCCTGTGGTCTTAAACTTTTTGCAGTGGTCCCTAAGGGAACTGCACAGGTTTCTGCCTAACAACTTTACTTAGACAAGACGGTAGGTTCCTGATCAGGCAGGGACCAGGAGAGAGCCCACGCTATAGGTCCCAACAGGGACAAGAAAAGCCCATTAGAGGGCCCATCACACCAGGCTGCTTGGCCCCCCTGCTTAAGAGGTCAAGAATTGGTGGCACAAGTGGGGCCTTGAGTGGGCAGTGAGAAGGGGCCCAGGGGGCCGGAGAAGTACACCCATGGTGCTCTGAGGTGCTGGGGGGGACCCCACCACAGCTACCCCACATGGGGGGAAGGGCCGCTGAGATGCACTGAACCAGGCTAAACAGGGAGGGCTCCTAAAGCGGTGGCAGGGCATTGGCAAGTGGCTGTGGAGAAGGCCCCACGGGGAAGGAGCAGGGAGGTGAGGGCCCCCGATATCAGGGCGTGTGCCCGCCTCCAGTGCCGCAGAGAGGAGCTGCGTCCTGGGAGTGAGGGCGCTTTTGCTGCACGTCAAGGACAAGTGGAGGTGGAATAGGCCTCCAGTGGAAGGTACAGGGAGGTGAGGGCCCCCAATGCTGGTGTGTGTGCCCGCCCACCATGCCACAGAGAAGCGCAACGCACTGGGAAAAGAAGGTTCTTCACAGGGAAAGACAATGGGGAAGAAGGAGCCAACCACCATCTCCTCCTGTGAACAGTCAGAGGGTGCCCAAGTGGAAAGTCGCAGGGGGTAGCAGGAAGGGATACGCTGGAGGAACATCCAGTCGAAAGAACGTGACCATGGGTAAGTAACTTGTTCTTCAAATGGATTGTGTCCTCCCACATATTTCTTATCTTTGATACACTCCCAAAGCAGTTTACATACATAAAAATGTATGTGATCATGTATGTACATAGTGCAACACTACTTTTCCAAAAGCAGAATCTTGGCTCGTTGAAGGAGACTAAACTGTAGTATTTAGTAAAGTTATACACAGGCGACCATGTGGCAGCTGAACATATATCCTTTATTGGAACTCCCCTCTGCAACGCAAACGAAGTTGCAACACCCCTGGTCGAATGATGTCCTGTTTGTTTTTTTGCCTGCCACTCTGTAACATTCCGAAATAGTTAAAATAATCCAGCTGGAGATAGTTTGCTTAGTGATGGCCAGACCCAACTTGTGACCTGAAAAGCCCACAAATAACGGGTCATTCTGCCGCAGTTTTGCAAATCTGGATATGTAAAAGCTCAGTGCACACCTAGGATCAAGCCTGTGAAGTCTTTCTTCCTCTTTTCCCAGATGTGGTGGAGGATAAAAAGATGAAGTGTTATCTTCTGAGTAATGTGAAACTCAGATACAATTTTGGGAAGAAAAGTAGCCTTCACTTTTAGTACCACTCTGTCTTTATGAAATACAGTATTAGGTGGCCTGCAGGATAAAGCCTGTAGCTCACTCACCCTTCCGGCAGATGTAATTGCCACTAAGAATACAGTTTTCAGAGTTAGAAGTCTTCATGGACAAGAATGTAGAGGCTCGAAAGGAGCTCCCATTAAGTAGTTTCACACCAAGTTGAGATCCCATAGTGGGGGATGGAACGGAGTCGGAGGGTAAACATTAGTTAATCCCTTTAAGAATTGTACTAGAAGAGGAATCTTAAAGTAGGAGACTTCCTCTGAAGTGCGCTTAAAAATAAAAAGCGCTGTCAGGTATCCCTTGATGGTACCAATCTGGAGCCCCAGATTTGCCAGATGTAATAGAAAAGATAACACCATTGGTGTATTATAGGAGAAAGGGTCAACATTCTTATCTCTGCACCCGCTGCAGAACTTATTCCAGCGGCAGCGGTGTAAAGATTTGGTTGCTGGCCTTCTGGCCGAAAGCAAAACCTCCATTACATCGTCCGCCAGGTCCCAATCCTTGTATATCAGCCTCTCAGAAACCATGCGTGAAGGCTGAGTGTCCTGATATCCGGATGGAGAACCTGACTCTCCTCTCTTTGTGGAAGACGAATCAGAGGGCCGATGGACATGTCCAGAAGGTCCGGGTACCACGTCCTCCTGGCCCAGTCGGGGCAATTAGGATCATGGATTTCTTGAACCTGTTCAACCTCCTGATTACGCAAGGAATCACGGGCTCTAGAGGAAACGCTTACAGGAGTGGAAATTCCCAGTCCACCACGAACACGTCTCCTAGAGCTCCTCTTGGGGGAAATTCCATTTAGCAGTACAGTTCGCACCTCCTGTTGGCACTGGTCGAGAACAGATCCACTTGAGGGGTTCCCCAAAGGGTGTAGATATCTATTAAGACTTCCTGAGCTAGTTCCCACTTGTGGGAGACTCTGCTCTGCCTGCTCAGAGCGTCCGCCGTCATGTTCTTCTCTCCGGTTACGTGAACTGCCGACAGAGATTCCTTCTTGTATTGCTCAAAGCCAGAGCTGCACTGCCTCGTCTGTCATTATCAGGACATTCTCTCCCTGTACAGATGGCAGACTAGCGCTGAAGGCCTTCCTGATTGCCCTCAGCTCTAAAATGTTGATATGAGTGAGGCATCCGTCACTACTAATATCTCCGGCCATGGTTGCCAAAAAGGTTCTCCTTTCAGAATGTTCTCGCGACAGGCCCACCACTGAAGATCCAGTGAGACTCTATTTGGGATTTGTAGGAGATCTGACATCCTCCCTGAGAACTGTGACCACTGGGTCCGGAGAGCCCACTGGAGAGATCTCATTCTCAGGCAAGCCTCTTGCACCCGAAAAAATGAGGGATGCCATGAGACTGAGCAACCTCTGAAAATCGAAGGTCGGTAGATGTTAGGCATTCTGGAATTTCATCACCATCTGCAGAATGTCTTGAGCCCTCACCTCTGATGCCGAGGCTTTTCCCAGGGTAGCGTCCAGGAATGCTCCCATGAATTGGAATATTTGTGATGGTATCATGTGGGACTTCTTGAAGTTGAGGGAGAAGCCCAGCCTGTGAAGGGAGTGACTGGTGTAGCTGAGATGTTCCAGAGCCTGTTCTGGGAACTGGCACTGATCAGCCAATCGTCCAGCTAGGGGTTTGGCGTGAATCCCCCTCTCCTGAAACTCGCTGCCATAACCACCATTAGCTTGGTGAAAACACTCAGGGCGGAGGTCAGTCCAAAAGGCAGAACTCGAAACTGATAATGAGAACCACCAACGGCAAACCTCAGGTATTGTCTGTGCTTGTGATGGTTTGGCACATGAAATTAAGCATCCTGGAGGTCCAATGATACCATCCAATCCTGAAGCTGGAGGGCCTGAAGGATCTGAGAAAGGGTTACCATCTTGAACTTGTGCTACCTGAGGAACTTGTTCAAGTCTCTTAAGTCTAAGACGGGTCTCAATCCTCAGTCCTTCTTGGGGATTACCAACCCTTGTTCCTCTCTGATACAGCTACTACTGGTTCTATAACACCTTTCTCTAGCAAGGTTAATAGCTCCTGCATAAGTAGCGGATCTGGAACTTTCAAAGAGTTGTTCCCCGGTGGATGACTGAGGTTTTTGCAGGAAAGGTAGGCAGTAACCTTAGGCAATTGTTTCCAATGCCCAAGCATCTGAATGAATAGCCAGCCATTCTGCCAGATGCTGTGACAACCTGCCTCCTACTGCAGTCTTGTGTTCAAAGACCTCAGAACGGTTTTGGAGCGGCTCAGGCAGTGGCTGAAGGTAAGGCAGCTGCTGCTGTTGCGGTCTTAGTACTTCTCCCCCGTCCACCACGGGGGAATTTCTTATGACCTCTTTGAGCTAGCTGTCCACTGCCCTTTCCAAATGCAGGAAAATAGCAAAAGGACCTACCCTCCAGGGCACACCTGTGGGGCGGTTTGGAGTTTGCCTTATTGAAACTCCAAGGGATTTGGCTGCTGCCTTGGAAGTTTGCAGCTTCTCCAAACTCTCATCAGCTTTATTTCCAAATAAATGCGTGCCGTCAAAGGGCATGTTGAGAAGTCTGGATTGTACGTCTGGGGCAAATCCTGACTTTCGCAACCAAGCAAATCTGCAGATCATTGTACTAGCCACCATGGCTCTGCTGATGCTGTCAACCAGTCTGGAGGGATTCACACACAGCGTCTTTCCCATCCTTGACAATGTTAAGGAAACCATCTCGTTTCTCCCCCTCGGAGATATGGTCAGCCGCCATAGAATGCACTCCCAAACGGTGTGTGTAAATCTTGCTAGCGTGCACGTAGCATTGGCAGATTTTAAAGCCATACTGCCAGCAGAGAAAACCTTCTTGGCCATGGCATCATAACGGTTATCATCTCTATCCTGCGGTATCGTGGAATATGCATTTTGTCTACCTGAGGAAGAGGCTGCTTGTAATACCAGACTTTCTGGTGTAGAGTGCTTTGAGTGGTACAAAGGATCAGAACTAGAGGCTCTGTAGTTGGCTGTTAGTTTTTTATTCACAGCTAGGATAACATCAGGTGTTTCCCAAATTGAAGTCACTCGCCTTTGCAAGGCCTCATGGAAAGGGACAATTGGGTCCTCTTGAGGCCCTTTGTCTAATATATCTGTGAGATTGTCCTGTTCAAAAACAGGCATGGGTCTGTACCATCCCATATATTCCATGACCCTTTTCATTAGCTGTCTGTATGTTACTTCAGCATGGTCTCCAGGGTCTGCCTTTCCAAAACAAACCTCAGGAGAGGTATCAATACCACTCGCTTCATGAAGACATTCTTGCAAATTCTTCATGCGAGAATCCACCGATATAAGTTCATCAGGCACTGCTGGTGTTCCATATTTTAACCCAAACGGTCTTTCTTCTTCATACATTTAAGATAGTGTTTAAAGTATTCCGCTTGTGGCAGAGGTGTGTAAGTCTTTTCCATTGAAGTAAGCATTTTTTTAAAAAAATGTTTTTATTGGTTTACAATCAAACCTTTAAAATACATAGAACATTACAAAACAAACAAAACATTCATCCATTTCACTTTAACTCATCACGTTAAAGAAGGGGTTTCTCAATATACCAAGGAATATTACACGTCCTCAATTTGGGATCAACAATCAGTTTTCAATTATTGCTAAAAAATGTGTTAAAGGCAAGACTATTTTCATGTCTCTCCCATTAAACATTTGTTGCCACCGGTCTTCAGCGTCCAGCAACGGGTGGGAGTCGCTCCAAGGGCCCAAAAGACGAGTTCTTTCCGTTCTTAGCAATAGCACCAAATGTTTCAAAGTTTCAGGTACTTGCGAACAGCAACGACACATCGGATCCAGATTTGCGTATTTTGACCATGCCCGTAACCGCTCTTTGGTTTTAAACCCATTTAGCCTAAAACACATGAACAGTCTGCGGCATGCGGATCAGGAAATAATTCGATGTATTTTTGTATGCTGTTGTACGCCCGAGCTTCGAGTGGAGCCTCACCCATTGATTTAGAGGACAATCTTTTGGAGCATGTTGATTCCCAATCCTCACGCCATATTTTTATTTTTGCTGCATTCGGATTCCCTTGGAGAGTCTCAGGCTTGATGTTATACTCGAACATTAAAACTTCACAGCGTTTCATCCACATTGACAAGACCTCCGGTCCGGAAGAAATCGCGCCGTGGAGAACTCCAAATTGTGGAATTTGTTTGCATGTTTTTGTTTTGCGGTAGAGTGATAACAAATTCCAACAAACTCTCGCGTGGATTGAAATTAATGATAGTTCATATCTTAGGGAAGTCGTAGCTGTTCCTTTTGGTAAATTGAGAACTTTGGACCAAAAGATATTCTCAAGAGTAGACCATAGCTCCCATGTACAGCCCAATGCATTTTCTGCCCCATACGTTAGTATAGGTATGACCTTTTGCTCGTAGAATCGTAAAACTGCCTTCAGAGAAAATTTCCCATATTTATTGTTTATCACCTGCGCTTGACACGCCAATTGTTTGCATTTACGTTTAGACTCAATTATCCATGGTTCGTCATGGAGGCTGGAACTGATCATCATTCCAAGATATTTCACACTAGGCGAGATCATCAGTTTTTCTTGATTCAATGACCATGTTAGATTTTTTGCAAGCTTTGTTTTGCCACTTTTCAGATCTTTAAAAACCAATATTTCACACTGCTTTGTGTTAATAAACAGGTGGTTTTCAACCACATATTGCTGGATTGCATTGATTTTCCTCTGTAATCCAATGGGTGTTAAGTCCAGCAATATGAGATCGTCTGCATAAAGCAGCCAATTTAGCCGGGATTTATGCAACTTTGGAGGAAAGATGTTTAACCCCTCAAAAGAATTCCCAATGTCAGAAATAAACAGGCCAAGTATCGCCGCCGCTAGCGGGCAGCCTTGCTTAACCCCCTTGAAAGTGTTCATTGGTTGAGAGAGCGTACCCGTTTGGTCCAAACGAACCCTGATTGAGGTTCCAGTATGCAGTTCTTTTATTGCGGCAACTAGATCTTTCGGTCAGCCCCATCCATTCATTTTGTTCCATAGACGTGCACGATCTATTGTGTCAAATGCATGGGAAAAGTCAATGAAAGCAAGGTAAACCACGGTTTGAGTTCTAATTGCCTCCATTTTAAGTAGATTCAACAACAATAAATTCAACGAGCAGCCAACCTGCTTGACGAAACCAGTTTGTCTTACATCTACATGTTTTGATTGAGTTGCCCATTTAACTAACTTGTGCTGCAACATGGTCGCATACACCTTCCCCAAGACGTCAAGCAAGGCGACAGGCCCGATAATTTTTAGGGCATGTTCTGTCCCCCTTTTTGAATATAGGGACAATCACCGCGGATTTCCAAGATTGTGGTGTCTGTCGCTGAAGATTCACTCTCTTGAAGAGATCCGCACAAAAGTCTGCCCATAGCTCTGGATGTTGCTTGATCGTGAAATTAGTCAGGCCATCAGGCCCGGGAGCCCTTGAATTTTTGGCTTTACTAATTATACTCACAATCTCCTCTCTAGGGAATGTCAATGACCAACTTGCAACACAATGATCATCTGGGTTAAAGGAACTTCCACTATCCTTATATAGATCTTTAAAGTGGGCAATCCATGCTGCTTCAGATACCATAGGAGCTTATAGAGCTAATTGAGGTGCTTGTGTGTCATTAATAATCTTCAGGAAGTCCTGAGATTTCTGGTTGTGCAGATTTTTTAACATGCATTCCAAGTCACCGTGAAACATAAGCCCTTTATGTGATTTGAGCCAGTTTTTGTAGCGTTGCTTCACCCCTCTTATCGTCAGACTATGTGTCTTTGGCGCATTAGTTCGTGCTTGCCGGATTATACTCCTCATAAGCCGTTTCTGTTGTAATATAGAAAGGTCAAAGCAGTGCGTTCGTTTCAACATCATGTGTTTAGAACCATCATTCTTGGTTTTAAAGTTTGCCAGTAACTGAGCATATTCTAGCATCGCAGCATCCCTGTTAAATTTATTTGCTATCAGTTCGACGTCTCTTTCAGCTAGACGTAGGCGGACCCTACTTGCTCCCTCGTCAATCTTCACCTGCCAATTTGGTTTAACATCTACATTGTTACTTGTGAATTCCATCATCAATATGCCGTGGTCGCTGTTTGAATTTTGCTGCACTTTTAGCGATGTTACACGTTGATGGAAATCGGTAGTAACAAATATATAGTCAATGGTGGATCCCTGATTTACTCGGTTCCACGTCAAAGCCGGCGGTATATCCCCTGGCGTACATCCATTGAGCACCTACAAATTTCTTACGCCCATTTCTTTCATCCATTCAGTTGCCAAATTTTTTATCTGAAGTGATTTAGGCTGGAAACAATCTATGTTCAAATCACCACATAGAATTATGTTTGCTCCTTCTTGGTCAACCAATAGGCGATCTATAATACTTGAGACCTCGTCAATGAACACATTGGTTCCAGCCCTCGCATGGTTCCAATATAAATTCAGAATGGTCATTTGTTCTTTATTGCGGAAATGTTTGGCCAATTTGACAATCGTTGACTCTTGGATGAAAGGCGAATGATTTACAGACTTTTCAATGCTGTATCCGGATGATCGTCTTACTAAGGTTATAAGACCAGCCATTGGACGGCCTTTCGCCAATTTTATGGCAGGATTTAATGCTATCTCAAAGTCTAATGTAACAGGAAGTAAGCATTATGGAAGTCATCACAGGAGTCGAAATTGTTGATGTTGATGGCCTCGACAAATTAGTCGATGGCTTCGATGGTTTCGACGATAGCATCAATGGCTTTGACGATGGCGTCGATGGTTTCGACGATTGTGTCGAGGGATTGACATGTGGCGTCGAGGAGGCCAGAACACGAGGCGTTGATGGCTTCTTTGGTATCGCGCAGGCGGGGTCGAAGGCGCACTTTTCAGATCTGTATTAGAGGTTTACTTCAACGTCGATGACGTCGGTTTTTTTAGTTTTTGAAGAGGCTTTCTCTTGGCTCGAGGGATGAGATTGCTCTCGAGGAGAATCGGCATCCGGGTCCAAAGAAGCACAGCTCTTGTGCTTCCTAGGTCTTTCGACTGGAGCATCGCCTCTAGCTGTTGTCGAGGGGGGCAAGGCTGCGTTCTCGAACACCTTTAGCATACAAAGTCTAAACTCCTCCCACTGAGCTGGGGTACTAGACTAGGACGGACAAACGACCCGTTCAGGTGAACTGGACAACGAGGTGGACGGCGACCTATGGTGCCCTTTTCTTACATGCCTCGAAGATGAGGAGTGATGCGAACCACTTCTCGAACGGGAGCATTTAGACCTCTTTCGACAAGAAGTTGATCTTGACTCGTCTGATGTTTTACGTTTAGATGGAGTAGAGTTTTCTTTTTTAGGCTTACCTGTCGCCAACTTCTCTGTATGCTCTCTCAAAGCTTTGGCCGTCATCAACAGGCAGTCCTCGCACTCGAAACACGGATGATTCGACCCTAAACACCACAGGCAAATTCTGTGCGGGTCCATCACGAACATCTTTGCACCGCAGTCACAGCACTTCTTGAAGCCGGATCGAGGAGTGGACTACGCGATGATGAAGCCATATCACGTCGAAAATTCGAAGTGGCGAAGATGAATTTTTGAAGAAAAATCGAAGAAGTTCTGTCAGGATATAGGCGTTATGTAACCAAAGTTGTGAAGTGCGGAAAAACAGAACTGGGCACTGCGCGTGCTACATATACCTGCGGTGTCGTTGACGTCAAGACGGAGGCCTCCGAGGGACATCGACTCGACCAGGCATCGATGCACAGGACCCTCTGCTGAAAATTCTGAGGCAGCAAGCTGGATATTGGAAATATCAAAGATAAGGAATACATGGGAGGACACAATCCATTCAAAAGGAGTGAGATATAGATGGGGTTCCCGTTCACCATCTGCTTCGAATGGGACGGACAAAATTATTGCATGACGTCGGAGGAAGACATTCAAAGGGTCACGGAGGAGTTGCTCGGAGAAGCCGACACATCAAGGAATCAGGGAGAAAAGTCAGAAGGAGACGGGCAATAGCAAATTAAGGAAATTAAGGGATCCAGGAAATACAGGAAAAGGAATACACCGCCTGGGGAAGACACTTGATTTATAGCAGAGTAACCAAGACGATAACACAAGACAGGGGAGGTCGCTCTCACGTTGTAAGATGGTGATGTTAGACTAAAGGTATCCCCACTCCACTGTGTTCTGTTAAAGTGGTTTGTTATGTAGGAGTATCTGTAGGCGGCGGAGGCCAGCTGTGGTCTGGAAAGCTGCTGTTGAAGTTAGGGTGGGTGAGAGAGGGGGGGCTCAAGGGTAATGCAGTGTATTAGGCACAGGACCAGAGGGGAACTGGTCTTAACCTGGTGAAGTCAACCGGTAGGAGTTGTGCGCTCTATCGGGTTATTAGGGGGGAGCACTGGGGTTGGGGCTATGATATGGGTCTTGTGGAACCTAGGGTCTTCGGTTGTAGGGGAAAGGAACTATGGGTATAGGTCGGCCAGAGATCGAAGGGGTATCATGAGCGGGAGAATGGCAGGATGGCTGTAGTCAAATGTGATACGGGGAGGCCGTCTAAGGGTGGGGACATTGAATGTAAAGGGAATTAACTCACCCACGAAAAGATCTTTGGTGGCTAGGGAATTTCGGAGAGCCGATTTTGACATAATGTTCCTCCAGGAGACTAAATATGCTCGAGGAGAGGAACGAAGGGTCCCCGGCAGTGTGCTGGGCAGGAATATTGGGGTTCAGGCCCCCTGAGGAAGGTGGGGGTAGGAATGCTCCTAAGTAAAGGGCTGAGAATGGAGGTGTCAAAGGTTTGGACGCATGAAGAAGGTAGGGCCCTCCTGGTTTCCGAGACCATAAAAAAGTGGGGTTTACATTTGCAACAATATACTCGTCGAACCAGGGTCTACTGAGGTTTTTGATGAAAACTCTCCCGAAGTGATGCTTGAAGCTACGGGACATATAGTACTGGGGGTGATTTCAATATGTGGGCAGACCTAAAACTCGACAGACAGACACAGGAGGGGGGCGCAAGAGGTACCGAGAGCGGTATGTGGAGATGTCCTGGAAATGTTGGAAGTCTATGGGTTGCAGGATATATGGAGGTACATGCACCCTAATGAAAGAGGGTACACCTTCACCAGAATTCACTATATGTACATCTCAAGGGATCTGTGGGAGGAAGCTCTGAGCGCCGAGATCCTCCCGATCACGTGGTCAGACTATGATTTGGTATTAGTGGACCTGAACTGGCATGGGATGGTGCCCAGGGGGTCTAGATGGAGATGCAATGAGTCCCTATGGAAGGACCCGGTATTCCATGCGGACCTGACCCAAGAAATTGGGGAGTTGATTAAAACAAACAATACGGGAGAGGCCCCGAAGGAAGTGGTGTGGGAAGCAGGGAAGGCGACCTGGAGGGGGTTCCTGATCAGGGAGGGGGTGGTGAAGAAAAGAGAGCGGAAGCTAATCGAACATAGGCTGCGGTCTGAGATCGCCCAGCTAGATAAGAGAGCCAGGGACACCACTGAGGAGCGAGAGGAAAGGCTACTGGAAGCGAGTGGGAAAAGGGAGGAGCTGAGACTCCTGGAGGAGAGCCAAATAATCAGGAAACTGCAGTGTCTGAAACAAAGGTTTTATGAAAAAGGAGACAAGGCGGACGCATTACTGGCTGCGAGGTTGAGGGGACAGCGAGCCGAGCGGTGGGTGATGGTCATAGAGGAGGTGGATAACACACAGAACCCGAGGACGGATGGGATTCGTGAAGCATTTGCATTCTTTTATGAAAATCTCTATAAAACAAATGCCGATCCAGAGGTGGGAGGAATTACAACGTACTTGGAGGGAATTGGGATGCCAAGGCTCTCCCCAGAGGAGGCTGAGACACCGGAAGCCCGATAACTGCAGAAGTCAAGAGAGCAGTGGCGAGATTACCTTTAGGGAAGGCCCCGCTAGAGGACTGTTTCTCAGCAGGATTTTACAAGGCTTTTGTGACACCCCTCACCCCGTTCCTGGTAGAACTCTTTAATGATATCTTGGAGACAGGGGAAGCCCCAGAATCCTTCTCCTGTGCGCTGATAACCATGATACCCAAGGAGGGTAGGGACCCCCGGATATGTGGTTACATATCGCCCCATTTCCCTCCTGAATATTGATGCTAAAATGTGCACTCGAGTGTTGGCGGCAAGACTTGAACAAAACATGCCCCAACTGATCCACTCTGACCAGGTGGGGGTTATAAGGGGACGGCAGGGGGCAGGCACTTTGCAGAAAACCCTGCACCTGATTAATGAGGCACAGAGAATGGGGGGGATCCGGCGCATGTATCGGTCGATGCTGAGAAGGCTTTCAACATAGTTGAATGGGGCTTTCTCAATGAAGTGCTTGGTAAGGTGGGCTTGGGTACAGAGATTAGACGGGGTATCATGGCAGTTTATAAATCCCACCAGGCATGTGTGGCAGTTAATGGAGGCTATTCTCGCTGGTTTGCCCTGAGCAGGTGTATGAGACAGGGTTGCCCACTCTCCCCGATCCTATTTGCGCTCTCCCTGGAACCGCTGGCTCAAGAAATTAGAGGGTATCCTGGTGTAGAGGGACTCAAGGTGGGGGGGTATGGATTATAAGGTTGCGTTGTACACGGACGATATGCTTCTGCATATTAGGAAACCTCTGACAGCTATACCCAGGGTGATAGGGTTGACTGAATAGTACAGAGACCTCTCTGGTTTCAAGATTAATAGGGCTAAATCAGTTATTTTTCCCCATGACGTAGACAGGGATGGAGAGATAAATGGGTTCACCCCATTGGGATTACTTGTCAATTTGGACACATTGCGATATCTGGGGATTAACCTTATGAGGGACCTGGGAGGCCTTTTTCAGACCATCTTCTCCACACTCCTGTCCGGATTTCGGTCTGATTTGGAGAGATGGGGGAAACTGACTTTATCATGGCTCGGACGCCTCAATGCTCTTAAGATGGTTCGCTTACTGAGGTTCTTATACGTGTTCCAAATGCTTCTGATCCGGGTCCCCGATGCCTTCTTCAGGGAGATAAAGGGGGCCCTGGTGAAATTCTTGTGGCAGGGGGAAAAACCCTGAATATCGTTCGAGGTTCTCACGCTGCGGAAAGACAAGGGCAGGGTGGGGCTCCCTAATATCAAAATGTGCTATGTAGCTTCGCAGCTAAGGGTCCTCATACCCCATCTCAGAATGCACAGGGAGTTTCAGTGGTTCGGACCGTCCCCCGCCACTGTGGGGCAATGGCTGTGGATGCATAGAGGTAAGTTCCCCCGGAAAATTTGGGACCACCCAATCCTGGCCATGATTTGGGAAGTTTGGAGACAGGGTGCGGAGATGCACGGAATCACGACATGGCTCTCTCCTTTGAGTCACTTGTGGGTACCCGGAGTACGGGATGCAATTCCCAACCCCGAAAGACTTCAAACGTGGTTTGAGGTGGTCCTTGAGAGAGTAGGCCAGTTGTGGAAGGATGGCAACTTTATTACTATCACAGATCTGGAGGGGGAGTTGGGCATAGGCACTCTCTCAGTCTTCTTATATCTTCAGTTGAAGGGGGGTGATCACGGGGGAGATATGGAGCAACGGCATACAGAGCAACCTCACTCCCTTCGAGAAGCTCTTAGATAAAAAGACCGAAATAAAGGGGCGGATTTCTGCCATGTATAGGGAGTTGGTAACAGCTGGGAAGGGGTCCACTGAAAGGTTGAGACGGTTATGGGAGTTTGACATGAGGAGGGAAATAGACCCTCAGATGTGGTCTAGACTGTGTAACGGTCCCTCCCAGACATCGATATCGAGCCAATACAAATTACATGCCATCAAGCTCCTCCAAAGGTGGCAATATGATCCTGTGAGGCTCTCAAAGAGGTTTCAGAACGCGAACCCCATGTGCTTGCGCCAGTGCGGAGAGGGCATATTATTGGCACATGTGGTGGGGGTGCCCCCGAATACAGGTGTTTTGGGATGAAATGCTGGGTTGTATTAAGGAACTTGAGGAGGTTCACTGGGCCAAAACGCCCCTCTTGATCTTGTTTGGGTTGGAGGAAGTTGAGGGAGAATTTTGCAGGTTGAGGGCTTTGGCAGTGCCCCTGCTGCTCGCAGCTCGGGCCTGCTTAATAATGTCATTGAAAAGGGCCCGGCCCCCACGTAAGAGGGACTGGATCAATGTGGCACTGAATATATGCACCATGGAGAGAATAACTGTAGGTCTACATGGGAAGGCCGTGCCGCATGAGATAATTTCAGGTGAATTTAAGAACAAATATGGGAACAACTGAAACAATGGAACGTGGGCGACAAAGATGGATTGCAGGTAGGGGTTTTTTATGCTGACATGGAGGAAGGGGGTACAGTTTCCCTCCCTGGGGGGCCTCGTTAGGGGGCCTCCCCCAGTTGATCAGCCTCCACCAGTCAATCTATTTCCACTAAATGACTAAAATCAGTAGAGGCCGCCAAGGACACTGGGGTTACAAAGAACTCTATACCACGGTCAGACTGGGACAAGAAATAGGCCCAGACACCCAAAAAAAAAGTGGCCCACCACTCACCTCAAAAAAGTGGCCCATCCGTCACATCACAACCCTTTACCTCTGATGACATCACCAGAAGTGATGTAATTTGACCCCACCCCAAAGTGGCATCCCGGGAATCGATGAAACACGACCTTTCACCCCTTGACAAAACAGGAAGTGGCATAAAATAGCATTGTTCCTAAGTACACTACGAAAAATATGGTTATGATTTCACTTATGTGATATACATTTCATACAAGAATGGATCACCATATGTATCATTAATATCTGTGTGTATAGATCCAAATTGTCAAATGACTGTAAATGCAAGCAGACGTCCAAGGCCAAATGATAATATGTTATTGTATAGCAGTTACGCTTAAGCTCTTTTTTATAGAACAAATATGCATACAATATCTCCCAACCTGTGTTGGTACTCATTTATCGACCTAAGAAGGATGAAAGGCTGAGATGGCCTTGCTGGGATTCGAACCTGCAGATCACCCACACATCGCAGCAGCGAGCACTCAATCCACTGAGCCATCATATCGGCTATAGTAAAATGAGCGATTATTCTGTAGTGGATACCATTAAATTGGTAACTGAGATTTAACAGCAGACCAGTTAAATTCATCTGCAGGTCTGGTGCAAAGTTGGCTGCATGTCAAGCCTGCATGCATCTGCTTTCAGGCTTCAGAGGTTGGCAAAATAGGGAAAGCAGCACACTCACAGGACATCCCATACTCTGAGCACTCGTTACCTCATACGTGCAAACAAACATCCTGAACAGCATGCCAGGGAGATGGGAAAGATAGACACATTACAACAAAGCATTCATTGTGGCACAATGAAGTCAATGGCCAGTTGATGCGCTATGGTCAAATATGTCTACACTGTACAGAAGCTTTTAGGCACAAGGATTTTGTCAAGTGACTGAGGGCACCAAGATGGAATGTCTTGTGATGTTCGTAACAGAGACAACGGCAGAAAAAAAAACATGCTATTGCTGAAACTTGCGAAAGGCAAAATGCATAGTCTAAAATGGATGCTTATTCTACTCTAAAATTGGTCGTTTATCACTAATACATATTTATCACTAATACAACAGCACAGCCTAATACAACCCTGGAGTGGCGGCACAGTGACAGCCGCCGGCCCGGCGGCGGTCCCGGCCCCTCAACTGTGCATGCTGCAGCAGCATGTGAATGATGCATGCAAATCAATCATTAAAGCAAGGTAACATATTGGTTTCAAATTATTATTTTTTTTCCACACTTTTTTTTCTTTCAAAAACGGCCCAGGCGTGGGCAGAAACTGGCCCCCACTCCCAATGAACAATTCCCAATCCAACCCTGTTCTATACTCTATACCTCAAGACATCCGAAGGACTAATGTTGGGATTACTTGGATTTGCAAAAGACACTGTTTCGGGGGGGGGAGGGGTGGAGTGTGGGTGAGGGGGAGATAGGAAGTTGGTTTGTTGCCTTGCTTGCTTGCAGGGCGTGTTATTTGTGTTGTATGGAAACTGATAATACAATAAAGTTAAAATACAATTTGAAGGAACAAAAAAAAGGCATTAAGATTTGTGAAGCATGGCTTAAAAAGACATTAAAACTCCTGAATGTAAACAGGGGGATGCATTTGTGAAAATCCGTAGTGAACCAGACGGAAGGAGGCTGATATTCGAGGATGGTCTGAGCCCGGAAGAGGGGGACCCAGGGGTGAAGGCATCACCCAACGTACATTTGAAAGGAACTTTTTGTTTGTTATTTTTGGAGGCTATCAGGTCCTCGGAGGCAAGAGACCTTTTGTAGAAAAGAGGCTTAATCACCAATGGCCCTGATAGCTAAAGCGGAACGGTCGTCTTGTGCTAGGAAAGCTTGAGTGTGTGCTGTGCTCAGGAGTCATACCTTGTCCCGTGCTCAAATCGTGGGGAAGGAAGACCGCCGGCTACCACTCCCTTCACTTATCATTTGTGAATACTTCTTTCTTTCTTGTAAACCCTATCCCACACTCTTTTTGGTATTTAGTTTTAAGGATTGGCAATATTTCTTTTTAGTATAGGCCCTTTTATTTTGACAAGACGCCACTAGGACTGCCTTATGATGTGATGGTCGTAGCTTGCTCCCATCTTAGATTTAGATTTAAATTAGTCCTTTTTCCAACCTACCTATACAGTTTGTTGTGTCTATTCTTGATACCATGCCTTCCTTATAGGTGACAGGCAGAGGGAAGGGTTATGCACAATTAAAATGGCGAGAAGAGAATTGGAAGAGGCAGAGGTGAATGAAACAGGAAAAGCAGAGTGCATGCTACACAAGTGAGCTATGAAAAAGACAGGGAGAGGGAGAAACACAGAAAGCGAAAGAGAAAACCAAAAGAAACAGGAAAAAGTGATAGGAATGTTAAGAGAAAAGAGTGTGTCAGACGGGCGAGGAGAGACAGATGAAAATAAAATAGACAGAACTACACAGAGGGCTGCCTACAGTAAAAAGGCAGAAGTGAGTGGATAAGAGCAAAGCAAAGACGAAGAGAAACAGTGAGGGGTCTAAAAATGCATTACAAGTAAAAGAGGTAGAGAGCCAGAAGGGGCAAAAAAAAAAAAGAGAGCCACAGTGAATGTTAGGCAGAATCCTGTGCAGTGCCCTTAGGGACCACTACACACAATTAAGACTACAGGTGGCAATACAAGTTTTACCTTTGGTACAAGCCTGTACTACTATGTTAAAGTGGTAGCAGTAGCGGAGCAGCCAGGCTTATCTCAAGAGTATATGAGCAGTAGCAGAGATTACACAAAGGGACCACAATTACTGTGACTCAAGCAAACACTGACTCAAGGTTTCAGGAAAAAAATATAAGTACATTTATTTTTAAACCATTTGTTATCAACACAACACTTCTATTAATTAATTCAAAACCCACATGTAAAATATACTACAACTAACCAATTAACTTTGTACAGTATTATTCGAGGCAAGTACCCTGTGTTTGAATGGACCGGTGTTACGAAACAGAACACGTTACCGTGAATACAATTGCAATCACTTTTTGACAGTTCGGTCTACTAGATAAACGTGTATCCACGGCAAGAAATGCTACCAGGGTAAAAACACACTTAAAACCCGAAATACCCAGAGAGAGTTGGGGGCAAAAATCACAGGCAATATGTTGGTTAGGCAGACAGAATCGAAGAACACACAGACAGGAATTCAAGAGTCAACGGGCCGGAGCCAAAGTCAAGTGACACCAGGTGCCTGTTGTCGAGGATCACACAATCGGACAGTTCAAGATTCAACGTTGCCAAGAGTACTTTGATATTATCAATGTTCGAAAGTAAAAGTTATAAGAAGGAGGGAAACGTAAGGACAGGCCTTAAAGTAGAGAAATAGGGATTTCACCCAAGATCCCTCAAACAGAACACAGTACCTTTCTCAAAGAACGAAGCTGGTGCCACGGCAGTTGTTCCTGTTGGTTTCCCGCAGACCAATGCTTTCCTGCAGCTTCAGCACGAAGAAGGACGATGTGGGGGTTCGCACCACACAGGGATGAGGCCGGCAGCAGCGACAATGAATAAAAGGTGCGCTCCTTAAAAACAGGAGAGGTTCTTCAGGTGGCTATCCGGACCACTACAGCAGTGTACAGCGATTTCGACCACGAAGGCGACCTCTGGCTGAAGAAGATGAGCTGCTTATCCCCACCAGGCTCAAGGGAAGAAGACTCCGGACTGGATCTCCTCTTAGTCGTTGAAGGGTAGATAGCTCAGGACTGCAGTGGGGCTTCACCGGTACGGGGTAGTTGCAGCAGTCGACCTCTCATCCACTTCTCGTCGGTTCCTTTTAGTTCCAGTGGCGACTCTCTGAATTCCAGCCCAAGAGACCTGCCTTTTATGCGAAAAACCCCCATTCACACAGCCTGGCTGTCAATCACCCAGCAGGGGGGTTGTCCTGCCCGGACAACCACCTAGGCCAATCATGACAAAGTGCGACTTGGGTTTCCTAGGATACCCTGTGCAGGGGGTGGCTACACCCCACCCTGACATTCAGCCCACCTAGACACCCAGGCACCTTGAGGAGGGCTTCTAGGTAGAAGCCCGCCAAAAGACAGTGAACAAAGAAGGCAAACCTAGTTTGCCGCGCAAAGTAAAACACAAGAAGGATTTGGTCAAGCGGGTTTAAGTTTGAGGCTAACACAATAGCCTACAATATTACCACGGTTATATAAGATAACCGCGGTAGAAATTTAGGGTAGATACCACTGCCACGAGCCATGTCTAAATGTTAAAAGAGCGAAACAATGCTCTAGGAGGTACAGATAAAAAGAGTTAAGAGTTAACCCTTCCAGTACTCCACGTGTGGTGTGTACTGAATCTGTGGTTAAATTGACTAAGTAAAGTTAATGGTAACTTTACCCTTTTCTGGGGGACAGTAGTCACCTCAGAAAATGGAGTCAGTGGGAAGTCTGAACAACCACCCTGTGTCACTGCACTGAAGGTGCTGTGTGACACACACAAAGAAGGGGGCTACTGAAGTGGTGTACTCCAGAGCTCACAATCTTAAAAAACAGGTAAAAGACACATGTCAAAATAGGTGTAAGAGTGGGGGAAAAGCTCACACTCTTACCAAGTGGAAAGAAATAACTCCAGAGATCCAGCAAAGCTGCTGAGGGACACACTAGGTAAGGGAAATTAGCCATAGATTGAGAATTCTCCCTAACAGTGACGGGTTGCAAAACCGAGGGAGAGAGTGAGTGATGAAGGAAAAGGAGAAAATAGGAAGACAAAAGGAGAGAGTGGCAAAAAAAGCATGATCAACAGATGGCAGGCGTGTGGCAGAGCGAGAGACAGAATATGAGAAAAAGATTGAAGGAAACACACAAATAGAACACTTAAGAGTGTTTCAAAAAATCAACCTACTCTCAGACTGTCTCAGGGGAATGTCGGGAAGTTCATCCTACCAGATCCTAGATCAACAACAACCTGGCCAAAACCCTGAGTGCCTCTCAAGCGCCTGTTTTCTTGCTGCTCGCATTCAGACACTTTAATTCCTTCTGTGCTGACACTCACCCATGTGCTTCATTTTGCCCCATCTGCCATTTCCACCATATGCACCACATGCACACTGCTATCACACTGACATTACTTGCTTGCACACATCCACACTTTTTCATCCTTGCAGGTAGGTACTCTCCCTTTCTTATGCCCTTACAAGTACCCTTGCGCGCACCTTCCCATACAATCACATGCAACCACACACACCCACTCTATAGCATGTCATCAAGGCCTAAGATCAGTTTATCAAAAGGGTTCTTCAGGGGGAGTATGCCCAAGTCTTGAAACTAGTAAAACCAGTTGCATAGTTTATGAAGATCTGAAGCCGCCAAATGTCAGGTGACAAATAATCAACCATCCCTAGATTTTAAGCTCCAATTCTGCATTCTGGTACTTCTAGTCAGACCCAAATAATATGTAAGGAAAGCAAACTGACATGCATTTAAATGTCAGGGCTTACAGAAAATGGCTTTATAGCTATCTTTAGGCATCACACCAGTGTTCATGTAGTGATTCAAGGAGCGGCAGTGGTTTGAATTTACAATTCTTATATTGAGCCGATTCTTTGCAGGTAAACATATTACTGAAATGAAAACATTTTCCTATCCCAACTAAGCGGGTTTATCCCATGGGGCTTGGTACACATACCGCCAGAGAGCCTGCGCAATTTTTTTGGATGTTAAAATTCTGGCAGGCCCATCTCTCTGCATTTGTTATACCTAATGGGCATCAAAATAATGTACCTGTATGCTCCTTTAGATACCATAAAAACTAACCACCAACTTAAACTAATTTCTTTAATCTGTTCACAATTCTTAGTTGCAAAGAACTAGTGTTAAGGATTCTGCAAGTACACAATACAAAAACGTCACCCAGTGGTGAAATTCAAGTTGACATCCATGGAATGGGTACATTTAAGTACTACCAGAGATAAGACATGCATTACTTACGGTTAAAGCATTTCTGATGGTTGTGTCTGCTTAGATTCACATGCTGTGCATAGTCCGACATACAGTGGTCACTGCAGAGCATTGAATTTTGTTTTTCGTAGTCGAAAAGGGGACGTCGACATAGGCGTGTCTGTAATACTATCTCTATAGTGACGTGTAGTGTACTCAAAATCCCTCACGCATGAGGTCCCTCCGTTTGTATTTTTTCTGCCATGAGGGAACCTTATACTACGTGAGTGAGTACAGAAAAGAGAGAGAAAGTAATAAGGCGTCTACGTTCCTTCCATCCGAGCGGGGAGGAAGGGTGGGCGCATGTGAATCTAAGCAGATACAACCATCAGAAATACTTTTACGGTAAGTAATGAATGTCTTCTGATGTTTGTTAATCTGCTTAGAATCACATGCTGTGCATAGACTAGAGAGCCGTACCCGGAGGTGGGTTTTGAGAAGGAACAGTAGCGAAAAGATGTCTTAGTACTGCCTGTCCCACCTGGGAATCAGATCTAGAGTGGGCATCTAGACAATAGTGTTTTGTAAAGGTGTGTACAGAACTCCAGGTTGCCCCCTTGCAAATGGACTCAAGGGGAACATTTGCAATGAATGCTATGGATGCCCCAGTGCCTCGAGTAGAATGTGCTCTCGGTTTGAAGGGCAGTTCTCTCTTATCAAGAGTGTAACAGAGAATGATGCATTGGACAATCCATCTAGATATAGTGGATTTGGAAACTGCATCTCCTCCTCTTCCTGCCACCACCGAGACGAAGAACTGATTAGTCTTTCTCAGTGGTCTAGTTCTTTCCATATAAAACATGACCGCTCTGCGCACATCAAGTGTGTGTAGGTTTTTTTCTCCCAAGTTTGATGGGTTTTGAAAGAACGTTGGTAGTTCTATAGATTGGTTGACATGGAATTTTGAAATTAATTTCGGTGCAAACCTAGGGTGCTTGTGTAGAACTACTTTATCTTTGTGAACTGTTAGAAAGGGATCTAGTATAGAGAGCGCTTGTAGTTCACTTACTCTCCTAATGGAGGTGATAGCTATTAAGAAAGGAAAAGTTACCTACCTGTAACTGTTGTTCTCCAGCATGGGTCTGGCATGGATTCACATGCTCATGAATATTCCCCGTCGTCAGGCTGGGAATCCTCGGTAAAGAAAAAATCAGTATCAATTTCGTTTCTGATCTGTCTTTTGTAGTAGTAACAAATCACTGATCTCTGCGTCATACTGACCACAGCCAATGACTGCCCTCTACCTAAGCCCCGCCTCTGGCAGCCATCTTCAGATTTGGTAGCACGTGAAGTGGCAGTATGACTAAGTGAAGAGCCGCAGAGGGGTAGGCGGGAGGGTTCGCATGTGAATCGATGCCAGACCCATGCTGGAGAACAACAGTTACAGGTAGGTAACTTGTTCCTTCTCCAGCATGGGGTCTGGCATGGATTCACATGCTCATGAATAAAGAATACATAGCAGTACACACATGCACAACCAGGGGAGGTGGCAAAGGCTCAACATTAAGCAGTACATCAAACTCAACATTAAGCAATTCTTACCTCCTCACCAGGCTCACCTTAGGCGAACAGGTTGCGCAGCACTGCTTGGCCGACCCTGGACTCCTCCCTGGAATCCCGATCGACGCAGTAGAATTTCGTGAAGGTGTACGTCGACCTCCACGTAGCAGCCCTGCAGATGTCCAGCAAGGGCACACCAGATAGGAACGCCGTGGTAGCTGCGATCGCTCTGGTGGAATGGGCTCTCGGACGGCCAGACAGCGGTCGGTTTGCCAACCGATGACAGTACATGATACAGCCGGAGAGCCATCTGGAAATGGAAGCCTTCGAGAGAGCCTTCCCCTGATTGACAGGTCCAAAGTTCACAAAAAGTTGTGACGTCTTCCGAAAACACTTCGTGCGATCTACGTAGAACTTCAGCGCTCTAGCCACATCCAGCGAGTGCAAAGTCCTTTCAGCCGGCGACGAAGGCGACGGGAAGAAAACAGGCAACACCAAGGGTTCGTTGAGGTGGAAGTCCGACGGCACCTTGGGCATGAAGGAGGGGTGCGTCCTGAGCACTACCCTCGTGTCGTGAAAAGTCAAGTACGGGGCCTTGCAGGAAAGGGCCTGGATCTCTCCCACCCGTCGTGCGGAGGTGATGGCCACAAGAAACGCTGTTTTCCACAACAAGAACTTCAACGGAGCCGAGTGCAGAGGCTCGAACGGAGGTCCCATGAGCTTGGTCAGCACCACGTTGAGCTCCCACGCCGGGGCCGGAGCCTTCACCGGCAGGAACGACCTGAACAGTCCCTTCATGAACTCTTTCACCAGACAATGAGACCACAAAGACGTCCGCCCCGTGGTTCTGGTGTATCGGGAGATCGCAGCAAGATGAATCTTGATGGACGCGTGCGCCAGTCCAGCTTTGGCCAGCGTCAGTAGGTACGGCAGTACTTGGGGAGCCGTAATCCGTAGAGGGTTAATCTTCTGTGCGTGGCACCAGACAGAGAACCTCTTCCATTTGTGTCCGTAGCATTTAAGAGTTGAGGACGCCCTGGCCTTTGCAAGAACCTCTCTGCAGTCGGCCGGTATGTCGTATCCTCCAAACTCTAACGCTGCAGGAGCCAGGCCTGCAAGCTCAGCGACTTCGGGTCGTGATGGAGGATGGCGCCTCCTTCCCTGGAGAGAAGATCCGCGTCCACTGGCAGCTTGATTGACGGGGACGCTGACAAGTCCAGAAGGTCCGGGAACCATATCTGCCTCGGCCACGCAGGTGCGACGAGGATCATCCTGCACCGTGACCTCTTGAGCTGGTTGATGAGCCGGATCAGCAACGGCAATGGAGGGAACGCGTATAGAAACAGGCCCTCCCAGGGGAACGAGAAAGCATCGCCCATGCTCCTCGGCAGGGGAAACCTGCTGGCGAACCTCCGGCACTTGGAGTTCGTCGCCGTCGCGAACAGATCGATCCGGGGTGTGCCCCACCGTCGGAAGAGGCGGTCCACTAGATACTGTCGTAGTTCCCACTCGTGGCACGAGCGCAGCTCCCTGCTGAGTGAGTCGGCGATGGTGTTTTTTATCCCTGCCAGATGAAACGGCACCAGAAACATCCCTTGGGCGACGGCCCAATGCCACAGATCCTGCGCCTCCATGGACAGGGCTGGGGACCTGGTTCCGCCCTGTTTCCTGATGTAGAACATGGTGGTGGTGTTGTCGGTGAAGATCCTCACCACCTTGCCCTTGAGGGACGGAAGAAAGGACCTGAGGGCCCAAAACACTGCACGGAGCTCCAGGACGTTGATATGGAGGGACTTCTCCGTCGGGAGCCAAAGGCCTCTCGCGTGCAGATTTCCGGTGTGCGCTCCCCACCCTTACAGGGAGGCATCCGTGGTCACTGTCTCCTGGTGGCCGGGGGTCTGGAAGTCCATGCCCGCCGTCAGATGCGCGCGGGTGCCCCACCACCGGATCGCTCGTCGGAAACTCTCGTCGAGTGTGATCCTCTCCTAGAAGCTGCCCGTCGTCTGGATCCAGCGCGCGTCCAGGAACTCCTGCAACGGGCGCATCCGGAGCCTGCACAGGCGGATGAGGTAAATGCAAGAAGACATCATTCCGAGGAGGGACTTGATGGACCTCACTCTGGCCGCGTCCGCAACCAGCATCCGCTGCACCTTGCCCAAGATGGCCCTCGTCCTTTCCTCCGACGGAGAGGCCAGAAGCGACACTGTCGAGCTTCGCTCCCACAAACAGTGCGTCTTGCACGGGCACCAGGTGGGACTTGGCGTAGTTTATGGAGAATCCCAGGTCCGTGAGAAGTTGGACGGTCCTTGCCGTGTGCTCCACGGCGAGCTCCTTCGTCTTCGCTCGGATGAGCCAGTCGTCCAGGTAGGGGTAGACGTGGATCCCCTCTCGGCGCAGTTGCGCCGCCACCGGTGCGAGGCACTTGGTGAACACCCTGGGTGCCGACCTCAGTCTGAAGGGAAGGGCTCTGAACCGGTAGTGACGACCTTGGACCACGAACCTGAGAAACTTTCGGTGTCCCTTTAGGATGGGAATATGGAAGTAGGCATCCTCCAAATCCAACGACGACAGGAAATCGCCCTCCTCCAGCTGACCCAGGACGTGTTGGAGGGTGACCATCTGGAACTTCTGTGCCTTGATGAATTTGTTCAGTCGTCGTAGGTCCAGGATGGGACGCCATCCTCCCCGTCTTCTTCTTCACGGGGAAGTTTCTTGAGTAAACTCCGGAACCCCGAAGCCTCTTTGGGACGAGCTCGATGGCGCCCTTCTTGAGCATCGCCTTTACCTCCAAGAGAAGTTGAGGGATGTGATGTTCTTTCCTAGCCACAGGGGGGACGCGCGGGCACCTATTTAGAAACTCAAGCGCGTGACCCTGAGCTAGGGCGTCCAGCACCCAACGGTCAGTGGAGATGGACTCCCACACGCTGACGAAGCTCGCCAGCCGGCCTCCCACCGGGGTGCTTCAGTGGGGGCCCGATCCCACGGCCGGTTCAGTCCTGCTTCGACGAGGCCTTGCCGCCTTGTCCTCCTTGGCGACGACCGCGGGGTCCGCCTGACTTGCCTCGTCCCCTGTACGCTTCCTGCGACGACGAACGGGCCGCTTGACAGTAGGTGGAAAATCCGCCGCCGGAACCTTTGGAGGCACCCTGTTTGCCTCCGCCGCTCCGAAAGGGCGGCCGCCGTTGCTGGAGAACCCCAAGAGCCCGGGCCGTCTCCGTGTCTGCCTTGATGGCTTGAAGGGAATCGTCCACTGTTTTCCCAAACAAGTTGTTTCCGTCGAACGGCATGTCCAAGACTCTGGTCTGCACGTCCTGACGGAAGTCAGTAGCCTTGAGCCATCCACGCCGCCTAAGGCACACGCCGTTGCCCAACTGGCGAAATCCAGTGTCAGCGATGTCCGTCGCAATCGTAATGGCGTGGTCCGACGCCACCTCTCCTTCCTGTAAGATCTCTAGGGCTTCAGCCCTCTTGTCGTTCGGTAGGAAGTCCAGCAGGGGGGCCAGTTTGTACCACAACTCCCTGTCGTAGCGGGCTACGATAGCCAAGGCGTTGGCCGCCTTAATCGTCGTCGCTGCAGACGAGATGACTCTGCATCCCATCGTATCTAATTTCTTTCCCTCGCCGTCCGGCGGGGAGGTCGAAGTAGAGGCCGCGCCCCCCCCGCTTTCTTCCTGGCCGCCGCGGAGATGACCGAGTCTGGGGTCGGCTGTGCCCGAAGGCACAAGGGGGCCGCGTCCGAGACCCGGTACTTCTTCTCGTACCGATCCCTTCTAGCCGGCGTCGTGGATGGGTTCTTGAGGAGGGCGAGGCCCTCATCCCAAATATCGTACAGTAGAGGTACAGAGAGGACCGTCTTCCTCTTGGCCTCGCGCCGTTGATAAAGGAAACCTTCCTTCTTCTCTTCCGGGCAGAGCTGGAAAAGCTCGGATGCCCTGGCGATCATGGAGTGAAACGATCCAATCTCGTCGGGCGGGGAAGCCCGGGTGGGAGGTGACGACGGCAGATCCTCGTCGTAAACCTCGTTGTCCGTACCCATCGCGGCCGTGTCAGTCCCCGTATCATCCCCACGAGTCGTGGACGGGGAAGAGGGCTGAACAGGGCGCGATGGCTGAAAAGGAGGTGGAGGATGAATCCTTCTTCTCTTAGGGGGAGGGCTCCCAGAAGGGCCTGGCTCCGGGTCCCCCGTCAGGAGCAGTTCCTCCGCTGGTGGTAACGGCAGTCTCGTCCTTATCTCCAAGCATAAGGACTGTATAGCCAACAAAATGGCCGCCGAGTTGTCTTGCGGCACTGGTTGAGGGGAGTCCGACGGGCGGTTAGGGGCCCCGTCGGCACCCCCGAAGTTATCGTCTTCTCCTACGTCGGGGTCCCTCCCGACGGGCTGGTCTTCTTCCACGCCAACGCCGTGGCTTAAGACTTCGATCAGCTCTTCCTCAGAGGTTGAGGCCGAATCCACGACGACCTCCTGCCCCCCCTTTTTCTTCTCCGTCGGAGGTTTCACGGGGGTCCTGTCGATGGGCATAAAAGAGGACTCCCTCCGCGGTGGCAGGGAGACTCTGAGCCCCGAGGTCGCCACCACTGGTGTAGCCTCCACAGGCTGAGCCAGGGCCGCCGCGACTGTCTCGATAGAGGTCTTGGCCGGATGGATTAAGGCTTTCACCACCTTAGGTGCGCTCACCGCCTTCTCCTTGGGGGGAGGGTCACTGCCTCGCTCCCCCTCCGATGGGGCCTTCGAGCTCGACCGGGGTCTCTCTAGGAGCTTCGCCGGGTGCTCGGCCTTCCTCTTACCCGAACCAGAGCGTTGGCTCATAGTTGATGGCGCCGGGGAGGATGCACCCTGCCTGGCGCCCGTAGAGCCCGACCGTTCGGCGCTCCCGGTGCCAGCGGACTCACGGTGCTTGGCCTTGTGTTGGACCCCTGTCGCCGGGGCGTCCTCAAAGGTCTTAGAAGACCGCTCGGACTTCTTCTTCTTCTCGCCTGACGGGCTCTTCCCTTCCAGCCAGTTGGCGAGACGTTGATGGCGGTCCTTCATGGTCCGCTCCGACATATTGCCGCAAAACGCACAGTCCTTCTCCACGTGCGTCTTGTCCTCATGTAGGCAGTAAAGACAAAGGGAGTGTTCGTCCTCCTTAAAGACATTCTGAAGCTGGCATCCAGGGCAGACCCTGAACAGCTTTCCGGGCGTCGAGCTTCCCTTCTCCTGGGCCATGTCCGAGATGGGCCTGAGAAACTTCTGGAGTCCTCCAAAAGCGTGGCTCGACGAAATCTTCACCCTTGAGGGGCGTAGACGAATCCGACACGGGTCCCCGTTGATCGGATGAAGAAACGGTGGAGCTTGAGGCTCTTTTGACCGAAAAATAGAAGTTTTTTGAGAAAAAACGTGAAAAAATAGCACTAACGCTCGAGAGCAATAGCACGAGGATCCCAACACTTGAACGTGCGGTAAAAATCTGAAGATGGCTGCCAGAGGCGGGGCTTAGGTAGAGGGCAGTCATTGGCTGTGGTCAGTATGACGCAGAGATCAGTGATTGGTTACTACTACGAAAGAGAGATCAGAAACGAAACTGATACTGATTTTTTCTTTACCGAGGATTCCCAGCCTGACGACGGGGAATATTCATGAGCATGTGAATCCATGCCAGACCCCATGCTGGAGAAGCAGTTTTAAGAGTGAGATTCTTAAGGGTTGCTTTGTGCATAGGTTCGAAGGGGGAGCCCATTAGCCTGGTTAGTACAACATTCAGGTCCCATCCGGGAGCTGGTTTAGATATAGGAGGGTGAATTCTCTTCACTCCCTCCATGAAGGCTTTAATAACTGGAACTTTCCACCATGACACCTTATGTTGAGAAGTAGTGTATGCGGAGAGTGCTGCTAGGTGAACTTTAATAGAATTAAAGACCAATCCTGAGTCTAAGAAGTGAGTCAGGTATAGAACGATTTGTGTGAGAGAGCAGCAGTCAACAGGGTTGATGCTTTTAGCCCTACACCAGATGACGAACCGTTTCCACTTGCTAGAGTAGCAGTAACGAGTGTTCGGTTTCCTTGCCTCTCTGAGAACGTCCATGCATCTCTGTGGGAGCTGCAAATGTCCAAATTCTATGACCTCAGGAGCCAGGCTGCTAGGTTCAGGGTCTGTGGGCATGGGTGCAGCGTTCTGCCCCTGTCCTGTGACAGCATGTTGTACGGGCAGGGTAGTTTCACCGGAGGAGACAGTGACATCACCATCAAGTGAGCGAACCATGGTTGCCGGGCCCACATGGGGGCCACCAGTATCATGGTAACTGGTTCCTGGTGCATCTTGTGCACTATCTTGTTGAGAAGGGGAGTTGGGGGAAAAGCATAGACAAATTTCCCTGACCATGTTATCTAGAGACTGTTCCCCTTGGAGCGGTTCTGGGGGTACCTGGAGGTGTAATCTTGGCATTGGGCATTCTCCAGAGTTGCCAACAGATCTTTCTCTGGAGACGATGTCTTCTTGTAATCGCCATTCGTACTCTGTGGGCAGAGGGAAGTCTCTGCTGAGTTCGTCTGCCAGAAGACTGAGTTCCTCTGGTACATGTTGAGACAACAGGAACATGTGTTTGAGAGCCCACTTCCAGATGTTCTGGGACAGCTTGGACAGTCCTGGAGAGTGAGTGCCCCCTTGCTTGTTCAGGTAGTATATGGCTGTGGTGCTGTCTTATGAGGACCAGCACTGTCTTCCCTTGTAGGTGTGTCTGGAAAGCCTTCAGTGCCTTGAAGACTGCCAGTAGTTCCAGCAAGTTTATGTGTTTGGACGCCACACTCGGAGTCCAAACTCCGTGTGCAGTTTGATGGGATAGGTGAGCCCCCCACATCCTGTGAGGGATGCGTCTGTGGTTAGAGTGGCTTCTACTGCGGGGGTGGTGAATGGTTTCCCTAACACGAGGTTTTCCTTCGACCACCATCGCAGCGAGAGAACCAAGGCCTGCGAGACTACCACTAGATCGACACATTGTCCGTTGGCTTGACACCACTGGCTGTTGAGCCACTCTTGCATTGGATGCATGCGCAGGCGCACGTGAGGTACCAAATAAATACATGACGCCATCATTCCTAGCAATCGCATGGCTTTGCATACCGTCACCTCTCGATCGGCTACATATTGAGGGATCTGAAACAGCATATTTTGGACCCTATCAGTGGAGGGGAACACGAGGTCGTCCTCTGTTCGAATTAGAGCCCCTAGAAATTGCTCGACTTGGCAGGGGTCTAGACTGGACTTCTTCTCGTTGATGGAGAAGCCCAGGCTGAACAAAAGGTCTACAGTCTTTTGGGTATTCGAGAAGCATGTTTCGTAAGAAACCCCTGTTATGAGCCAGTCGTCGAGGTAAGGGTAGACCGGGATGGACAACCTGCGCAGGTGTGCCACTGCCACTGCCAGTACCTTCGTGAATACCATTGGCGCTGAAGCTATGCCGAAGGGTAGCACTTTGAACTGATAGTGTTTGCCTTCTATCATGAACCTGAAGTATTTTATGTGCGCTGGCAACATTGAAATATGAAAGTATGCATCTTTCATGTCCAGTGTTGCCATGTAATCCTCCTGTGTGAGCAGGGGAATTACTTCCTGTAAGGTCACCATACGAAATTTCTGTGGTTTTACGAATGTGTTCGCTGGGCGAAGATCTAGTACAGGGTGCAAGGTTAAATCCTTTTTGGGTACAAGGAAGTACACTGAATTAATACCCTCCTTTACCTGTGATAGAGGCACGACCTCTATTGCTCCTTTTTCTAGTAGCAGTTTGACTTCTTGAAGAAGGATGGCGAGGTGCTCCGGGGATAGGCGTCTTCCCCTTGGGGGCCTGAATGTAGGGGACCCACTGAATTCGATGCAGTAACCGCGGGCTATAGTTGACAGTACCCAGCGGTCTGTGGTAATTCCCTCCCATGCTTTTAGAAATGATGTTAACCGGCCCCCGACCGGAGATGCATGGGAGGGGACCCGAACCTTCGGGTCATTTGGTGTTGGTAGCCGGGGAGCCTCTGGGAGTGGGGCCCCGACCTCTTCCCTTGCCACGACGTTGTCCTCTCTGAGCATATTGTCCACTGGTTGCTTGAGTGGAGGACCAGTTGCCTGATGAGGAGTATTGTTGTTGTTGGTTTTGTCGTTGGCCACGAAAAAAGCGTCTGTTGCCGTAACCTCACTTATTAGGAGGTCTTGTGATCTGGTCAAGAGTTTTTAGGGCATCAAATTCCTTCTTAGCTGTCTCCAGTGCGTCGTCCATCGCCTTGCCAAAGAGGTTTGAGTCCTCAATTGGTTTGTTGATGAGGGACACCTGGGTTTCTGGCTTAAAACCTGAGTTCCTGAGCCAAACATGACGCTTGAGAAGTTCCCCCTGGGCTAATGACCGGCCAGCCGTCTCCGCAGCATCTTGCGTGTTTTTAATGATGCTCTGGTTTACCTGAGTCCCTTCTGTCACAATGGCTAACAAACGGGTTCGTAAGGGCTCAGGAGCTTCTTCATGGCCTTCGTGTAACTTTCCCCATTGGGCATCAGTGTAGCTTGCCAGCAAAGTATTGTTATTGGCAATTCGCATGCAGAAAGCTGCCGAGGATGTAATCCTTTTTCCCAGGACATAAAGCTTCTTTCCCTCCTTGTCTGGGGGTGCTTCGCTAGTAGACAGCGGAACCCGTGCCCTCTTCCTTGTGGTGGTTACTACCAAGGAATCAGGTATGGATTGACCCCTAATATATAAGGGATCTGACGGTGATGGGCTAAAAAGCTTCTCAATTCTTGGGTTGACCCCTCTAACCAATGCAGGTGTGGATAAAGATGGAATGAGGCATCTCTTGACTGAGGCAAGAGGGGGAATGGCCCGACTAGTAGGTGGTTTCTCCTTAATTATTTTCTCCACAAAGTCTACTTCTGGAGTAATCTCCCCTGTGTCAATTTCAAAATGTGCTGCTGCTTTGCGTAGCAGTGCATTGAACGTGGGCTGATCATCCACAGGTGACGGGTTTCTGACTGGTGTGGTCTGAGGAGAGGGCAGATTTAAAATGTCAGGGTCTGCTGACGCCCCTGGAGACTGCCAGGGCTGTGATCCACCTATGTCTGGGTCCTCTTCGAAGCCCCTTCCACCTATGTCTAGGTATTCTTCCACGCCCTCTACAGGGTCTTGTAGATCCTCCGTATTTAGGAACTCTTCATCCTCGTGAAAATGTGGGTCCTCTTCAGTGAGGTCATATGTATGAATATCCTCTTGAAGTGGGTCGAAGAGTCTTGGATATTTGGCCCTAGGGTCTTCATGAAGTATCTCTCTTGCCCTCTTGGGTGTAACGTGTTCAGGGGTGGACATAAACCTATCTAGTTTGTCCATACATGACTGAAATCTTTCCATAGACCATTGGGATACCCCTGAGCGGTCTAGTGGCGGAAAGGTGTTCTCCTCCGCCCCTAGTCATCGAGATCTCTGCCCTAGCTTGGGGGATATACCCCCTTCGCGCCTTCTGAGAAACCTTCTCATGGGCTAGCCACTGGGGATCTGACGTTATGTCTTCCCTTCGACTGGAGGGGAGGTTCCGGCGTACCTTCTGTAATTTTCAGCGTCTCTCTGGCCTTGTGAGCAGGATTCAGCGACTCTTTCGCCGTCCGTCTTTGAGCATCAGTGGAGACTATACGAGCCAAGCTTTCGACGACTAGTTTATCCGTCGAGGGCTGGTCCTGAACAGTCTTCGCCGGTGCCGGAACCTTTTCGCCGGCGGTCGCTCTCCTACGAGGCGTCTCGTCAGATGTTTTGATGATAGCACCCTTAGTTGCGGACGACCCAGTCGCTAGTCGTACATGCGGCTGCGGGGAGGGCTGGTGACCCTTACGGTCGCCGGAGGCTGCCGGTAGACTCGGTGTCTCCGTTGGCACTGGGGCCTTCTTCGACTTAGTCGATGAAATACCGTGGGCTGTGTGTTTAGTTTTTATTTTTTCATGTTCGTCAGCGTCGCCGGGCTGTACATCCCCATAAGTAGAGCATGAGCCAAACTTGTCGGGGCCGGGGACAGACGCGGAGGAGTGGGAGCGCTGCTTAGTGATGTCGACAACCTCTGATACCGAGGTTGCGTTATCACTGTCCCCCTCGTCACATTCGTCGGTGGCGGCGGGTGAGGAATCAGCCTTCGACATAGCGTAGGCTGCCCAACCTCTTGACCCTGTGGTCCTTCAAAGTTTTTGGACGAAGGAGTTTACGACCGCACAGCCGGCCTCGTGGTGGTCGAGGGGTAATCAGCGGTTACACCGCTTATGCTTATATTTCCACGTGAATTTGCCGTTACGAGGGCAAAATCTAAAAGGAGTCCTCTCCATAGCTGAGGATACAATAATAAGTGATAACGACCCCGAAGGAAAGCGGGGGGGGGGGAGAGAGAAAGGCATTCTAAAAGGAAACAAATGTCCCAACAACCCCCACTCTCCCTACTGTGTAGGCCGGCGAGGCCGGGCCACGTGTGCGGCAGCGCCGATAGGATCACCTCTGTTGAAACCACCGCCGAAGATCTTGACTCGGCAGGGAAGTTGCTTAGCCGTCGAAAGAGGGCTGGAGGCGTTTGAATTTAACGATAACTGACAAAAAACGACCAAGGGTCGAATAAATGGTAATGGCAATGTCTATTACGAGCTCCGCATAAGGCGACCAGTATTCTGGGCGGAAAAAAACAATCTGAGGGACCTCGACGCGTGAGGGATTTTGGGTACACTACACGTCACTATAGGGATAGTATTACAGACACTCCTATGTCGACGTCCCCTTTTCAACTACGAAAAACAAAATGCAATACTCCGCAGTGACCACTGGATGTCAGACTATGCACAGCATGTGATTCTAAGCAGATTAACAAACATCAGAAACATCAATACAGTTAACCTAAAAGAGATATGCACTTTAAAAAAATAAGTAGAGCAAAACACACACTTTTCCGGCAAGCTTGGGCCATCTGGGACTCTTTTCTATTACTTTATAGCAGAACCAACATACAAAAAGTGCTAATAATCACACCCTGACTCTTACACGCCCTTCAGGCAATTCAAAACATGTGCTGAAAACATGCTGCAAAAAGTACACTTTGTGCTGCAAAATGATCAATTTCATGCTGCAATATCCTGGAGGATCTGATTAGCGGGATAGAGAAAAGCATCTTCTGTGCCCGTTCTCTACACTGTGTGATGAATCTGATGATGTGCTCACTTCTTTCCCTGAGGTGACCCCCCCTCCCATATGGCCAGAGGATGGCAGCAGCTACCTGATCCTAACCCTGGGGGTGGCTATATCAGGGAGGACCATTTGGGGGAGGTAAACCTTGGGAGAGTGACAGGATATTGTCGGAGGAAAGCACATACCCACCTTTCCCCTTCAGGCATGTCTCCTCAGTCCCCCATGCCTTTATGGCATATTGTTACACAGATCCCTCACCTCTTAGTAGATCTATTGTGATTAATCCACAAACTCCAATTAGGGAGAGTATGTCGGCAACTAGGACGAGGAAGAGTCAGCGAGTAGTGAGGATCATTTCCCAGGAGGCAGAGGGGCCTGATTCTCATCATAGTGCAGTGAGCGTGCTAAATAGCACAACTCACTGCGCCATTTCTTGACACCCAGGCACCACTGCTATTCTCATGTGGGCCTGGGCGTCTTCGCAAAGCATGACAGCGCTTTTGCTGTAATCCGCCTGTTTCTAATGGAAACAAGCAGATAGCAGAATCTCTGCAGCACTTTCGTTAAATAACGAGGGAATTGTTATTTAACGAAAACGCTGTCGAGATGAAAACAAAAATGCACCTGCTGTTTGGGTGTGCAGATGGCGACAGGTGGGTCTTGCACTGCATTTTTTTTTTATCTTTGTTTGCAGAAGAACAAGTAACTTACCAACTGTAACGTTCCTTTGACTGGATGTTGCTCCCACGTATTCCTCATCTTATGATATTCGTTATCGCCAGCTTCGCTGCTTCGGACATTTTTCTTCGGCAGAGGGCGCTGTGCTCGAGGTCGTGGCGTTGATTGTCCCTCGACGGGCTCTGTACCTTGTCGACGTCACTGATGGTATGAATAGCTCGAGCCGCGCCCGTTGGCTTCAGTTCTGTTTTTTCGATGAAATATTGGAGGAACAACCAGGCGTGCCTCATGACTGATGGACTCTTCGTGAGAGGAAAGTGTAAGAAAACGCAAACAGTACTGTGGGGTAGGTTGAGAGGGTCGATGAGGAATACGTGGGAGGGACATCCAGTCGAAAGAACGTTTCAGTTGGTAAGTAACTTGTTCTTCGAATGGATTGTGTCCTCTCACGTATTCCTCATCTTATGATAGACTCCCATAGCAGTGGCAATTTTGGAGGTGGGCGTACTAGATACTGTTTTCATGGACGGAATGAAGTACCGCCTTGGCAAATAAACCCTCATTGGAGGAGGAAGCATCTAAGCAATAATGCTTGATGAAAGTATGCATTGATTTCCATGTTGCAGCTGAACAAATATCCGCTGCAGGAACTCTCCTCTTCAGAGCCGCAGAAGTAGCCATCCCCCTAGTGGAATGGGCTCGAAGCCCATCTGGGGGTCCTTTCCCGCCAATCTGTAGCATTCAATTATAGCCAGAATGATCCAGCGGGATATGGTTTGTTTTGTCACCGGTAATCCCAATTTTATGTCCTGTATACCCTACAAAGAGTTGGTCATCTTCACGTAATTTTGACATTCTTGAAATGTAAAAACTGAGTGCCCTTTTGGGGTTTGTTAGGCAGAATCCTGTGCAGTTCGCTTGGGGAACACTGCAAAAAGATTAAGACTACAGGAGCAGCAGTAAACCCAATTGGTAGCAGTCTGCACCACCCAGATGTACCTGGTAGCTGTGGCTGAGCACTTCTCTCAAGAAGAGTAGGGCAGTATGCAGAGTATACACAATAGGGCCAAAACACAGTAGAGCAAACAAACACTGACCAGAGCTTTGTATAAAAAGTATAGTTATTTATTTAAAACACACTTTCGGTAATACACTATCACGCTCAATGAAAAGTAATCTAAAACACAGTCAGGTAATTATACACACCTCCCTTGATAACTATCAGACAAGTCAGGGTTAAAGCACAACTATTTGTGAAGACAGAAGTGAGCGCTTAACCTAGATGGCACTCCAATAGTGTAGTTAAAGGGAGAGAAAAAGGCAGAGCATAAGAATAAAACAGTTCTCAACACTTTTAAGAGTTCAGAGCAAGGGGAGAAAGGCAGGTTATACTGTAGAGCCAAAGTTCATAGGCCAGGCCCACTTTAAATGGGAGCAAAGCGAAATGTGCCCAGGATCACACGGTTTAAAGTGCACTGAAAGTCTTTGCAGAGTTTTCAAAAGAGGTTGGGGCGAGTCAAAAGATATAGTTAGAAGGCCTGGAGCCAACCCAGTTTAGAAGCCAAGGATTTAAGGGTCACCTTTAGCACTCTGTAGAAAGGGCAGGCCAGGCAGGACACAGTACCTTTAGAGAAAGGAAGCTCCAGCGGGGCGGTTGTTCCAGGCAGTGGTTTAGGTTTGTGGTTCCGACCAGGGGAGGAGAAGATCTCGTCGAGGAGGAAACATGGAGTCGTTGCACTGCACAGGGATGAAATCAGCCGCGGAGTTCCCGATTAAAAGGTGCGGTCCTTTTATTCGCGGTCAAAAGTGGTGAGCTTGGCTATCCGGCCGCCGGGGTGCTTGGCACGGGCGATTCGACCAAGGACCATCTTTGGAAGGCGAAAAGGGTGAACTGGTTGGTCCCACCAGCTCAGAGGAAGAAGACTCGTCCAGCAGAAGATCCTCTCTTGTTGTCTGAAAACTGGTGAGGTAGCTGCAGCAGGGCTACACCGGTGGTGTCGTCGTTGCAGATGGCTCAGCTTCGTCCCTCTTTGGATTCTTAGGTCCTGTGGCAACTTCTGAAGTTCCAGTCCCAAAGGCCCTGCTTTTATGCAGAAAAACCCCCATTCATCAGCCTACCTGTCAATCACACATGCTAAGTGGTGAGCCGGGCAGCTCACCACTGGGCCAGTCAGAGTAGAGTGCCACTTGGGTTGCCAAGGCAACGCAGTCCAGGATGCCAATTCCCCCCTCCACCCTTCCTGTGGAACCCAGACAGAGTGGCACCATTTGGAGGGCTTCTGTGGAGAAGCCCGCCAAAACAGTGGAACAAAGGGCTTGACCTTGGTCAGAGTTACAGAGACGGACACAAACGCCATTTTAGAATAGAGTTCTGGCAAAAAGACCCAACCAGTGATTTAATATTAAATAAATAAACCAGCGGTATCTTTAACATTGCACCAAAAAGTGGTGCGTTTAAAATCAATGGGAAAATCCCATAGAGAATATTCCGGTGGAATATTTTGCGTGTTAACCACTGCCACCAGCCAGAAACTCAACGAGGGGGGACGGGACAGTGCCCCCTCGAAAACAGACCCAGGGGCAATTGAATTACCCCTTACCAGTACTTCCACAATATGATGGTTTGTACTGGTTCTGTTCACAATTTTGGACTAGTAAAGCCAATGGTGACTTTACATGCCATGGGAGACAGTAGTCAGTCCCAGGGTATGGAGTCTATGTTTGGGGGTCACTGTGACACCCCTGTGGTACTGCACTGAGGGTGCTGTGTACCACATATAAAGAAAAACAGATGATACCCTATGGAGTAAAAAGGAACCCCATAGCCCATAAGCACACGAGTCAAAGACATACCTCAAATCATGCCTAAGAGAGGGAGTAAAAAAATCTCACTCTTAGCAGGAAAATAAAACAAACCCCAAAAATCCAGCAAAGCTGCTGGGGGACTCACTAGGTTTGGGAAATTAGCCTTATAAGAGAATTCTCCCTAACAGGGTCCAGTCTATGCAGTCTCTCCTCTTCTTTGCCCAAATGAGGAGGGGGATAGAATGTTGGTAATATGTTTTTTTGTGACAAATGGAAGTCAGAAACTACTTTTGGTAAAAAGGAAGGTTTAACTTTAAGAACTACCTTGTCCTTGTAAAAAAATAGTATATGGTGGTTTACATGAGAGAGCCTGTAGTTCACTAACCCTGCGGGCCGATGTTAAGTCTACAAGAAGGGCAGTTTTTAATGTTAGAAGCCTCAAGGGACAAGAGTGCAGAGGCTCAAAAGGTATACAAGTTAGAAACTTAAGTACTAGATTTAAATCCCAAGTTGGGACATGAAAAGGTACTGGAGGGCATACGTTAGTAAGCCCGTTTAGGAATTGAATTATCAATGGAATTTTGAAATAAGAAACCTCTTCCGAGGAGCGCTTGAAAATGGATAGCGCAGCCAGATGAACAAGTTACTTCTTATATTGTAACGTCCTTTCGATGGGATGTTCCTCCGACGTATTCCTTATCTTAGATATCTCTTTCCAGCTTTGCTGGCCTCGGAAATTTTTTCTCTCTAGAGGGCGCTGCGCGTCGACGTCCGCCGAGTCGATGTCCCTCGACAGCCGCCGTATCGACGTCGACGTCATCCTGCCTATAAAGGTCGCGCGCAGCGTCCGTTGCTCAGTTCCGTTTTGTAGCCCACAATAATTCTTTCTGGACTAGACTAATCACCCTGAAGGAGCATAAGCTGCAACAACAAGGGAAGTAATACTGCGGGGATGGATGGGAGGGTCGATAAGGAATACGTCGGAGGAACATCCCATCGAAAGAACGTTACAAGGTAAGAAGTAACTTGTTCTTCGAAGGGATTGTGTCCTCCGACGTATTCCTTATCTTAGATAGGCTCCCATAGCAGTATTCTGTTATTGGAGGTGGGAGTACTGACTTCATGCTTCCTCTTATTGATGAATAGAGTGCAATACTGCCCTTCCAAACCTAGTTTCCTGACTGGAGGAGGAATCCAAGTTGTAAAACCGTGTAAAGGTATGGATGGACGACCATGTGGCAGCCGCACATATGTCTCGAACCGGCACTCCTCTTTTGAGGGCCGATGAAGCTGCGATACCTCTGGTCGAATGAGCCCTAAGATTTTGAGGGGGCTCTTTTCCTGCCAGTTTATAACATTCCAAAATGGCTAAAATAATCCATCTGGAAATGGTCTGCTTAGTTATCGGTAGCCCCAGCTTGTGACCTGCGTAGCCTACAAACAGCTGGTCTGCTTGTCTTATCCTAGCCAGTCTACTAATGTAAAAACTTAAAGCCCTTCATGGGTCCAGCCTGTGTAACCTCTCTTCCTCTTTCCACGGATGGGGATGAGGATAGAAAGATGGAAGGGTAATCTTCTGTGTGATATGAAATTCAGAAACCACCTTTGGGAGGAAATTAGGCTTCACTTTCAGAACAACTTTGTCTTTGTGAAAGATTGTATGAGGGGGTTTACAAGAAATAGCTTGTAACTCTCTCACCCTTCTAGCGGATGTAAGTGCTACTAATAAAACAGTCTTAAGGGTAAGAAACCTTAACGAACAAGAGTGGAGTGGTTCGAAAGGTGTGCCCATCAGGAAAGTTAGGACTAAATTTAAATCCCATAGGGGAACCTGGAATGGTCTTGGGGGATAAACGTTAGCTAACCCCTTTAGAAACTGTATTACCAAGGGTAACTTGAAATAGGATGGTTCTTCCGCAGTGCGCTTAAAGATGGATAGCCCTTGATAGTGCCAACTTGAAGGCCTGAATTTGCCAAGTAGAGTAGAAAGGATAACACTGTTGGTGTACCACATGAAAAGGGGTCGATATTCTCTTCTCTACACCAGCTGCAAAATCTGTTCCAACGGCAGCGGTATAAAGATTTTGTTGCTGGCCTTCTTGCCGAAAGCAATGCCTCCATAACGTCATCAGGGAGGTCCCAATCCTTGTACCTCAGCCTTTCAGAAGCCAAGCGTGAAGGTTGAGGGTTTTGATGTCTGGATGGAGAACCTGACCTCCCTTCTGTGAGAGCAGATTCTCTCTGAGTGGAAGTCGAATTGGAGGGCAGATGGACAAGTCTAGAAGGTCCGGGTACCACGTTCTCCTGGCCCAATCCGGGGCAATTAGGATCATGGTTTTCCGGAATCTTCTCAACCACCTGATCATTTGAGGAATGACAGGGACTGGTGGAAACGCGTACAGGAGTGGAAACTCCCAGTCCACTATGAACGCGTCTCCCAGAGCTCCTCTCAGGGGAAATTCCCTTGAACAGAACAGATCGCACTTCCTGTTGACACTGGTGGCAAACAGATCCAACTGAGGGGTTCCCCAAAAGGCGAAGATCTCTTGAAGGACTTGATGAGCTAGTGCCCACTCGTGGGAGACTGTGCTCTGCCTGCTCAGAGCGTCCGCTGTCAAGTTCTTCTCTCCGGCTAGGTGAACTGCCGATAGAGAGATTCCTTCTTGGATTGCCCAAAACCAGAGCTGCATCGCCTCTCTGCACAGTGGTAGTGATCCTACGCCTCCTCTTTTGTTGAGGTAATGCATGGCCACTGTGTTGTCCGTCATTATCAGGACATTCTTTCCTTTAAAGATGGCAGAAAAGCCTTCAGCTCAAGTCTGATGGCCCTCAGCTCTAACAGGTTGATATGTAGTCTGGACTCCGATGGAGACCAATGACCGCTGATCGTCAAGTCGTTGGCGTGGGCTCCCCACCCCGTAAGTGAGGCATCCGTGACTACTGTTATCTCCGGCCAAGGTTGCCAAAACTGCTCTCCTTTCAGAATGTTCTCCTGACAGGCCCACCACTGAAGGTCTCGAGCCACCCTGTCGGGAACCTGAAGAAGATCTGTCATTCTCCCTGAGAATTGTGACCACTGAGTTCTCAGTGCCCACTGGAGAGATCTCATTCTCAGGCGAGCCTCTGGCACTAGGAAAATGCAGGATGCCATGAGGCCTAGCAATCTCAAAAAGTCGAAGGCTGGGAGACTTTGAGTATTTTGAAACTTGGTGACCATCTGTAGAATATCTTGAGCCCTCACCTCTGGTGGCGAGGCTTTTCCCAGGGAAGTGTCCAGGATCGCTCCAATGAACTGGAGTCTCTGCGATGGTATCATTTGTGACTTCTTTAAAATGAGGGAGAAGCCCAGTCTGTGAAGGGAGTGGCAAACATAATCTAGCTGGATCTGAGCTTGTTCCGCAGATACAGCTCTGATCAACCAATCGTCCAGGTAGGGGTAGACGTGAATCCCTTCCCTCCTTAGACTTGCAGCCACCACCGACATTAACTTGGTGAAGACCCTCGGGGCGGAGGTCAGCCCAAATGGCAGAACTCGAAATTTATAATGAGAGTTGCCAATTCCGAACCTCAGGTATTTCCTGTGTTTGAGATGGATTGGCACATGGAAATAAGCGTCCTGAAGGTCCAGAGATACCAACCAGTCCTGGAACTGAAGGGCCTGAAGGATCTGAGAGAGTTACCATCTTGAATTTGTCTTTCCTGTGGAATTTGTTCAATTCCCGCAAGTCCAAGATGGGTCTCAGTCCTCCGTCTTTCTTTGGTATGAGAAAGTAAGGGGAGTACCAGCCCTTGTTCCTCTCCGCTATAGGTACCGGTTCTATGGCACCTTTCTCTAGCAGGTCTAAAATTTCCTGCAAGAGGAGTGGATCTGGAGCTTTTTGAGAGCTGATCCCCGGTGGATGACTCTGAGGTATGCGTAGGAGAGGCAGGCAGTAACCTTGTGCAACTGTCTCCAATGCCCAAGCATCTGACATGATAGCCTGCCATTCCGCCAGATGTTGAGTTAACCTGCCTCCTACAGGTGTCTTGTGAGGGAAGTCCTCAGAGTGGTTTAGGGGCGGCTGATGCAGATGCCGATGGTAAAGAGGCACCTGCTGTTGCTGCGGCTTTTGAATATCTAACCCGTCCACCTCGGGTAGTTCTTCCTTGTCCCCTTTGAGCCGGTCGTCCTCTACCTCTTCCGAATGCGGAGTAGAAGCGGAAAGACTTGCCTCTCGCAAAGGTTCCAGTGGGACGAAAAGGTGTCTGACGGATTGCAGCGCCTAGGGATTTTGCTGCTGCCTTTGATGTTTGCAGTTTTTCTAAACTGTCATCTGCCTTTTTCCCCAAACAAAGAAGAGCCATCAAATGGCATGTTCAAGAGCCTGGCTTGCACATCTGGGGCAAAACGAGACTTTCTCAACCAAGCAAATCTCCTGGTTGTTGTACTTGCCGCCATTGCTCTGCTGATACTGTCAGCCGAGTCAATGCCCGTCTGGAGGGATTTGCACATAGCGTCTTTACCGTCCCTTATGATATTTAGGGACGCCTACCTTTCTTCTCCCTCCGGGATGCAGTCAGCCGCTGTAGAAGCACACTCCCAAAGTGTATGGCTAAATCTAGCAAGGGTGCAAGTAGCATTAATAGATTTTAACGCCATGCTACATGCCGAAAAGACTTTCTTAACCATAGCATCGTATTTCTTATCGTCCCTGTCCTGTGGGACGGTAGGGTAAGCAGTCTTGATGTCAGTAGAAGATGCTGCCTGTACCACCAGACTTTCTGGGGATGGGTGTTTGGACAAAAACTCCGGGTCTGCAGAAGATAACCTGTATTTAGCAGCCAGTTTTTTATTTACTGCCGGGACGACATCTGGGGTTTCCCAGTTCGTCATTATTTTTCTTTGAAGAGCTTTATGAAAAGGTACTACAGGATCCTCCTGTGGACCTTTATCAAGAATATCCGTGAGGTCATCCTGTTGGAAAGCCGGTGAAGGTGTTGACCACCCCATAAATTCTGTAATCCTGGCCATTAAGGCTTAATAAGGGGTTTCAGCATGCTCCCCCGGGTCTGGCCTAGCGAACTCCACCTCTGGGGAAGTGTCTAAACTACTTGCCACATGTAAGGAATCATGGAGTTCCTTTAATCTGCGTTCCTCTGAGGATAACTCCTCTTGAACTGGGGTTGCAGATCCCTGCAACTCAAATGGCTCTTCTTGATCAGACAGTTCTCCCTCTTCCGTAATTGAAGACATTGTTCTCAATTGGTCTGAGCTCACCAAGGGTGTGAAACCCATCTCTAAGGCAGAGGGTGCCAAACTTGTCGTAATCGGCCTCGAAAACGTCGATGTCGTCGACGTCGAAGGCTTCGAAAGTGGCGTCGAAAACAAAGGTGGAGGCCTCGAGGTCTTCGATAGAATCGGAATTCTGCTCGAGGATATCGACAATCTCGACGACATCGACATCGAAGACCTGGGAATAGCCACTGGGTGCGCCGCAACCGTGACTTTCCTTGGCGTTGACGCCGGTGTTGAGGATGGCGTCGAGTCGACAGACCCGTATGTCGAAGGTCCCTTCGACAACGGCGTCGAAGACACTGACCTCGGCGTCGACGGAACCTTCGTCGACAGAACCTTCGAAGAAGGATTCGAGGTCTTTGCTTTACTCGAGGGTTCGTGACGCGTTCGAGAAGCTTCCTTCACCGGGTGCTGCGACTCGCGGCGTTTTGGACCTTCGGGTCTTTTGACCAGAGCATCGCTCTCGGCAGTCTTCGAGGGTGTCGAGGCCGCTTTCTCGAAGACGCTCATCATATTTTTTCGGAATTCCTCCCATTCAGCCCGGGAACTATGCTTTGTGGGGCAAGGGATTCTCTTAGGTGAAACAGAGGAAGAGGAGGACGAAGAAGGGGATCTTCGGCGTCTCCTTTTCGAGTGCCTCAGATCTCGAAGAATGATGGGACCCGATTCGAGACCTGGAGCGCGAATGGTGACGAGGAGACGAATGTCTCGACTTCGTCGAGGAAGAAGCTTTAAAAGTCTTACCTTTTTCCAGCTTCCCCCTACGCTCCTTCGGGGCTTTAGCTGTCATGGACATACAGTCCTCACACTCCGAACAATGGTGTTCAGCTCCCAAACACCACAGACAGACCCTGTGAGGGTCCGTTAGCGACATCTTTTTTCCACAGTCTCTGCATTTTTTAAAGCCGGACCGAGGGGTCGTCGGTTCAGACGAGGAAGCCATCGAGTATGGATCGAATATCTTGAGGAAAATGGAATAATATATCTACGAAACTGAGCAACGATATTCCGAGGCACTGAGTAAGCGCGGAAAAACGGAACTGAACAACGGACGCTGCGCGCTGCCTTTATAGGCAGGATGACGTCGATACGGCGGCTGTCGAGGGACATCGACTCGGCGGACGTCGACGTGCAGCGCCCTCTAGAGAGAAAAAATTTCCGAGGCCAGCAAAGCTGGAAAGAGATATCTAAGATAAGGAATACGTCGGAGGACACAATCCCTTCGAAATCCGTTAATTGTTCCGATCTGGAGCTCCATATTGGCTAGATGTAATAGGAAAGAAAGCACCATTGGGGTGCCACATTGAAAAGGGTCCACATCCTTATCTCTGCACCAGTTACTGAACTTATTCCAACACCGGTACAAGGATTTTGTTGCTGGCCTTCTGGCTGAAAGCAAAATTTCCATTACGTCATCCGGAAGATCCCAATCCTTGTATCTCAACCTCTCAGAAACCATGTGTGAAGGTTGAGTGTCTTGACCTCTGGATGGAGAACCCGACCTTCCTCTTGTGAGAGAAGATCCTCTCTTTGCGGAAGACGTATTGGAGGGCAGATGGACATGTCCAGAAGATCCGGGTACCACGTCTTCCTGGCCCAATCTGGGGCAATTAGGATCATGGTTTTCCTGAACTTTCTCAACCTCCTGATTACTTGAGGAATCACAGGGACTGGAGGAAACGCATACAGAAGTGGGAACTTCCACTCCACCACGAACGCGCCTCCTAGAGCTCCTCTCGGAGGAAATTCCCTTGAGCAGTACTGTTCGCACTTCCGGTTTACCGTGGTTGCGAACAGATCCACTTGAGGTGTTCCCCAAAGGGCGAAGATCTCCAGAAGGACTTCCTGAGCTAGCTCCCACTCATGAGAGACTGTGCTCTGCCTGCTTAGAGCAACTGCCGCCGTGTTCTGCTCTCTGGCTAGGTGAACTGCCGATAGAGAGATTCCTTCTCGTATTGCCCAGAACCAGAGCTGCATTGCCTCTCTGCACAGTGGTAGTGACCCTACACCACCTCTTTTGTTGAGGTAGTGCATGGCCACCATGTTGTCCGTCATTATCAGGACATTCTTTCCCTGTACAGAGGGCAGGAAGGCCTTCAGCGCTAGTCTGATTGCCCTTAGCTCCAATAGGTTGATGTGTAGTTTGGACTCCGATGGAGACCAACGACCGCTGATTGCCACATCGTTGGTGTGGGCTCCCCACCCCTTGAGTGAGGCGTCCGTTAATACTGTTATCTCCAGCCATGGTTGCCAAAAAGATTCTCCTTTGAGGATGTCATCATTGCAAGCCCACCATAGTAGATCCTGAGCAACTGCGCTCGAGACTTGCAGAAGATCCGACATATTCCCTGAGAACTGGGACCACTGAGTTCTGAGTGCCCATTGAAGGGATCTCATTCTCAATCTGGCCTCTGGCACTAGGAAAATGCAGGATGCCATGAGGCCGAGCAACCTCAGAAAATCGAATGCCGGCAGATGCTGGGCATTTTGGAACTTTTTTACCACCTGCAGAATGTGGAGAGCTCTCACCTAGGGGGGCGAGGCTTTGCCCGAGGAAGTATCCAGGACTGCTCTGATAAACTGGAGCTTTTGGGATGGTATCATGTGGGACTTCTTGAAATTGAGGGAGAAGCACAATTTGTGAAGGAAGAGACAGGTGATCGAAAGATGTTCCTGGGCACTCAGGAGAACGTGCTCTGATCAACCAATCGTCCAGGTAGGTGTAGACATGAAACCCCTCTCCTGAGACTCTCTGCCACCACCGCCATTAATTTGGTGAAAACCCTCGGGGCGGAGATCAACCCGAATGGCAGAACTCGAAATTGATAGTGAGAATTGCCAATGGCAAACCTCAGGTACTTTCTGTGCTCGAGATGGATTGGCACATGAAAGTAAGCATCCTGAAGGTCCAATGATACAAACCAGTCTTGGAGTCGGAGAGCCTGAAGGATCTGAGAAAGGGTTACCATCTTGAACTTGTCCTTCCCGAGGAACTTGTTCAAGTTTTTTAAGCCCAAGATGGGTCTCAATCCTCCGTCCTTCTTTGGAAGGAGAACGTATGGGGAGTACCAACCCCTGTTCCTCTCTGCTACAGGTACTTGTTCTATAGCACGTTTCTCTAGCAGGGTTAAAATTTCCTGCAACAGGAGCGGATCTGGAATTTTGAATAAGTTGGTTCCCGGTGGATGGTTCCGAGGCCTTTTTAGGAAGGGGAGACAGTTACCTTGAGCTACTGTTTCCAGTGCCCAAGCATCAGAGGTAATGCCCCGCCATTCCTTCAGATGCTGAGAGATCCTGCCTCCCACTGGGGTTTTGTGTAATTAGGTCTCAGAGTGATTTGGAGGCGGCTGCAGGAGCGGCTGAGGGCAAAGATGCCGTTCCTGAGTTTGGCTTTGTAATCTTTCCTCGTCCACCACGAGTGACATTTCTCTTACCTCTTTGAAAAGTCTGTCCTCTTCCTCTACCAAAAGAGGAGTAGTACTGAAAAGAACGACCCCTCCAGGAGGATGAGCCCGAATAGGGTTTCTGAGGCTGTTGCATGGAGGCACTAAGAGATTTAGCTGCCGCTTTTGAGGTCTGTAGTTTTTCTAGGCATTCAACAGCCTTACTACCAAACAGTCTCAAGCCATCAAAAGGCATGTTGAGAAGTCTGGCCTGCACATCTGGTGCAAACCCCGACTTCCTCAACCACGCAAATCTGCGTAGATCAGTGCTTGCAGCCATGGATCTGCTGATACGATCAGCAGTATCCAGTCCAGACTGGAGACATTCCCCCATTGCCTCCTTTCCATCTTTGACAATATTCAGGAAGATTTCCCTTTCCTCGCCTTCCGGAATATGATCAGCCGCCGCCAAAATGCAGTCCCACAGGGTATGGGTAAACCTGGCCAGGGTACAGGTGACATTGGTTGACTTAAGAGCCATGCTACCCGAAGTAAAAACTTGACAGGCCCAAGCATCCACTTTCTTATCCTCTCTATCCGCAGGGATAGTGGGATATGCAGTCTGTCTTGAAGTAGTTGCAGCTTGAATAACCAGACTTTCTGGAGTGGGATGTCTGTTTAAATATTCAGGATCAGAACTAGACGGTCTATATTTTTTAGGGAAATTACTGTTTACCACAGCAATATTGTCAGGGATTTCCCAGTTCTTTTCCACTGTTCTCTGAAGTGCCCTATGGAAGGGGAGAACTGGATCCTTCTGGGGGCCCCGAACAATTATGTCCGTCATATCGTCCTGTTCAAAAGTGGATGAGGCTCTACCCCAACCCATATATTCTATTACTCTGTTCATTAAACTCCTGTACCCTGAATCTGCATGTTCTGCAGGGTCAGGTCTTGCAAACTCTAATTCAGGTGACGTGTCAATGCCACTAGCAGAATGCAGAGTGTTGCACAGACCTGTTGAGGAATCAAGCTGCCAGGGCTAGCTTCTGTGGAGTGGGGTGAACCACTGTGCACCCCTACTGGGAGAGCAGGTGGGCTGAACCCAATGGGAGGTGTACCGGAGGCTGATCCGACAGTCTGAGGAGTTCGGAGAACTAGGGTCTTGCCAGCCACCATGGCGCTATCAAGATAAGTCGAAGGCCCTGTGGCTCCCTGACCTTGCAGATAAGCCTGTGAATCAGCGGAGTGGGGGGAAAAGCGTATGCATTCATGTTGTACTGCTGAATCTACAACGCGTCCCCAGAGATCCCCTGCCTTGCCCCAGCCAGGAAGCTAACTGGTGCCAACTCCTGTTGCTAATGGTGACAAATAGGTCCACCTGAGGGAGGTCCCACCTGTCGAAGATATATGATATTTATAACGCGCTTATACACAAGTGTTTCAAGGCGTGACGAGGCAAGGGAGGGGGAACAGAGGGAAGACAGAGAAACGATCTTACTAGCCAGGTGACATTGAGATCGCGCAAGTGCAAGGGAGGGGGGAAGGGGAACAAGTGCGGGGGAGGAGGGAGGAGGGAGGAGGCAGTGCAGTACATAGGATAACAATAAAAATAAATAATAAAGACAATAAATAAAAAGTGCAGCCAGCTGGTGGCAAGTGCAAGGGTAAGGGCAGACATCAAAGTGTCAAGTGCTTGTAGGGGGCTGTAGGGATACAGAAACAGTCCCCGAGTGCAAGGGTTGCCAGGGGGGACAGTGCAGGTGTGCAACTGGCGGGGAGGGGACCTAGGCCTGATATCAGAGGGTAGCCAGGTAACCAGTGTACTTTCAGCCAAGAGATCAGCAGGGCAGAGGAGGAGAGAAAGCAGAAGCAAAGAGGAAGGTCTTGACGTTCGCTTCAAGTTGCAGAAAAGCAGGGAGGCTGTTCCAGAGGGAGGCCCCAGCAGAAGAAAGATCTACCACCAACTCGCTGCTTGGAGAAGCAACTGACCCTGAGGGAGTTTGAGGCGGATGAGCGAAGAGCTCGAGAACAAAGATATTTAGGAAGAGAGAGTTGAAGGTATTGAGGCCCCAGGCCCCAGAAGGCCTTGTGGACAATGCAGAGGGTTTTTAAATGACTCCTCGCCGCCACTGGGAGCCAGCACAGAGATTTCAGTTCTGGAGTGATACGATCCCTGGGCTTGAGGCCAAGGACAACTCTCGCAGTCCTGTTTTGGATGAGTTGCAGAGGGCGGAGAGGCAGGCAGATTTAGAAAGAGGCTGTTACAGAAGTCCAGCCTAGAGAGAACCAGAGCTCTGGAGACAGTGAGTTTCTGGGGGAAGAAGAGGAAAAGAAGAAAACCTCTGAGGATGTGCAGTTGGTAGTGTGACTTCCAAGAGATGTCAGTGATGTGAGGAGAGAAGGAGAGTGTGGAGTCGAAGATGACCCAAAGGTTTTTAGCCTCACAGGTGGTCGTAGGAAGAGGGCCAAGAGAGGCCAGCCAGAGAGTGACAGGAAAGGAGGGAACAGGTGTGCCGATGAGGAGAATCTCGGTCTTACTGCCATTAAGGCAGAGACCATTGGCGGCACACCACTCCTGGATAGCAGACAGACAGTCAGAGATGAGAGAAGAAGAGGTGGTAGAAGGGAGCTAGAAAGCGAGTTGAGTGTCATCTGCATATCACTGAAAGTTGGGGCAGAGAACGTCAATGCGGTGGGGGAGAAGTGCCAGGTATTGGTTGAACAGCCAGGGAGAGAGGTTAGGCCCCTGGGGAACACCACAGGTAGAGATAGAGGAGAGGAAGGACCGAAGTTGGACCTGGGAGGGTCGATCGGAGAGGAAAGAAGTCAGCCAAGCCAGGACCTGATCAGTGATACCCAGATTATCACGCAGACGGTTGAGCAGGATGGCATAGATGACCGTGTCAAAGGCAGAAGAAAGTTCAAGTAAGATGAGGACACAGGGGGTGTTGGAATCAAGGTTGCAGAACAGGTCTTCAAGGATGTTCAGGAGAGCAGTTTCCGTGCTTCTGGCAGCTCTGAAGCCCGACTGATGGTCATGGAGACAACCAATAGATTCAGTGTGAGGATTAAGCTGGGAGATGGCCAGCTTTTCCAGGAGTTTGCCCAGGAAAGGAGTGATGGAGATTGGGCGATAGTTAGCCGGGCAGGAAGGGTCGGCAGAGTGTTTCTTAAGAAGAGGGTGCACAAGGGAGTGCTTCAGGGGGGGAAGGGAAGACTCCTGTGGCAAAGGAGTGGTTGCAGAAGTCAGCCAGAGCAGCAGCCAGGGTGTCAATGTGGTCCTTGATGGTTTTGGAGGAACATGGATGAACCCGTTTTGATGAGACTTTCATAGATCAAACTTGTCTAGAAACCTAGTCTGGGGAGAACAGGGGAAAGGCACAGAAGGAGGGAGGAGATGTGGCAGAAGACGGGCCAGAGGAAGAGCAGGGAGTAGAGGGAGAGGAAAAGAGAGAGGACAGGATGCCGTGAGTTTTAGAAATGAAATGAGAAGCCAGGGCCGTGGAGAAGGCCTAGGAGGGGAAAGGAGAGGTAGAGACTGCAGTATGATTGGCCAGCTGCTTGCAGATTTTAAAGAGTTCGGCTGAGTTGGTAGATGCCGCAGAGAAGCGGGCTTGGATGAGGGCTCTCTTCTTGGTGCGGACATAGAGCCGGTATTGCCTTTGAAGCAGGCGGCAGGCCAGTTTGTCAGAGGATGTACCGGAAGAATGCAATTTCCTCTCAGCCACCCTGCATTTGTGTTTAAGGGTGACGAGGTCAGTCTCGTACCAAGAGTTGCACTTGGCTTTGGGCTTCAAGCAGATCCTCATGACAGGGGCAAGAACATTGAGAGTATCAGATATAGCAGAGTGGAGCATGGAGAGGGCTGTGTCAGGGTGCGAGTCAGCCAAGGGGGAGGGGAATGAGAAAGTGGCGGCGAAAGCCTCTACTGACACATGCTTCATGGGTCGGATGACCGAGAAGGTAGGTGGCAGTGCTGGAGTTGTCTTGGCCTGAGGGGTAGAGAGGGTGAGCTGGGAGGAAAGGACAAAGTGATCACTCAGGGAGAGAGAAGTGGTGAAAGTGATAGAAAGGGGAAGGTCTGAAGAGAACATAACATCCAGAGTGTGCCCTACAGAACGAGTCGGGCCAGAGGGAAGAACAGAGTGTGATAGAGTGTCGCAGAGGTTGCAAAAGAGTCCAGAGGATGGACAGGAAGCATCCAGGTGGATGGTAAAGTCTCCAAGAAGGAGTTGAGTGGTCGAGACCAGGCGGGAAGAGAGCGGTCCGCCCACTCAGAGAGGAAGGAGGAGATCGTCCTCGGGACCTCTTCATTCAACTGCCACTTGTAGTTGTCGATCCCCAGCCTCCTGAGTCTGTCCACCTCCAAGTTGGATTCCCCAGACAGGTGGACTGCTGATAAGTAAATGTTGTTTGACAGTGCCCACTCCCAAATGTCAATGGACAGCTTGCAGAGCGGAGGGGACCTGGTACCACCCTGCTTGTTGATGTAATACATGCAAGTGGAGCTGGAGGAACGCTTTGAGAGCAAGCCAGATGGCCATCATCTCTAGCCAGTTGATGTGTTCCAGCTGTTCCTGCCGTCACCATAATTCAGTGTAGCCTCCCCATCCTTCTAGGGACGAGTCTGTTGTAGTGGTGATCTCCGGAAAAGGCTGCTTGAATGGCCTGCCCGCTAATACGTAGGTCTCTGCACTCCAACACACCAGGTCCTGGTGGAGGTGCTGTGGTATGCTAACTAGAGCTTCCTGGGAGCCCGTCTGTTTCCAAGAGGTTGAGAAACGTAGCTGCTTGAGTCTTGTGTGTGGCACAGCCAGGAGTCAAGCCACCATAATTCCGAGCAGGTGCTGGTACCACCATTCTGAGGTCACTAGTCTGCTGAGAAAATGCTTCATGGCCTTCCCGATTGCTGTGATCTTGTATGCCGAGGGGAAGATCCTCTCTGCCCTAGTATCCCAAATTAGCCCCAGGAAAGTTAAGGACTGAGTGGGGAGTAACTGCGATTCTTGGGGTCAATAGAGAACCCCAGATGGTACAGCATGTGCATAAGTGCTGACTGAAGCTGTGCGATGTCTAGCCTCAGGCGACTCCATTTGGATGAGCCAGTCGTTGAGGTATGGATAAAGGTGGTGGCCCTCTGTCCTGAGCAGAGCTGCCACTGAGTTAATTAACCTTGTAGTAAAGACCATTGGTCCGCATTCAAGCCAAACGGGAGGACCTTGCATTGAAAGTGAAGGCCCATGATCCTGAACCTAAGAACGATGGGGCTCTCAAATTAGGACGTACAGGTAAGCATCCATCAGATCCAGGAATCACATCCAATCTCCCCACACAGTTTCTCTGCAATGAGTGCTGGCGTAACCATTTTGAACTTTTGAAGGGGTAAGGAAAGGTTCAAGGAAGAAAAGGTCTAGAACAACTCTCAGGCCAGACTGGTTCTTTTTCTGTATGGCGAATATCCGGGAATAGAAGCCCATGGCTGGCTGTGAAGCTGCAACTTCCTCCACCGCCTGACTCGCAATGAGCGAGTGGATTTCTGCCAGAAGAGTTGCTGTCACAATCTGTGGGAGTGGAGGGGAGGAAAGAAGAAATTGAGGTATTGGCAGACGGAAGCCCGTGGAAACTACAGAGAGGATCCATGGGTCCGCGAATCGTGCCCGCCAGGAATGGATGTGAAGGGCAAGCCTGTCCCCCACTGGACACTTGTGGATCTGCATAGTACTGTCACCGTTTTTTACCTTCTGAGTCTTGTGCATGGGAGAGGATTAGTGCAGCTTATGCCTGTGCTGGCTAGGAGACCTGTCGGGCTGTCTACAGAGGAGCACCTGAAAGACCCGGAAGGTACGACCCCTGTCAGAGCGCTGGTGGCTATAGGCCTTGGGCGCAGATTTTGTTAAGATTGACAAAAATGTAGCTGTTTGCAAGCTATTTTTGTTTTTGTCAAGTTCCTGGTCGAGTGAAACAAGCACCCCCTACCCCTCGCAAACGTCAGGTCGAGAATGTGCTCCACAGATAACTCTGCCCGCGGTGTCAATGTGTGCCGCGGTGGACTCCATGATATCCTGGGCCACTATTTTCATCTTTGCCAAGCCTGCCCTGAACCGCGCCTGACTATGCGCGGGGAGCTCTGTGAGGAATTCCGCAATTTCCCACCACAGTTTTTGGTTCACTGCCTCCTACATGGCGTCCACATTGGCCTGGAACAGGTGGAGCTTGGCATTAGAGCCTATCATTTTGCCATATGACTCCAACAGCTTTTCTTCCTTCCCTAGGAGGAAGATCAGGAAGCCTGCGGTTTAGAATAAAAGGAGGCTGCAGCTATAGCAGAGGAATGAGGCTGGGGGTGCACCGATGGTATGAGTGAGTCCCCTTCCGCCTGCCTGTACTTGGCATCCAGGTGCTTATTCGTGGGCTGCGTCTAATGCGGATTTACCCATCCCTTTTTGGCCAAGGATTCTACATCCTTTTGTAGAGCAATGCCAGTTCTTGTGGACGGGCGGATGGTGAGCACCTCTGCCAATACCCCCGCCTCAGGTTGTTCCATTTATGGCTGCAGGATCCCCAGGTACTCGGCCACACCCAGAAGCCTCCCATGGAAAGCCTTAGCTGAGGAGGGAGTATCCTGATCCTCCTCCTCGTCCGTGTCCGCTGGGTCCTGAAGGTCAGGGGCTGCTGGTGGTGTGCGGGGTGCGTTGCCTGGCAGTGCCTGGGGCTGCCCCGGGGAAGGGGGTGACTGGTGTGAGTGCGGGAACCAGGGCCTGAACTGGAGCCAAGGTCCGGACCACGGTCAGAGCTTGAGGTGGTACAGAAGGAAGCATGTCTTTGAGGACACCTCTCAGGATGGTGCCCATCTGTGGTGATTTCATGATAAGGAACTTTTCAAAAAACCTATCCTTGCATGCTGGTGAAGGGCTTGGCTCTGTAGGAGTCGGGCCCTGTGGCTTCTGTGCTCTTGGTGGCCCCTGTCGCACTAAGCTGGGGTCTGCGAACTGCCCCTGTGCTGATGTGGTGGGGTATGACCTGGACCAGGTAACTGGCGTTGTGTAGTCCCATCTCGACGTGCATTCCCATGCCTGCTCTCTCGATTGAGGAGGCTCTGAGTGGGCCGCCATCTTGTCTGGCCTGGCGGCCATTTTAACATGCCACGTGCATGGTGTCTGGCAAGCTGGGCCCAGTCTCCGCCTGCACGCTTAGAAGCCAAGGCTCCAACCTTCCCCGCACCTCAGGTGCCCACGGCCATGACGCCGGGAGTGCTACTGCTGCGTATAGGAGCCCCCTCGGGAGCGAGCCTGGTGTTAGAGCAGAGTCCCTCAGGGAGTACCTGGGTACTAGAGCCTTGGAGCCCCTCAGCGGTGGGACCGGGAGGATCCTGGTACCGCTCGGCCTGCTGGCCGGTAGCTATGGTAGCCTTGGTCCCCTTGCTGGTTTTAGGACCTAAAAGGACCCTCCCGCTTGGACTCTTCCAGGGAAGGAGTCGCCCTTGCGGGGTGAATAAGAGAACAGGGCACCTACCTTGTGCCTAGTCTTCCTATTCACATATGTCTTGATGTCTGGTGATCTTTCGAACAGCTCCCTCCGCCTGGCTAACCGATTCTTCAGTGAGCGCGGGGTCAATGAGTCGCACTCACAACAGCCGTGATCGGGGCCAAGGCACCGGAGGCAGAGTGCATGGGGATCCGACATGGGTAAGGAACACTTGCAGGCCGGACACCTGCTGAAACCCACCATTGTTGACATGCGCCGGGTCAGAGCGTGGCACCAGAGGACAGAGTATTATCTCTAATGATTGCTGTGTAGAAAAAAAAGGAAAAGAAAATATCCTGGGGAAGAGCACATGGAATTACAAGGCCAGAGGCCTAACCCAGGAGTGCTGGTGAAAGCAGTCAGTTCCAGTCAATGCAGAAAAGAGGAATGGCGCCAGTGGGCTGAGTCAGGAGAGTGCATGCTCCCAGGGCCGCGCCCCTGTGCGCATTTAAATTTAAAGGTGAAGACAATTTTGTTCTGATGAAAACGGTTCAGTTTCCCGTCCGTAGAGAGGGACGCCCATACAGTATGGAGAAAGGGGACGGGACACAGGAGGATTTCTACGAGTTGGGCCAGGCAGAAGCCCATAAAAAGACTATTGTTCAAGCATCCCTTTTAGTTAGATTTTCTAAAGTAGCAGGGCCAGTTAGTTAACTAGAATTTGGATTCAGGGCTATTCACTTTGGATTTTTACGAGCACCCTTAGTTTTGCTTTACAAGGTAAGGATCGTCCCTCATAGCGATAGTGTCAGATAGACATTTTTCTTTTATTTTTAATAAACAACCTTAAATCATGAGCCACTCTAGTCACTCCTCCTTCTGGTTTACCACATTCCCTAACAAAGTCAAATCGCAAAGGAGGTTAAATAAGTCCATGATATCCTGGGTACAAATTATACATGACCCAGTGCCTGATCAATGTTTAAATGTGGGTCATCCGTAGTATACATGTTGTGCCCTACAACGTAAAGGATTGAATGTACACCCTTCACTGTCCCTACCAGAACCGAAAGGATTCGGCGAACTGTCTGGTGTGTTAAGGCTCATTACCAGGCAGACCGGAAATACAGTCAACAATGGCTTGGATTGTGACCTGACAGAATCCCCCAGGTCGAAAGACCCCCCTGCAATATGACATTGTGTGGTGACATAAGTGCAGTTGCAGCCTGTACAAATAAAAATGACAAGTGGCAGATGAGGTAAACATCTCGGGACAGACTCCTGTGGGACTTTGCCCCTGAAACAAGAGCACCAATGCTGGCCTTAAATGTGACCTTCAACACTGCCCTTAAAACACAAAACTTGCACTTTCATGTCACCCCATGTAACAGTGCATATCTCAGCCACAGACTGGATGGGACATTTGAGAGGCATTTATAATCCCAATTACATAATAGATGACCTAAAACCAACTTGAAATAGTGAGAACCCGCTTTTTCCTTAGCCCAAAATAGCATCACATGGTTTAATTGCCACAATTCTAATAGTGAATAAATCTCGGAAAGTAACAGGCCCATAGGGGGTCCCAATGGACTTATTTGAAGAGGACCCAGAAATGTGGGCTCCTTTACTGGGTACCTTTTTGTAAAGTTATGTTTCTTACAAAGTAGCCATCAACCTCTTGGGCGCAGGGAGTAATTATCCACTCATTTAATAAGATCACAAGAGATCAACCTTGTTATGGTCTAAATTGCAATAATAGATGCTTCTAGTCAAGTGTAGCTCTAATAAACATCTATTTTTGTTTGTTTGTTTATTGATTTATATAGCGCGCCAAACCCAGGGGTATCTGAGCACATTGCAAGTGATTTCACAATTTTCAGTTTACACAAGAAAAAGTTGCAGGCATTACACCGCAACAACAATCAATCAACATAGACTGCAACAACAGCACGCGAGGACCCGCTTCGATCCTATATGCACACCCAAGCTCAGTGCAAGGTGAAAACTGAACTGAAGCTGCCAACAGTACACCACCTCTCACTTTCCTATGCCCTCTTCACCCACTAACCCACCCCACACCTTTTTGTTTACAGATCTGCCCCAGTGCCTGGAGACCAACAACTCCTTTGGTGGTGTGCTATAAAAATACCTTTAACATTAGCATTGAATCTGGTGGAGTCATCACTGATCCCAAGCCCAAGATCTCCTCCCATGTGGCCAAGGGACGGCAGCCTCTACCTGACCCTAACCCTGGGGGTGGTATTATGGGGGAGGATCACATGGGTGGTGCTGACTGTCAGGGAAATGTGGTGACTTCACTAGGGGAAAAGCAGTATTCTTCCTTTACAAATGAGGTGGACCTTATAATGCCTAAATTCCTAATGGCATGGTGTCCCTCCAGTTATAAAACAAACCTTTCTGGACAAAATGCCATGCATACCTCATCTCCTACACACAAATCACATCTATCCCTGATGATTTTGTACTAGTTAAAAATCTGAAACAAAATCTCGTTAGAAGTCCTGTTAATCCTATGTACTCCAACTCACATAATGCGCAAGTACTGAGACGAGGAAGAGGTAGAAGGAGTTAATGGAGCATGAAAGGAAACCTAAGCAAGACGTGCAGACTAGTTGTTGCAAGGTGAATCAGCTGAGTGGGACACTTAAAGATGATTTTCACTGGCAATCAGAAGTTGGAGAGAGGAGACGCGGCTTGGGCGAAGCGAGAGGCAGAACCGCAGGTGAAGGCAGAGCCAAGGGAGCAGAAAGTTTTGAAGCAGGCAGGTGCTCCCAAGTGGTCGCTTATCAGCAATTCGCAACGGGTTGGCGAGAGACTCAGCGCCACGTGGCAGGCTCCAAAGAAAAGCGGCGCGGGGACCAGCAGCAGAGGAGCAGCAAGTGCAGGATGCAGTCGAACCAAAAAGCAGCCACTTTACTGGCAAGTGAGTATGAGACCGTTGTAAGTGCTGAAAGTGGTTTTGCCAAGTGGGGGACAGCAGTCCAGCATTGAGACCTTGCCGCAGCGATGTGCAGGAAGTTGGAAACGCCATGAGAAACCAGTGAGTTGGGCCAGAGATAGTGGGAACCCCGGGGCATACCGACAAGTACACGGACAATTGAAAGTGCATTTTGAATACAGACCAAGTAAATTTAAAAGACTGAATTTGCACAATTCCTCATGCCTGAAATGTCAATATGGAGAACGCTGGAGCAAATGTGATGACACGCAGATGAATGTTAATGAAGAAGCTGAAAGACAAGATGTACGCAAGTCTCCATATATGAGACGTTCATATAGGGAAAGTTGAAGGAAACACTGACATAAGCAAATAAGTATTGGTGAAGAAGTTAAGAAACAGAACTTGCACAAACCCTCATATGTGAGTGGTCCATATGGGAAAGCTTGGGACAAGTTAAATCCAGAGTCAATGAAGCATAGACAGTACAGGAGTGGAACTATGCTATACTAGGAAGTAAAGAGCACATTGAAAGACCCGGTGAATGGGCTATATCAGGCAGTGAGCCTTTTGCGGAAAAGATACCTGGCAGGAGAGTACACCAGGCGGTCTGAGGAAACCATTGAAGAATTCCTGGTATGGGAGTATGCCAGGCACATCTTTGAGGCAGTTGTGTAAAAGAGAAACTTTGCCATCCTTGAAGCAATTGGGTAAAAAAGACACTTTGCCATCTGTGAAACAGTTGTATAAAAGAGACACTTTTTCTAACCTTGTGAAACTGTTTCATGGAAGAGACATTCTTGCTCTCCTTAAAGACGAAGAAATTACTTGCTGTAATGATCTTTGAATGGATTCTACTCCCGCAGATTCCTCATCTGATAGATATCCTCACCCAGCTCTGCTGCTCATAAACTTTTCGACAGGGGGTGTAGTGGACCTCGACTCAGCAGTTGATGCATCTTGCTCGGTGCTCGATCGTCGGCTCCGGATGGGACGTCAGGCGTTGTATATATACCACTTCACTAAGCCCCATACCTCAGTTCCCCCTTTTTTCCCGTGCTCGAACGCTGCAGAGGAAAACGATGGGCGACCAGGCTAGCCAGCCTGTTAAAAACTTGACAATGGGAAACATCCCAAAGCGGTGAAGACCCCAACAATCACAGAACAAATCAAAATTAAAAGATTATATATGTATATATATTTTTTTTTTAACATCAAGCGACTAGCCAGATAGAAGCGTTAACCTGAGAGCCATCAACAGGCGTCCCTTCGCTTAGACAGATGCGCCAAGCCACAAGAACTTTCTGAGCGGGGATGGGAAAGAGGGGCGTTGAGGAATCTGTGGAAGAAGAATCCATAGAAAGATCATTAGGGTAAGTCATTTTTCCTTCAATTGATTGCTTTTCTCCTGCAGACTCCTCATCTGATAGAATCCCCAAGCAGTTAGGACCACGGAGGTGGGCAGAAAGTGTTACAGTAGCATATTTTGAAGAATTGTCCTACCATCCGTGAATCAGCCCCGCAGGTGACATCTATACAATAGTGCCTGGTAAATGTGTGCAAGGACGACCATGTGGCCGCACAACAGATGTTCATAATGGGAACTCCCCTCTGCAGGGCTGTAGAAGTGGAGACCCCTCTCGTCAAGTGTGCCTTGATGCCGGGAGGAAACTCCCTGCCTGCAGATCGGCAACATTATGCGATGCAGAGGATAATCCATTGTGATAAGACTCTGCATCGTTACCGCTAGATCTTTGTGGGACAATGAATGGGCCGTGAGCAGCTGGTCAGATTTTCGGAACGCAGACGTCATAGCGATGTAAAAGCTCAAAGCTCTGTTGGGACCCCTTAGAGGGGTGCAGTGGAAGGTAGAAGACCAGCAAATCTATGGAATGAGGAAGGTGGAACTCCGAAACCACTTTCGGGAGAAAGCCAAGTCTTACTTTAAGGGAAAACTTTTCCCGAAAAAAACGCAGGATTGGGGTCTTGCAACACAAGGCCTGCAACTCACCAACTCTCCTGGCTGACGTGATCGCAACCAAAAAGGCTGTTTTCAACTATAACAGTCTAAAAGAACAGGAATGCATGGGCTCAAACGGAGCCGCCATCAAGAATGTCAGAACTAGATTTAAATCCCAGTCCAGGACGACAAAGGGAGTTGGCGGAAACGTATTCACAAGGCCCTTCAGTAATTCGGCCACAATCTTCAAGAAGGAACCTTGATCCAGGGACCTTTTAAACACTGAAAAGGCCGCCAAATATCCTTTGACTGTGGTAACATGAAGGCCTACTGAGGCCAGTGACAGAAGAAACTCCATCACTGTTGTGGTGGGGCAAGAGATGGTAACGATCTTGCATTCCCTGCATCATGCCTCAAATCATCTCCACCTGCATGCAAACAGAGATCTTGTAGACGGTCTACGTACAGCCAGCAACACCTCGAGTACCTCCTCTCAGAGGTCCCAGTCATCATACGTCATCCTCTCAAGAGCTACACATGCAGTTTGAGAGACTCTGGGTTCGGGTGGAGTACCCGACCTTCGGACTGGGTCAGGAGATCCGGGCGCCGAAGCAAGCGGTGAGGCGGACAGATGGTCAGACCCAAGAGATCGGAGAACCACGTTCTCCTCGCCCAGTCCGGGTCGATCAAGATCATGGGTGCTCAAAACCTCTTCAACCTCCTGAGAACACATGGGATGACGGGGAATCGGTGGGGAAGGCATAGTGGAGAGGGAAGGTCCAATCCACTAGGAACATGTCCCCAGTGCACTGTTAGCTGGGAATTCCCTTGAGCAAAACTGTCAGCACTTCCTACTGGACTCTGTGGCAAACAGATCCAATGCTGAGCTACCCCAGAGAGAGAATACCTCTTCCAGGACTTCCTGGCACACTTCCCACTTGTGTGAGACCATGCTCTGCCTGCTCAGAGCATCCACCAAGTCCTTCTCTGTCCCCGCCAGATGAACTGCAGAGACCGAGACTTGATTCTCCAGCAGCCAGAACCACAGCTGCATCGCCTCTCTGCAAAGGGGGAGGGAGAGCATGCCACCCTGCTTGTTCAGGTAGTGTCTGGCCACTGTATTGTCCGTCAGGATCAGTACATGTTTCCCCTTAAGATACGGACGAAAGCCCTCAGTGCTAGCCTGGGGGCTCGCAACTCCAGCCTGTTGATGTGCCACCTGGCTTCCGTTGCTGACCAAAGGATGCTCACCTGCAAATCCTCGCAGTGAGCGCACTAACCCTTCAGAGATGCATCCGTGACCACTCGGCTGAGACCAAGAGGGACAAAAGGGTTCCCCCACCATAAGATTGCTGTGGTCGGTCCACCAGCTGAGGTCGTGGACCACTTGGCTGGACATCTTGAGGAGATCTGTGAGCGCTCCGAGGATCTGTGACCACTGACCTCTGAGGAGTCCCTATAGGGATCTCATGCGCAGCCTGACCTCTGAAACTAGAAAAATAAAGAAGGCCATGAGACCTAAGAGGCAGAGGAGGGAAGTTGCTCGTAAGGTGGCGGGATTCCGGAACAAGTGTACCATCTGTGCTATGCTGTCGACTCTCTCCTCGGGAGATAAGGCCTTCCCCACCAGCGTGTCTAGGAATGCTCTGATGAACTGGAGCCTTGGGATTGGTGTCACATGGGACTTCTTCGAGTTCAGGGAGAAGCCCAGCCTGTGCAGTAGCAGGCAGATGTCCTCTATATGAGACAGGACCTGCCCAGCCGACTTCCCTCGGATCAGCCAGTCTAGGTATGGTAATACATGGACCCAGGATATCCTGAGGTGAGCTGCAATTACAGCCATGAGCTTGGTGAAGACCCTTGGAGCCAAAGGAAAACACTTTGAACTTATAGTGTTTGTTCCTTATGAGGAAACTCAGGAACTTCCTGTGCTTTTGAGGTATCGGCACATGGAAATAAGTGTCCTGCAGATCTACGGACACCAGCCAGTCCTAAAGTTCGCGAGCATGGCGAATTTCTCTCTACGTCACCCTTCTGAATTTGTCTTTCCTCAGGGACTTGTTCAAGGCCCTGAGGTCCAGAATGGGACAGCAACCTCCTCCCTTCTTGGGTACCAGGAAATACCAGGAATACCAACCCGACCCTCTCTGATCGGAAGGTACCTCTTCCACTGCATCCTTCAACAACAGGGCTTGCAGCCCTTCCTGGAGCGTCTGTCTCGGTTGGATTGGAGGTGGTGGGGGTCTATCTGGTGGTTTTCCTGAGAAGTCAGACAAACCCATCGAACGAGCTGCAGGGCCCAGGCATTGGAGGTAATCTCCGGCCACTGGGGCCAATGTTCTGTCAACCGACTAGCAACCAGTAAGTCATGGGATGGAAATCAATTCATCTTAGAGGGTGGTGGTGCCCCTGCCGCTGCCTGCTGGCCTCGGAAGCTCTTCTGCCCCTTCCGGAGCATGAGAAACACTTCTGCCCCTGCCTGTTCTTTGGGAGCAGCATGTTCCTGCTGTAAGGCACATAGCGTCTGTAGCCTCTGCCCCTAGAGGTAAAGCTGAAGGCAGGTTTGGCCTGCTGCACAGCTAGGCCAAGCGATTTTGCAGCTAACTTAGACTCCTTAAAATGTTCCAAAGAGTCATCAGCCTTCTGGCCAAAAAGAAACTCTTCCTCGAAAAGGCATGTCCAGTAGCCTATTCTGGACTTTCGGGGAGAAGCCAGAGATTTTGACATAGGCTTGTTTCTCAACGCTAATACCGACCCCATGGAAAGGCCAACGCAGTCGGATACGTCCAGGCCAGTTTGCAACAACTGCTTGGCTACCTCCTTCCCATCTTCCACCAGCCATGTAAACCCATCTGCATTTCACCTTTGGGGATGCATTGTGTAGCCTGCTTCACGGTTTTCCATAAACCAAAAGAATATTTTGCAAATCCACATGCCACATTGGTGGCTTTCAAAGCCATGGTGCCAGAAGTAAAAAGTAAAAACCTTCTGGGCCACTGCATCCAACCTTTTACCCTCCCTGTCCGGAGGCAGATCCGAAGTGGGGAATGGATGCTAAAGAGGACTTCAAACCTAGGGTGTCTACTAGCCTTTCTACTAAGGCCCTTAACTTAGCATGGGTGTGCATGTAGGGCTGACCCTGCTGAAGTTTAACATTTGGAGACGTGTCCAGGCCGCTGGCGTCGTGTAATCTTTGAGCCAAAGCCAAGAGGTCTGCTTGGTCGTTGAAGAAATCAACACCTCCCGACCCTGTATACATGGGATCGATGTCTGCCTAGTCATCGCCCTGGTCGGTGCCAAAAATCGATGCCATGGACTAAGAATCAGGACCTGGAGAGCGGGACAAAGGATCTGTCGCCGAAAGTACGCAGAGGGATTTTCTTTCGATGCTGATGGAATGCCCGTCATCGCCTATCGTGGCTTGAGTATGATTGTGACGTCGGGAAGGTCATCCTCTCAATGCCCTCAAGAAGTACTGTCTGTCAATGGTTTGTGCACTTTTTTCAGCATGGAGCCTGAAGGCTTCTCGAACGCTGATGGTGTTGACGGTTTGGCAGGCATGGGGTCAAGAGTGCCGAGCGCTGCTTTTGCAGCCAATGCTTGCTGTTCGGTGGGGGTACCCGCACCTGCAGCAGCCTGTGTTTTAAACAGGTCTAAAATATCTTTTTTTAAATGTTCCCACTCTTCTCGAGTGGTTACCTTTTTCCGGCGGCGAGCTGGACTCGTGTCGATGGCATGTCTTTTTCTCACCCAAAGAAGATGAGGAGGAGTGGCTCCTCGAGTGTGACCCCTTTCTGGCCTTCCGCCAAAGCTTTTCCTTCTCCTTTTCGGTGGGGTGGGCCCTTCCGTCTCAGCCTCGGAGGACCAGAACGAGCGACCAAGGCTGGGATTTCGGGGAGGTGCTGTGATCCATACCCAGACACCACAGACAAATGTTGTACGGGTTGGTCAGCAACATTTTCGAATGGCAGTCGATGCACCTTTTAAAGCCTGAAATCCGGGGAGTGGGCATTGCGGTCGAGGTCCAAAACAATGAGTCGAAGACCCTATGTCGTGTTTCTGAAATAGCGTGCAAGCGCGCGAAAAAAACTAACTATGGTATGGGGTGTAGTGATGTATCCGGAGCTGGCGACTGAGCACCGAGCAAGACGGATCGACGGCTGAATCAAGGCCCACTACGCCCCCTGTTGAAATGTTTCAGAGCAGTAGAGCATATGAGATGAGGAAAGCAATCCATTGAAACATTTGGGAAAAGACAATTTTGCAATCCTTCCTGAAATAATTCAGGGGAAAAGAGCTACCATCTAGATCCAAGGAGATCTTTTTTGGAAAAAACATTTTTGTTGGATTTATTTGTTTCACCTTTGAACAATTTGGTTAAACATAAGTCAGAGACACTTTGTCCTTAGATTTCTTAGTTGTTCCTTTTAAGGCGAGGGTCATTTGGACACAAGAACAGTGTATATAATTTTGACGACAAGACAGACTGATCTTTAGTTTAGTTTCCTAGACAGGGAAACTTAATTTAGGATAGGGATAGAGAGACCTTTATCCAACCCTTTTTTTAAAAATAAATTATAAGTTACTCACCGTAGTGACTAACGTACTCGTAGTCCATAGTCCCCTTCCTCCATATTGCATGGGCGTCCCTCGCTAGGGACGGTTGACAGGACCTTTTTCACCAGAAAAAACCTTCGCCTTTAAATTTAGAGGCATGCTGGGGCGCGGCCCTGGGAGTATGCACTCCACTGACTCCGCCCACCGGTGCCACGCCTCAGTGCCCATGGACGGGTCGACAATATAACCATTGCCTAATGACACCAGTTTTATTAGGGAGGAGGATGGTGGGATGTATGGAGGAAAGGGGGCTTATGGACAAGGAGTACGTCAGTCACTACGGTGAGTAACTTATAATTACTCCTACATCCCGTCCCCTTTCCTCCATACTGCATGGGCGATTACAACTGAATGTAGCCCTAGGGTGGAGAGATGACCCTCCTTAAGAAAACAATTTCCTTAATACTGCCTACCCAAATGCTGCATCTGGCAGCCGGGATCCAAACAGTAGTGTTTGCAGAAGGCTGAAGGAGTGGCCCATGTGGCTGCCCTGCTGATGACCTGCCAGGGAACATGCCTCTGGAACGCAACTGCCGTGGCCTTGGCTCTAACAGCGTGAGCATGCATGTTTGCTGGAAGTGGCTTGCACTGCCCCTAATAGGTCTCCTTGATGGCCGAAACCATCCACCTTGCTATAGAAGCCTTGGATGCCTGATAACCCGGCTTTGACCCCCTGAAGGTGACAAATAGAGCGTCCGACTTGCGGAAGCTCTTGGCCCTGTCCAGATAGAATTTCAGAGTGCGCCTGACATCCAGACAGTGCAAGACCCTTTGAGCACCGTCCTTGGGGTCAGCAAAGAAAGTAGGTAACAATGTCTCCTTGTTTAGATGGAAAGAAGAGACCACTTTAGGCAAGAACGCGGGATGCATTCTCAGGACCACCTTATCTCTGTGAAAAGTAGTGTACGGTTCTGACGCCACCAGTGCCTGAATTTCACTAACTCTACGTGCAGACACAAGACCCACCAAGAGAGCTGTTTTAATGGAAGGAAGTCAGCAATTTCCCGCCAAAGCCTCTGGTTAACGGCTGCCAGGATGGCGTCTGCGTTCAATTGACGCAGGTGCAGTGAGGCGTTGGAATAAACCTTCTTACCATAGGCCTCCAAGATCTTCTCCTCCTTGACTAGAAGCGCCGATGATGAGGTGGCTGAGGACAACTGAGGTTTGGAGTAGAGTGACGGTGCAGTGATCACCGAAGAGTGCGGTTGAGAGTGCGCCGACAGCAAAAGTGGTCCCCCCTCCAGTTGCCTATACTTGGTGTTGAGGTGCCTATTGACTGGCTGGGCCGAATGGGGTTTAATCCATCCCTTTCTGGCCAAGGCGACTATGTCCTTCATCGGCATCCCCGTTCTAGCCACCGGGCGTAGAGTGAGGACCTCGGCCAGGACCCCCACCTCCAGGTTTTCCACCTCAGGTTGTGGAAGCCCCAAGTACTCGGCCAAACCTGAGAGCTGATCATGAAAGGCCTTGGCTGAGGATGGCGTGTGGCGGTCCTCCTCGTGTCCACCAGGGTGTCCGGCTGGTCCGGTGCAGGTGGAGGAGTGCTAGGCACCGAAGGCTGCGGTGTGGGAACCTGAGCCGGCGGCTGCAGGGAAGCTGGAATGAAAGGACCTGGAGTGGGCAGCAGGAGCTGCGCGGGGGCCTGAGGCAATGGAGCCATAGGAGGAATGACTATAGATGCCGGCGGTGGGACCGGCGGGAGCATGTCCCTGATAACATCCCAAAGGATGAACCCCATCTGAGAAGACGTCATGTGCATGAGACATTTTTCAAAAAAACCTGTGGGATGGTAGATGGTATTGACAGAGTAGCGGGCGGCGGCTGGGGCATTTGCATACTCTGCCTTGTTGGTTGTGGGGTAAAGCGACGCTGAAGGATAAGCTGTTGACCATTACCTGGTGAGGACCAGTCCCTCCTTGAAACTCGTTCTCCCACCTGTTCCGCACCAGGGGGCGTTATCGGACGAGCGGCCATCTTTGTCTGTCTCTCATTTCTAATCCCTCACAGGACTCTAGGAGGCTGGACAAACTAATGGTTTGTCTATAGTGGGGCAATAAGCACCCAGTATAGGGATACATGTGCTGAGGTGACCACATAAAGAAGGGAGGGGGGGAATCAGGGACTCTGATTTTAGGTTTTACTATGTGGCAGCGCTTCTGCAGTATGTAGTGCTGTGGTTCACAGAAAGCGGCCAGGACCAAGTAACAAGTTTAAAAGGGGCGGAAATTGTGCTGCGGCAGCTAGTGAATGTTCTGTTAATGTGCAGCAGGCAGATTAAGGGCCTACCGCAGCATGTGCAGTCAATATACAAGGTACGGAATAGGAGCATGAAAATACAAGTACACAAATACATGTATATGCCGCAGCTGTCAATATGGGGAGCACCATATGCCTACCAATGCACCGGATGCATGCAAAAGGCCAACACATGAAGGGACATCAAACAATCGGGGCAGCTATATGGGGGTTGATGGCTTCCTCGAGTATGAGCAGGCCCAAGCCAAATGGGATGTTAGGGAGAATTCTCCGTTTAGGCTGAATTTCCTAACTTAGTGAGTCCCCCAACAGCTTTGCTGGATTTTTGGGGTTTATTTTTTCTCCTGCCAAGAGTGAGACTCTTTTACCCTCACTCTTGGGCATGATTTGAGTGTGTTTCTTTGACTCTAGATGTGTTTAATGGGCTATGGGGTCTTTTACTCCATAGGGCTTCATGTGTTTTTGTGATGTGTGTTAGACAGCACCCTCAGTGCAGTAACACAGGGGTGTCATAGTGACCCCCCAGTATAGACTCCATACCCTGGGACTGACTACTGTCTCCCAGGGCATGTAAAGTCACCATTGACTTTACTAGTCTCAAATTCTGAACAGAACCAGTACAAACCATCATATTGTGGACATACTGGCCGGGGCAATTCGACTGCCCCGGGGTCTGTTAGTCGAGGGGGCACGTCTCCGTCCCCCCTGATCAAGTTTTGGCTGGTGGCAGTGGATACTACTTTTTATATTCAACCGCAAATATATCCCTATGGGATTTCCCATTGTTCGAGGCTACCAACTTTAATTATTTAATTCCTATAGCCTCGAACATACCGCCGGTTTATTTATTTAATATTTATTCTCTGGTTGGTATTTTTTGCCAAGACTCGGTTCTAAAATGGCGTTTGTGTTCTCTTCTGTGACTCCAACCCAAGTCGAGCCCTTTGTTCCACTTTTTGGTGGGCTTCTCCACAGAAGCCTCCAAAAGTGGTGCCACTCTGTCTGTGTACCACAGGGGGTCTGGGAGGGGGTTTAGGCACCCTGGACTGAGTTGCCTAGGCAACTCAAGTCGCACTCCGTCCTGATTGGTCCAAGTGGTGAGCCGGCCGGCTCACCACTTAGCATGTTTGAGTGACAGCTAGGCTGAGTGAATGGGGGTTTTCTGCATAAAAGCAGGGCTTTGGGGACTGGAACTTCAGAAGTCGCCACAGGACCTAAGAATCCGACGAGGGAGAAGCTGAGATGACCTGCTACGACGACACAACCGGTGGAGCCCTACTGAACCGTCTCACCACTTTTCCCAACGACAGAGGAGATCTCCAGCCCGGAGAGTCTTCTTCCTTCGACTGGTGGGGATAACCAGTCTGCTTCCTTTTTCGCTTCCTGGAACAACTTGTGGCCGCCTTGCCTGTGCCAAGCACCCCGGCAACCGGGATACCACGTTTTACCACTACCGCGAATCAAAGGGTAGTACCTTTAACCGGAAAACTCTGCGGCTGGTTTCTTCCCTGGCAGTGCAACGACCTTCATCTTTCCTCCACGTCGAGATCTTCTCTTCCTCTGGACGACGCCGCGACTTGCACCCGCTGCCAGGAACAACTGCCCCTGCTGGAGGATCCTTTCCACCTAAGGTACCGTGTTCCGCCTGGCTTCCCTTGCAACCGACTGTACGGGGTAGATTTAGCCCCCGGCTTTCGAACCTGGGTTAGCCTGGGACACCCCGGCTAAACTTTTCTGAGCCTAACTAAAACCTCTCTGAACTCCCTGCAAGACTTTTTAAGCCTGTTGTCATTGTGTGATCTTGGGTCCATTTGTGCCCTGCTCTCTCCAAGAGTGGGCCCGGCCGATGGACTTTGGCTCACAAGTAACTTTTGACTTTCCTGCCTTGCCTAAGAGTTCCTAAGTATTAGTGTGGTGTAATTTCCTACATTCTGTCTTTTTCCCTCCCTTTTTCGTTAACTTATTGGAGTGCCATCTATAGTTAAGCGCTCACCTCTGTCTGGAAATAAGTGGTGTTAACTAAGACTTGTCTGATAAGGAATAAGGGATGTATATATAATAATAGTAACTGTGTTTAGAGTGATTTACAATATTAGTGCTGGAGTGTTCCAATAAGTGTGTTTTTAAATAAATAATTATATACCTTGATACCAAAGCTCTGGTCAGTGTTTGCTTGTGCTATTGTGTCTGAGTGCCTATTGTGTATACTTTACATACTGCCTAACTCTTCTTGAGGGAAGTCTGACTGCTCAGCCACAGCTACCAGGTAAATCTCGGTGGTACAGACTGCTACCAAGTGGGTTTACTGCCAACACCTGTAGTCCTAAATCTTTTGCAGTGGTGCCCAAGGGAACTGCACAGGTTTCTGCCTAACATGGGACATGGGGACAAGCTGGTTTCCTGATGTATGCTAGGCTAGCCTCATGTAGCAGACAAATCAGGGTGGGGGTTGGGGGGGGAAGACTTCGGTAGCACTCTCCAAATACATGCAATAAAACAGGCTATTCTGTCATTGAGGGAGGGTGGACGAAGTAGAACGACGATATTCAGGGCGTGTGAGAGGAGAGTGGTCCTGTGTATACTTGGCATTCCAGAGAAATTGAAAGAAGATGTAGGGCAGGTGCTGGAAGAAGCAGAATAGAAGAGAGCATGCAGCAACACCAAACATTTCTCACGTAATATGAGGTATAAATTAATTCACCACAAATGCTTGCACCCAGCATACTGTGAAGAATCCTACATATCCCTCACTGAAACCCTGCCTCAAGTCTCCTCCCAGGTGGCCACGGAAAGGCAGACCAGATCCCAACACTGGGGGTGGTGTACTGCGGAAGGATCACCTAGGAGGATAAAGGGCCCAGGGTGGTGAGGAGATTCCGTGGGATGAGACACCGTATTTTTCCTGTGACAGGAAGATTCTTCACCAGTGTACCTAAAAAGCTAATGGCTTATTGTCATTTTAATGTTTTTAACCCTCACATTCAATCTTAGGTTGTGAACCCTAAGGTTAATCAATCTGAGCAAACTTGATTAAAAGAAGGATCTTTTGGGGTATCACAAATTAAACACCTTCCTTAATCCCAAGGGTACAATGTATGGAAATGTTGTCTACAATATACCATCTTCCTCTGTAACATCTAATTCTCAAAGCCCCTCTCTTAAAAACGTTAAGGGAATAAAATCTACACTTGTAAGTAATTCAAATATTGGAAAAACTAACTTTGTTAAAAGAAACTACAAGTCCCAGAATCCTAGAAGGACCAAGACGAAGAAGAGAGCTGAAGAGGCATGTAGATGTAGTAGTCAGGCAATTAAGCCTAGTAGCCATTGTAGTAGTCAGGCAATTGAGGAAAATAACCCACACCTGAAAATTATTGCTGAACCTGGGAGACATAAAAGGCCCCATCAGGTGCAGACAGAATGAAGCAGTGGAAGGAGCTGGAACGTCGTCTAGAGTGCAGGCTTTAGCAGTAGAAGCAGAGAGAAGGTACGAGGCTGGCGAATCACGCAGAAGTGGGAGAAAAAGAGGGACGCTGGAACATGTAGACAGCAGATTTCACTTGCAAGTTCTGAGAGAGTAATGTTCCACCATAGTCTGAAGTGCAGAGGCTGAGCAGCGGAAGACGTGCAGGAGAAACAGTTTTCCCCAAGTGAGCCTGATTGCCGTGAATGCCGAGCTGTGAATGTGCAGGAGACTAAGCCAAGAAGCAAGTGGTGAGCCAAGGGGTCCCAGGAGCAAAAGAAACTCACAAATCGAGTGGCCAGACTGAAGACACCTTTTCAGTAGAAGGGTGTGGGTCCCCACCAATCCAGAAGCAGTAGAAGTTGTAGTGGAAGTCGGGAAAGCAGTGCAACCCACAAAGCAAGTGTCTCAGAAGCAGTTGAGTGAAGCAGGGCATTCCAACACATTGTGCAAGCCTTGCCGGCAACTGTATCCCAGCTCCTTATTGACTTGCATATGATGTTATGCAAGCAGAAGTTGTTTGTTGGATTCAAAGTATTACCAACAATGGAAATGTAGCACTTGTGTATACCGTTAAAGACCTGATACTCGTGTGAGACGCTAAAGTACTGATATCCATTTTTCTCATATTAAAAGACTTGCTATCTTACTGAGAGGTTGCGTGTCCCTAATTAAGGAGAGGGAACGATGATAGAACCATTACCGAATGTTAACCTTGACAATACACAAGCTACAAGTTATAAAGACTGAAAACTACATCAAAGAGAGGTTGCGTGTACCTAGTTGTTTTCCCAAAGGAGGCCTGAACTGTATCCTTTGTCTTTATACAGGAATACAATTTTATATGCATCTTTAAACCTTTAAATCTACTTTAAAAAAAGGTTGCGTGCGCCTAATCATGTTTACAACTGAAAGACTGAATTTTATATTCTATATAGAAGTAATATACCTTTCATTTCTACAAAGTAAAGACTATAAACAGTTAAAGAGATGAACAAGCATTAACCAAGCCAAGAGGCAACCCCTGTTAATATTGAAACCAGCCTTTCTAAGTGTTAAAGAGCCATCCAGCTGCATTGTCAAGTTGTTAACAACCAAGTGGCTTAGATTACAAGTGTGCAGTTATTACCTGAAGCTAAGAGAGTGGCACCAAGGCTTCTGGGTAATTACTTGGGCTGATAGCTGGCAGAAAGTTGTGAGCAAAGCTGAAAAAGGGGATTTGGTTGCTTGTAACGAATATTTCGAAGTAGAGACAACATGTGCCAAAGGCTGTTAAAGCAGGAGAGAAGTGAGTCTTAAGGGCCAATCCAGGTTGTTATTGTGGCAAGAGGACATGAAATGCATAGAGGCTGCCCCTTTTTGATAAAGGTTATTCAAACGGAAGAGTGCCTTGCCTTCCTGAAGAGGTTCATAAGAGTGTATCTTGTCAAAGCCTGTCTATCAATTCAAAGCACTGAAACTGTGGCAGTAGTATGAAATACTAAAGACATGGTAGTATAGCTAGTTGTCAATGGATGTAATATTGCAGCAGTCTGAATGAAGTAAAATACTGTGGGACAAAAGTGGCCATTCTCATAGTAAAAGCCAGTATAGGTGGGGTTGTTGAAGTAGAAGCAGCAACACTAAAAAGTCATCCTGACACATATACCAATTTACATATTAAGACTAACTGAAGACGTTTTGAAACTGTTGGTTATGAACTGTGTATTATTGACAGTGGGAATATTACAGTTTCTTTCAAACGGTGGCAAGCTTTCTGGAAGAAGAAACACATTGTCATAAACCAGGATTACCATTGGTGCCATTTTCTTTTCTGGAAGTTGAAAGTGGTTCTTTCATCAAAGTGTAAATGAGTTTGTTGAACTTTTACTTTGGACCTTTTGGAACTAACAGGAACTGGTTAAAAACCTTAATTTTCTTTGTTGAACATTCTGAAGTTAATCCTGGGGAAGGGACCTTACACCCAGGATAAAAATAGGTAATTCAAACATTTTACCAATACTGTTGGTTATATTGTATTGCCATATATTTTATTTCTGTCTTTTGTTTTTTCTGAGGGCCAGTTGTCCTATGTTAGAAGATGTTATTTTAGCTTTAGTTAGGCAGGGAACTCCACAACAAGGGCATTTTTTTTTCATTTATTTTCTTTAATAAAATTGAATATTTTGATACATCAACAAGCAGTTGTCTCTCGCGCATTACTGACCCCTCACAATACATGACGCCGAAAATGGTGCAGAAAATGTTTAACCATGTTAGTGCAAATTTCCCCAAGTGTGCATCCTCTTTCGTCTTCTTGCTGATAGATTGTATCCATCAGCAGTGATTTTTGGATACCGAGGCTTGAGCCTCATTACTCCATCTTCTCGCGTTGAGTATGTAGTCGTGGGTTAGTATTCTTCTTGGTCTGTGTGGTTTTGTCACAGTAGGGCTGGTTTCACAAGGTCCTCGCAGCGATGGGCCACAGGTAGCGGTCGAAGGGATTTGCAGTGGTGGCAGTGAGTCTTCTGATCAGAGGGTTCGGGTTCTGATCCAGTCCTTGGCAGAAGTTCTTACTCAGCTTCGCCAGATGTTCGTCCAACATCTCGATTTCCAGGAGTCTGTGAATGTTCTGCTAATCTTGTGAAGATTGAAGCTCCAGACGATATCCATAGGGCCTTGTTCTGGACTATCTGCAGACTCTTTCAGTGTCGCTCATGGAATGTCATCCATGCTGGGGAGACATTCATCAGGGTAGGTCTGATGATCGCCTTGTAGACATTGATCTTTGTCCGGAGGGGCATTGACTTGGTCTTCAGGAGTGGGTACAGCGCTGTCATCTTACCCGTTGCCTTCTGCTGAGTATTCTCGATACCCCAAGTGTGCATGTCCAAGTCCACATTTATAAACATGTGGTGGGAATGCCCTCAAAGTTTCTGTTGTCTAGAAGTGGAAACTCTAGTGAACTTTACAGGGTGGGCACTCACAAAGTCAATCAAAACATGTCTGCTGGGCAGGCAAATAGCGATGAAGTGGACGCTGTCCATGGGGCTGTCAGACAGACAGGACTAGGGATATGGTTAGATAGGCTACAGCAGAGAAGGATATTAGATTGAAAAATCGGGCCGAACAGGAAGGCATCTACTCTATATGGGATGAATACTTGGACGCAGTACTGGACTCGCCAGATTTAATACCCCCATCATTTTAAAGTGAAACGCGAGTGAGTGTAGGTGCCAGAAGTTAAGGGTACCAACGGGAAGGGTCTAGGGAGAAATGTGGGATGGATGCACAGGGCGCAAGGTGCTTTTTTCGCAGGGTGAAAAGGAGTATGACATGAATTAGGAGTGTTGATGAAAACAAGCAGAGGCGTTGCTGGAGTGGGTAGGGGGAGGCAGAGCAGGTCACTGCCGATGTATGAACTATGTACAGAGATGAATTGTTCATGCTGTTTTTATTTATTCTTGTTATGTATGCTGTTTTGTCAAAAAAAAGAAATATATATCCTATTCCAGTGCAAATGTTGAATCAACTGCGCAATAAAAAAAGATTCAACAACAACAAAAAGAATTCTATTAAGGTAATTTCAAAACATGACATTGACACTGGGATTGATACTTTGGGTCTTCCCAATTCAGGATCCGCATTTTAAACATCGAACTCTTGAGATCGAAATTTTACCGGCAAGTAACATTCATCTGAAAAACAGGCACCAGGCCCACGTGGCACAGCAAAATTATCACCAGGCATGACTGGAAGACTGCAGCACACTGAAGTGACTGTCTAGTGCTGACACTCATGGGAAGGAACCAATCACAAGTAGCCCAATGCAGAGTGAGCATCCCCATTCTCTAGTGCGTCGTTTTACCATTCACATACTAAAGAATTTGCCAGGAAGTTTACCTGGTCGTCAGCGATGGCTTTAGCAAAGCGTGGGCAATCCAGGTGCAGATAGATGTCAGTCAACTGATCCAAAAGCTTCTTTGGCTCAAAACCATACTTCTCAGGATTCTCCACTTTCAGGTCCCGACACTTCGGCCCACATAACTGCTGAAGGTTAAAGTTCAGCATGGCTGCTAATCGGGGACCCAGCTCCTGTGAGTGAGAAATGAAACAAAAGTTGCATCATGCTGGTTCTGTAGAAAGATGATTTTAGAATCAATGCACACAATATGTCAATTTGTGAGGTTATTTAAGTTTTTGTGTGGTGATCAGTATGCTATACGGGGCTACTGAAGAAAGAAAAGGGCAAGGGATTGAAGAAGGCAAAAGGTGTTAAGATATGCCTACACAAACTAAGAAAATGTGCTCTTCCCAAACAGATCTGTTATCCTATTCTTTATATCAAGCAGGACATCCCCACAAAAGCAAACTAATATATGAATCTCTGTCTGAATACATTCCAGCTGGGGAATAGAAAAATGATCTATGGACGAAAAATGCTTTGATTGGGGTTACCTTGACAGGAAAACGGTTATTCAAAGCAGCTTAAAGATTAATCCGGAGAAATGTATGTTGGACCCCACAAAGGGCAAGATGAGTACACTGCAAATGCCAGCTTGTTCCTTCTTGTCAGCTGGTTACTGCGCTTGTATACAAAGGTAATAAAGGAATGGAAGGAAGTCACTGCCATATGGAGAGGGCATGTGTCTTAGGGGCAGGAACGTTATTGTTTAGTAACTTCTCATTCTCACTCAGAACTCTCCTACTCCAAATGTTAAGGTATGCTCTGCTCCTGCTCCCAACTTGAAATTACCAAAATGTCAAGTAGGAAGGACTAGGAAGTCATTACTGAATAAATTCAGGTCAAGCAAAAACTATTTGTTGAGCAAACTGTTTGCTGTGATTAGCCAGGATTTCTTGGCACAGTGAGCATCCATCATAAAAGCATAGGCTTAAGTGTCCCCATAGATGCATATTAAAGGAGATATTTCTATTTTTTTGGAGGATTTTCTTTTGCGTGGTGCTAAAAGGGACGTCTGCAAAATTCGGAGCTTTTATAATCCATTGAATGCATTTAATTAACAATGATACAAGATGTAATTCTACCAAATGTCCTCTTTTATCCTGATCTTTACAATTTCTGAGACGCTCTTCCTTGTAAAGACCTGTGACGAATCTAGCAATATCGTCACTGATTCTCTGGAGGGAAGCTTCTCTTACATGGCCGGAGAAAGGCAGAAGCTACTTGTCTCCGACTCTGTCCTTCGGGGTGGATATCTGTGGAAGGACCACGTGGGGGAAGACCAACTCCAGAGAGGCAGACAAACACTGGATCAAACTACTCTTGCAGTCTTAATTCCCAATGACACGCATGTGCCCCTGCAACATACCATGGTTTATTGTGATGTAGGTAAAGAATGGCCAGGCTTTCTCAACCGACCAACTTATTTACCGTCCCAACCCTTTTTAGTACTGAGACGAGTAGGAGGGATACAGCAATGAAGATGAAAAGAAGCTGGAAGCCAACGTTGCGTTATAGTCTTTGGCAAATTTTAAGCAATGCTGGGAAGTTTAAAGCTGACACAACTGACCAGAATGAGAGAGAGGCAGAAACTGAAACTGCTGTTAACTTGTTCCAACGCCGGTTGGAACACTGAAGGTGAACAGACTGTAAAAAGCAGTACGGAGGCTGACATGAACAGCATGCAAGGAGACCGAACTGAAGTAAGCTCACAGCTTGATGGCTTTAAGCAGCTGAGGCCACACAGAGAAGAAGAAGGCAACGCGAGGGCTAACGGGACACACACCGGGTCACCGGTATGAAAAGGAAGGAGAAGGAAAGATGCAAGAAACACCAAAACTGCCCCATAAACCCAGGGAAAGTGAATGGGTTAGCACAGCGCCTGTAGGGGAATGAATTGTTGCACAGCACGAGAGAGTCAAAGTGATACCATTAAAGAATATAAATATTCTTTATAAATAATAAATAATTTATAAATGTTAAATAAAGAAATGCATGGGAGCAATATTAAGTTGCGACCCAATATTTCAGAAGAGGAAGTATTGTAAATGCAAGCTTTGCTGAGAAAGGGGCAGTGACCCAATATTGGAAAAACATTATTACGTGGATGAAAGAGAGAGTGATTGGAGAATGGAAAAGCCCGGTCAGGTTAGTGAACCAGGTAAACAGTGAGTCTGGAAGTCACACACATACAGGAAGATGAAGTAAAACAGTAGCGTGACATCCTGGCAGGAGAGTAAATCAGGAGAGGAAGGAGAAGTGAACTTGAATTTGTGAAACAGTAACGTGACATGCTGGCAGTAGAGTAAACCAGGAGTGAGAAGGGAAGGATACCTGAAATTGTGAAACAGTGATAAAATGATATAAAAGGGAAGAATCATCCCCCTTTGAAGGATCAATGAGAAAGTCGCAATTACCCTGGCAGGTGAGTACACCAAGGGAGATAAAGCAGCTAATGGAAGTACAAAGTGTGAGAAACTGAACATTTAAGAGAATTGTGTATTGAAAGGTAGCTCAAGGGAAGAATCCTCCCCCTTGGACAAACTCGAACTGCGATTGAGTGACTTTTAAACTACCAGAAGAAATCTAGGGGAATGGAGACCCCTTCCTGGTGGAACTTTATTCTTTTCTCTTCTTTTCTGCACCTTAAAAGTTTACATTTTGGAACTATGGAAGAAAGCTATAAGTGTATAGCCTATAGAAATCCTGTTGCACACATTATATTCAGTTTAGGGTTTTTGGACACAAGGCGCTCTTTTGTTTAACATCCTGACACAGACGATCCTTAGTTTTGTTGAGGCAGGAAAACCCCTTTTAGGATTAGGGATAGATAGGATTTCCCCCAACCCTCATACTATTTTGATAAATAAAAGTATATCTATCATTAATGTCTATCTGAACGGCACCAATTTGGTTCAGGGACCTCGGCCCGATCACCACCTTTGTGATAGGCGATTCCGCGTCTTATCAACTTCCTCCTTTCTCCTGCTACTCCTTGTGCCGCCTCTCTGGCACACTCATCTTCGTCCTCTGCTCACCCTCTGGCCCCTCTACCACCTCTGAAGGGTGTACCTCAAGCCTGTAACCCTCCACAGAAGTCTTTCCAATGTGGCAACCTGCTCCACGTCGCTACTTTCAACTCTCGTTCTGCTGTCAAACAATCCTCTGACATCGGTCACCTCCTCAAAGAATTCGACCTAGATTTCCTTGCTCTCACGAGACATGGTTTACAGCCAGTTCTGTCACAAGTGTTGACACTCTCCTCCCGGTGGGCTCCAAGATCCTCTCCGAACCCAGAACTAACTGCCCTGGAGGTGGAGTAGCCCTGATCTTTCTGGGGTGGAACCCGGCCTCTGTCATCTCTATGCAGGCCTACTCCTCCTTTGAATGCCTGGTCTGCAGGCTCTCTATCTCTCCTGGCCTCTCTCTAACTGTGGCCACCATCTATAGGCCCCCTGGTCAGCTCACCCTCTTCCTCTCTGAATGGGCCGTCCTCTCCTCTCCTTGCCTCTACTTCTCAACTTCTACTCTGAGATCTCAACATCCACTTGGATGCTTTTAATCCCTCCTCTGGGCTTTTCCGTAACCTCTGAGACACTCTCTCTTTCCATTCTGCCCTGACAAACTCTGCCGGACGTTCTTTGGATGTTCTCATCACCTCAGACATCCCTCTCTCTAACCCTCTCACCACACCTCTCTCTTGGACTGAGCACTTTCTACTCTCCTTTCATCTGAAACTCTATCCCTCAGGCAAAGCTGCCCCACCCCCCTGACCACTGCCACCCATCTTCCCGGTCATTCTGCCCATGAAGCGTGCGTCAATGGATGCTTTTGTCTCTACTTTCTCTGCTCCTCCTACTCCTGTGGCTGACTCGCACCCTGACATAGCCCTTTATAATATGCATCTTTCTATTTCGAGCTTACCTACAAAAGCAACTCTTGGCATGATTCCGACCTCGCCATCCTGAAACGCAAGTGCAGGGTGGCTGAGAGGAAGTGGAGGGCTTCGGGCGCACAAACTCTTTTAAATCTGCAAGGAACTGGGCAATCCTATTACAGTCCCTACCTCTCCTGTTCCCTCCCAGGCCCTCTGTATGGCTCTGGCCTCTCACTTCTCTGCTAAAACTTAGGACATCCTGTTCTCCATCTCCTCTTCCTCTCCATCTTCCTCTCTCACCTCCCCTTTTGCCATCTCTCCTCTCCTCCTCCTTTCTTCTCTTTCTCTCTGACAACACCTGACGAGATTTCTAGACAAGTTTCTAGACAAGGTTCCCCTCAGCCTCCTCTCCTCTCTCGCTCATTCCTGATGGTCTAGCCGTGATTCAGGTTTGGTGCGCTTCCAGTGATCTCTGCCTTAATGCCAGTAAAACAGAGATCCTTCTCTTTGGGACTCCTGCCCCTGCTTTCCCTATCTCTCTCTCTCTCTCTCTCTCTCTCTCTCTCTCTCTCTCTCTCTGGCCGCCCGCCTTGGGCTATCTTCCTTCGCCTTCCTACGAGGCAAAAAACCTTGGCGTCATCTTCGACTCCGCTCTCTCTTTCTCTCCCCACATCTCGGACGTAGCAAAGAAGGCCCACTACCAGCTGCACTTCCATAAAGGGACGCCTCTCTTTCTCACTTTCCCCCAGAAGCTAACTGTCTCCCGAGCCCTGGTTCTCTCTAGGCTGGACTACTGCAACAGCATCTTTCTCAATCTGCCTTTCTCTACTCTCAGTCCTCTGCATCTAATCCAGAACAGGACTGTCAGACTTATCCTTGGCCTCCAGCCCAGGGCCCGTATCTCTCCAGTCCTGAAATCTCTCCACTGGCTCCTGGTGGTGGCAAGGATCAAGTTCAAGGCCCTTTGCATTGTCCACAAGGCTTTCTGGGGCCGGGGCCCGCACTACATCCAACGCCCTCTTCCAAAATACCTTCCTTCTCGAGCACTTCGCTCAGCTACCTCCAACTCTCTAAGGGTTAGATGCTTCTCCAGGCTCAGAGTGGGTGGTAGATCTCTCTCCTCTGCAGGTGCCACCCTGTGGAATGGCCTCCCTGCCTCTCTCAAACTTGAGCCGGACCACCTGAAGTTCTGGAAGTAGCTCAAAACTTTTCTCTTCTACTCTGCTTTCTCTCTCTCCCTCCCTCCCCTGCTGACATAGCTGGCCTGCCTTTCTGCTGAACCAACTGTTTGCTTGGCTACCCTCCGAGTCGCACTGGTTGCCAGGCTCTTTCTTGATCAGTCACCCTTGCACTGCCTCCTGGCCTACCACACACTTAGGAGCTGTAACTGTAACCCTACAGTCCCTTGTTCTCCTTGCACTACCCAGAGCCGCACTGCCCTTACCCAGAGCATTGCTGCCCAGTTTCCCCTCCCCTCCCCCTTGCACTCCACCCCCTCCCTTTTCCTTGCACTTCCCGCCCGCACAATCTGAATGGCACAAGGCCTAGTAAGATTGTTTGTCTTGTCTTCCCTCCCTTCTCTTGTCGCACCTAGAAACACTTGTGTACAGGCGCGTTATAAATGACTTATCATATCATAACAAGCACCTAACATGCCACTCTGTCCGAGTCTTACTCTTGACCCCTTACAGACCATTCTATAATTACATTTTCCATGCTCTTTTCAATTACCTCTTTTTCACATATTCCCCATCCACCTTCATCCTAAAGTTTATTTTCCAAAGTGATTTATATATTGCTTCATGGTGGATTCCTCCTGCTTTTAAGGGTTAATCTCCATCTCAGATTTCCATGCCCTCTTCACAATAATGTCTTGCTACCACAATTTTGCCCCTTACGATTAAATAACCATCCCAACTATTAATAAACTGAATGGTACTCAATTCATTGAATTTAATTGATGTTTTATTTATATTGCACTCGTTTCTGAGCATGACAAGGCAAGGGAGGGGAACAAGGGAGATCAAAAAAACAATGATCTTACTAGGCCCGGTGACATTGAGAACGCGCAAGTGCATGGAAGAGGGAAAGGGGAAAAGTGCAAGGAAGGGGGGAGAAATGGAATGTGTGGAGCAAAGCAAAAAACAAATAATGAAATACATGAATAATAAAAGGCAACAATCAGTAGTAGTGCAGCCAGCAAGTGGCAAGTGCTGGGTTTAGGCAGCAGACATGGTATGTCTCAAAGTGCAGGAAAAAAAGGGGGTACTGTATGGTTACAGATACAGACCCCAGTGCAAGGGGGAGGCCAGGAGGCAGTGCGGGTGGGTGGCAGGGTGAGGAGGTACCTGGGCCCAGAAGACAGAGGGTAGGCCAGGTGCATAGTGCTGAGTGGGAACAGATCAGCAGGGGGGAGGAGGGGGCGAAGACAGAAACAAAGAGGAAGGTCTTGAGGAGCTTCCAGAACCGGAGAGGGTTCTGCTCAAGTTTCAGAATGGCAGGGAGGCTGTTCCAGAGGGAGGCCCCAGCCGAAGGCAGAGATCTACACCCAACTAGTTTCTTGGAAAAACGACTAACCATGAGGGAGTTAGAGGTAGAGGAGCGAATGGCACGAGTGGGGAGGTATTTACAGAGCGATAGCTGAAGGTATTTTGGACCCAGGCCGGGAAAGCTTTGTGGATAGTGCAGAGGGTTTTGAATTTAATCCTTGCATCCACTGGGAGCCAGTGGAGAGATTTCAGGGCTGGAGAGATATGATCCCAGGGCTTGAGGCCAAGGACAAGTCTCGCAGTCCAGTTATGGATTAGTTGCAGAGGGCCGAGAGTAGAGGCAGGTAGATTTAGAAAGAGGCTGTTGCAATAGTCCAACTTTGAGAGAACCAGGTCTCGGGAGACAGTGAGCTTCTGGGGGAAGGAGAGGAAAGGAAGAGTACCTCTGAGGAGGTTCGACTTTAGAGACAGAGATATGTGCAGAGAAGGAAAGTGTGGAATCAAAGATGACCCTGAGGTTTTTGGCCTCGCAGTTGGGGGTATGAGGAGGGTCAAGGAAAGCCGGCCAGAGGGTGAGGGGAAAGGAGGGTAAAGGTGTGTCGAAGTATCAATCAGAAGTAGGAAGGCCAGAGTAGGTTGTGCATGAATTTGATCATGTACACGACAGGTGTACACAGATCTCAGGGATCTACATATAGTATGTACCAGACCATATGGGATGAACACATTTAATTGGCGACAGTAAATGTTTTCTGCTCCATCACTCAATCCTAAACTGTATACAAAGTAATGGGTGAGAAAGAACATTCGGAAGCACATTCAAATTTGCAATGTTCACAAACCAAAGCCCAATTTTCTCAACTATTTCTTGTTCTTTTGCATTCTTGTTTCTCCAAAATAGGGAGCAACAACATCACATTTTTCTTCATTTCTTATGTTACTTGGGTCACTTGCATTTCTGTACAGTATGTGCAACTCTATCCCACCCAATAAACGGAACACTACAACAGTGCAGACTACCAGATTGCAAAATGCAAGCCTAAACAAATCTCCTCTGAGTTTTACTATTGTACTTTCAAGACACAAAAGAAAGTAAACGGTGTGATAAGGACACCTTTGTGGGCATTTTATTTTTATTTGAACATTGAAAGTGCCACAAAACCACTTTTTCGTCTGGTTTTATAAGCAGATAAAATGGGAATTAAGTAGACAGTGAAAGAAACAGCAACAGCAGCTTCCTCTGCACTTCTCTGCATTTCATTTGGCCTGCCAGAATGGCAAGCTGGAATCTAGGGAATAGCGGGTGGGTGTTACTCCTCAGGACACATTCTGCTTATGCCACTTTACCAGAAGTGGAATTTAGAAAATAGCACCTGCAAGACTGAAAATTGACTGACCCATGTTGCCGCCATGAAGATATCGGCGATAGGAACAAGAGTGTTGGAAGTCATGTCATGGATGTGCCATATTCCTGGTGAAATGAGCATGGACTAACTCTGGAAGCAGTGTCACTTGGATACTTTGACAGTGTGCAATGCAATAACCAATGCAATGGACAACAGTAGCATTAGAGGCTCATCATCCTGCAGTATTTCTACCTAAAGTAATGAGGAACGTAGGAGTAGCAATCAACTCACTCCTAATAGGCATGGTGGGTGTTTCTTCCACTGGGCTCTTTGTACATGCAAAATGAGTCTGCTGTTGGATTCAACCAATAATGTTTTTAAAACATTGTTAATAATCTCAAATCTGATATGGATATAAGAGAATGTAAAGTAGGAAGGACAGCACCCTGTCCACTGTCTCCTAAAAAGACTGCATACGTGTATAAAATAGAAAGAGCATGCAATTCATGCACTTTGTTGAAGAAATTACTAACAGTGACTCACAGAAAGATTTTAACACATGAGATTCCTGAGAGGTATGGTGGAGTACATTTAAATGCCTTTACAGACCCAAATAAATGTTTGAGGGTTTGGCCCAAGTGAGCGTCTGACCTGCACGTAATATAGCTCCTGTAGCTTCCCTATTGATAACATCCAGATAGACATAGCCCTGGAAGAACAAACCTCTCTGTAATGTTCTTTCTGATGGATGTTCCTCCAATGGATTCCTCATCTTTGATAGCTATTTCCCAGTGTAGCTGCTCTTGGGAAATTATTTTGCCACCAGGGGGTGCAGCTCGGCTCCGCTCAACACCTCTATATTCTCTGTGCCAAACAGGACATCAGGGGAAGTATATATTGAGAAGCAGCACCCATTGACATCAGTTCTGCCTCTTTTCTCTAGCACTCTGATGCTGAGGGACCAGAGAAGCCAAAGACATACTAGCTTTACACCGGTTAGGAGGATCATGAGCAATCTTTGGGAAGAACATCTACTAGAAAGAACATTACTGAGAGGCAAGTAATTTGCTCTTCTAATGGATTCCTTCCTCAAACAGAGTCCTCATCTATGATAGACTCCCATAGCAGTACGTAGACCTGCAGGAGAGAAAGGAAACTGTGACACAGGCATGGTGACAAGAGAGAGACAGACTCAAAGTAAGATTTCAAAACCTTTATTTAAAGTTTTAGGTTTGGTGTAATGCCTAACTAATTCTAACTATAAAGGGATGTTTCCCTGAAATGATGCTTCGAAGGGCCGCTGATGTCTGGAAGTCCAAATAAAAAGCCTGTGTCTAAACCTATCCTTGCCCTCACTCTAAACAAAAATGTGTTGGGGAGTCTCTTGTCAAAAATGAAAAGTAGTAGTTCAACAGAAAAACAGGAAATCCAGGATTAAATTCCGGTAGCTTTCGTGGAAGGCGTGGCTTTAAGCTTGCCAAAAGGAGTTCAATCAAACAGGGCTGCTTGCAAGACCTTCACCACAGGGTCCTTGCAGTAAATTCAAATACCTTCAGTGCCTTTGCGTTCCTTGGGATTACCTTCCCTAAGTTTCAATTTATACAAGGTTCAAGCACCACAAAGGAAATGTATTAAAGTTCTCTTTTAAGCTTCTCAGGGTTCCCTTCCCCACGCTTTAGTACTTGCAACACTATAAAAAAAACACAATAAGCCTCCAACTTAGTCGGGCCTCTTAGGGTTCCCTTCGCCAAGCTCAAGTCCCTTTCAGCTGTCAAACAAAAAGTTAGTTTTATCAGGATGTTCTTTGATTTCTTAAGTAGGCCTCTCAGAGTTCCCCTTCCTCAAGCACAGGCCACTTCCACCTTTCAAACACGAAAACAAATATATCACAGTTCCTTTCAGGTTTCACAGGGCGCCCTTCCCCCAACCTTAGGCCCCTCTAATGCCAAACACAAATTCAGCTGGTCAAGATATGCCTTTTCCTTATTTACAGATTCCTTTACATACAACCTTTTCATGGGGTAGATTCAAAGGCTTTTGAAAACGCCAAGCTCTTTGCTTTTCCTTAGCGCAACCACTCTAACCATTTGCCCCTCTCTTTGTTTCTGACTTGCACTTTTCCTTGGTACTTTATCTTAAAGTGTTTATCATGCCAGCTTGCATTGCCTTTTATTCATTTCACTTTGTCGTGCACACTTGCACTGTTTTTTTCCACTCTATACTTCTTCTGTACCTCTTGCACCTTCCTGCTTTATTGTGCTTCTTGCACCCTTCTATTTCACTCACTTCTGTCATTGGCTGTGGACACTTTCACTTCTTTTCCTTTGCCGTGCGTCCTTGCACCTTTAAACTGTACACTTTCCTTATCCGTGCTGACGTGCACCTCTTACTACTTTCCATGCGGGCAACTTGCCCTCTCTTGACTTTCTCGGGCGCCGTCCCACTTTTCTCTTACTTTGCTTCTGTTTGCTTTTAACTTAACATCTGGACCTGGGGCCTTTCTGTCAAGTTACTTTACTTTCTGTCCTCTTATTTCTGCGCGCACTGTTTCTCTTCTGGTACTTTCTTTGAATTACTTTCTGCTTCTTGCTTTCCGCTTCGTGCCGTTTCACCAACCTTGCTTTTCCTCCATTTCCCACTCCAGCCACCTGCACACTCCAGAGTTGATCTCTCTGTCATACGAAACTCACCGGGTAGCAAAGCGCTGGCAAATGTTTTCTCCTGGAGGCTTTGTGTCGAGGTTAGAGTCTCACCACCTGCCCCTCAGACGTCCTTGGGCTCGGCACACAGCCCAAGGGAACAAGCAATTGCACAGACTCTGCCAGCAGGGTCCCAGCTGCACCCCTCCTCACACACTGGGCCAGCGTTGCAGCACGCTGCTCTCCTCCGGCCCCTTCTTCCTGCAGCTTTGTGGCTTCTCTGGTCCAAAATGCCTCTCCAGCTCGTTCATCCATCCATCCATCTGTGAGAAACCACACCTTTTATAGTGAACAAAAACAGTCAAGTGGAGTCAGGTGTAAAGGGCCACCATTAACTGCCTGACCTGTCCTGACTATTAATGGGACAACTCGAGTTCTTTCTAGGGTAGGTTGCCCTTACTTTCTACATGCTATTCCTGTGGGTAATCTTTACTGATCTTAGTTGCCTCTTCCTCGTCTCAGTATTTGCTGGAAAGGGGGAGATGGGGTGAGATTGGAGCTACCCCATAAGACTAAGGGAGAGTAAGTTGGGGTATTTTTGGGACTGGGGGAATACCATGTCTGACCCTTGGGTATCCTCCTCCCAATGCCTCATAACCCTCCACTTAGGTGATCCTCCCTCGATTGTCCACCCCCAGGCACTGGCGTAACGGGAGCCCCCGCAGTGCAGGGGGGCCCATGCTAGCCATGCCCAGCCAGAGGGGGCCAGTGGCCGTGTGCATGGGCACCCCCAGCAGGGCTTGCAGGGGGACCCCACATTTTTTGTTACATCACTGCCCCCAGGGTCGGGATCCAAAAGTGGTAACCCTTACCTGGCAACCTGAATGGAAGATCCTGAGGCAGTGTGTGGGAGAATACCATCAGGTTTCCCTCAGCACCTATACCAGAGAGCCCTGGAGAACTGCCCTACCAAACAAGTGTCATGCCCTGCATGGGAAACCAAACAAACAAATTACTAGTAATGTTCTACTGATGGACGTTCCTCCCATGGACTCATCACAGATCTTCCCTTCCAGCCATCAACAGATCTCTGAAACCCATCTCGTATCAGCCCGGCATTGAGGATCCTTGGCACTGATGGATTTGGGTCTGGATGTGACATTGACATAAATAAAGCACACAGCGCCTTGTGGCCTTAGTTATTGCATTTCCCCCCCATGCTCAGCCACGTTGGGGGATCACGAATAAAGAGAGATGCCTTTTGGCGTTAAAGGAGAAAACCATAGGAAGATCCTTGATTGTGGGTTAGATTGGGAGAGCGACGAGGAATCCGTGGGTGGAAGACCCATCGGGGTGCACATTACCAGAGGTAAGTAATTTGTTCTTCTAATGGATTGTGTCCTTCCATGGATACCTCATCTTCCATAACTCCCATAGTAATAAAATATTGTAGGAGGAGCTAACTCTGCAACAGTCATGTAAAGATATGTTGAAGGACAGCTCTGCCAAAACGGCTTTCCTGAGCTGAGCATCCAGGCAAGTGTTTTGCAAACATTTGGATGGAAGCCCACGTTGAGGTCTCACAAATGTCTTTTACAGGGACTCCTCTTTGGAGAGCTGAAGTAGTGGCTATGCCCCTGGTTGAGTGCGCCCTGAAGCCCTCAAGGATAACATTTTCCCCGCTCAAGAGTAGCACTCAGAGACACACTGTAAAATTCAATTGGAAATGGTCTGTTTTGTCAATCCCTTGCATGGTTTTGGGCCGATGAAGAGCTGTCTTCCAATTGGAAAGGGTTTGTCCCAGCAATATAAAAATTCAAGGCCCTTCATGGGCCAAGTCTGCACAGCCTTTCCTCCTCTTTAGAAGGATAAGGCAGTGGGTACAAAGCTGGTAAACAGATTGTCTGCGATAAGTGAAACTCAGACACTACAATAAACTGAAATGAAGGACATACCCGGAGCATCACCTTATCTTTGGAAAAGATCAAGAAGGGTGGTTTGCAGGACAAGGCCTGCAATTCACTTACCCTATGCGCCGAGGATATTGCTACCAAGAAGGCAGTCTTCATTTGTGGAGCCTCAATGGGCATGAAGGCATCGGCTCAAAAGGTGATTCCATAAGTAATGTCAATACCAAATTAAAATCTCATGCCAGCACCACAAAAGGGTTCAGGGGTAAGCGTTTGTCAGTCCTTTCAAAACTTGTATAATTAAGGGGTGTGATGAATCCTGTGAAATCACCACTAAAGCCGTGGAATGGGACTCCTCTCACATGGCCAAAGGAAGGCAGCCGCCACCTGACCCTGGGAACGGTATCATGAGGGAGGATCATGTGGGGAGACCCCCATATCAAGGAAAGGTGGTATGAGGAACTCATGGTGACAACAAGTAAGACAGACACAAGTCATCACAGTTAAAGGGTGTTTATTGAACAATGAGATCTGTATGCAGGGTGGAAAAAACGCCTAATCTAAACCTAAATCTAAGATGGGAGCAAGCTTCGACCATCAAATGAAAAATAAGGCAGTCCGAATTGCGTTGTGTCTTCCTTCCCCACATTTTGAACACAGGGTAAGATGGAAGCTTGGAGCACAATACTGTCTCAGGTTTTTCCAGCACAAGACGACAGTTCCAAAGGCAGCTCTCAGTACACACTCTCGGGCTTTCCCAGCCGCAGCTGATGGGCATGGGAAGGAGAAGTAGAGCGGCAGGAGCAGCAGAAGCCAAGGCCACAGCAGATGTCACAGCCGGGGAAGCAGAACCGTGGAAGAATGCTGAGCTGTGAGAAGCCCAGCAGAGAATGATAAGCGCTCACTCCAACAGACTGGCTTACCTGAAGTCCCGGTGGAGCCTGGTGAGCTCCCGGGAAGTGCAGCATGAGCAGAAGCAACCACCGGAGCGCTGTCAGCAGTGCTGGCAAGACGGAGAGTGTCTGACAGTGACTGGAGGTCCGGCCTGCATTGACGTCCACAGCAGCCATGTGAAAACACCCAGAGATGCCGAAGAAGCTGGTGAGTTTACCTAGAGAAGAGAGGTAACCCCGGGGCACTCCGTAAGGGACAATTACAATTCAAAGAAAATTGTGAAATCCGACCAAGTAGAAAAGAAGGGTAAACAAGGTACAATTCTCCTCACCTGGGACATCAGTCTGGGGAAACCTGGAACCCGCGTTGCCATTGATACAAACAGGGAGACCACTGAGAGTTGTGTGAAATTAAAAATCACACCTGGCAGGCGAGTAAAGATCGTCGAACCGTCTTGCTCAGCATTTGATGGTCGGCTCTGGGCGTGACGTCTGGCAGCATGTAAATACTCTGTCACTACGCCCCACACCTCAGTTCCTTTTTTCCACGAACTGTAGGAACACAAGCAAGTCTTAAACTCCTCGATGTTTTCTGCAGAAAACCTTATTTTTTTCAAATTCCTCAACGCGAGATGTCGATCGCTCAGGTTTCTGGCTTCAAGTGGTGTACTGATTGTGGCACCAAGATGTCTATCACTGACCCACACAAGTTCTGTCTCTGGTGCCTCGGCATGGGTCACTGGACGGAAGGGTGTCTGTTGTGTGCCAAAATGCAGTTGAAATCCGTTCGCAATCGAGCAGCTAAGCTTGCGCTTGGCTGGCCTTCCTCTAAATCTCTGGCCTGGTCGACGGTTCGGTCCTCAGAGGTCGAAACAGAGGGGGACACCCCTGAGAAAGAACATCGGCGGAAGAAGAAACTGTCCCACTCGAGCCATTCTTCCTCGTCCCGAAAGAAGAAGAGGTGTCGCGCCTTTGTCGGGACTCTGATTCATCGATGGAAAAAAGGTAAGCCGCCAGCGGGGCCTACCACCCGCCAAGAGTGGGAGAATTTTAAGACCTCTATGCTCGAGATGTTTAAAAGCATGCTGCATGCTAGGGAGAATTCTCTTCTAGGGCTAATTTCCCTCACCTAGTGAGTCCCCCCAGCAGCTTTGCTGGATTTCTGGAGTTTATTTTTTCCACCTGGTAAGAGCGTACATCTTTTTCCACTCTTACATGTGTTTTGGCCTATGTGTTTTTACTCATTGTGTGATCTTGGGCACTGGAGCACACCACTCCAAGTGCCCCTGTTCTTGTATGGGTTACACAACACCTTTAGTGTAGTAACCCAGGGTTATCTTTTAGACTTCGCTCTGACACCATTTCTCTGGGGCTGACTACTGTCCCCCAGAGAAAGGTAAAGTTGCCATTTACTTTACATAGTCATTTTTACCACAGACCCAGTACACCCCATCTTACATGGGGTACTGGATAGGGATAATCTGTACCCCTTTTCTGTCTGTACCTCCCTGAGCATTGTTTTGCTCTTTTAACATTTAGACTTGGCTGGTGGCAGTGGTATCTACGCTAACTTTTCTACCGCGATTATATTAGATACATGTGGTCCTGTTCTTGGCTATTATATTAGCCTCGAACATAAACCCGCTTGACCAAATTGTCTTTCTTTTGGCTCCGGTTGGGTTTATTCACCATTTCTTTTTGTTAAAGTCCTTCTTGTGTTTTAATTTGCGCGGCACACTAGTTTCCCCTTTTTTGTTCACCGTCTTTTGGCGCGCTTCTGTAGAGAAGCCCTCCTCTTGGCGCCTGGGTGTCTAGGTAGACTGAATGTAGGGAAGGGGTGTAGTCACCCCCTGCACAGGGTATCCTAGGAAACCCAAGTCGCACTTTGCCATGATTGGCTGAGGTGGTTCTCCCGGCTGGACAACCCCCCTGCTGCGTGATTGGGGTTTTTTGCGCATAAAAGGCAGGTCTCTTGGGCTAGAAGTCAGAGTCGCCTCTGAAACTACAAGGAACCGAAGAGAAGTGGAGAGAACGATGACAGCTGCAACTACCCCGTCCCGGTGAATCCCTGCTGCAGTCCTGAGCTATCTTCCCTTCGACGACTAAGAGAAGATCCAGCCCGGAGTCTTCTTCCCATGAGCCTGGGTGGGGATAACCAGCTCATCTTCTTCAGCCAGAGATCTCCACTGTGGTCGAAATCGCTGCACACTGCTGTAGTGGTCCGGATAGCCACCTGCTGAGCCTCTCCTGTTTTTAAGGAGCACACCTTTGCGTTGTCGCTGCTGCTGGCTTCATCCCTGTGTGGTGCAGACCCCCTTCAGACGTCCTCCTTCACAACGTAGCTCCAGGAATCGTGGGTCTGCGGGAAACCAACAGGAACAACTGCAAGGGCACCAGCTGCATCGTGGGAATAAGGTACTGTGTTCTACTCGAGGAAACTGGGTGAATCCCTTTTCTTCATCCTCAAGGCATCCCTCCTTCTCATAACTTTTGCTTCCGAACATTGACAATATCCAAGTACTTTTTGGCTACACTGAATCGTGAACTGTCTAACGGTGTGATCTTCGGTACAGGCCTCCGGTGTCACCAAAACCTGACTCCGACCCTTTGACTTTTGAACTCCTGTTTCTGAGTGTTTCTCGATACTGTCTGCCTAACCTAAATATTGCCTGTGATTTTTGCCTCCAACTCCCTCTGGGTATCTCAGGTGCTAAGTGTGTTTTTGCCCCGGTAGCATTTCATGTCACGGATACGCGTATAATTAGTAGACCGAACTGTCAAAAAGTGATCGCAACCGTATCCGCGGTATCGTGTTTTGTTCATAACACCAGTTCATTCAAACACAGGGTATTTACCTTGAGACTTACTGTACAACGTGAATAGGTTAGTTGTAGTATATTTAACGTGTGGTTTTGTTTAAAGTTTAATAGAGGTGTTGTGTTTATAACTGATGGTTTAAAAATAAATGTACTTATATTTTTTACCTGAAACCTTGAGTCAGTGTTTGCTTGAGCCAAAGAAATTGTGGTCCCTTTGTGTAATCTCTGCTACTGCTCACATACTCTTGGTCCCAAGGGAGGGAGAGTCTCCTAGACCTCCTTACCAAACCGCAGTTAATAGACATCTGGAGGGTTCTACCCCCGGGCAAAAGAGGCTTTACCTCTTATTTCCGCACTGCATGAGAAATAACCCATATTGATTACCTCTGCACCTTTAGAGAGCTGCAAGGGAGGGTCTCCTCCTGCAACCTTGTCCCTGTCAGTTGGTCCGACCATGACATGGTCTCCATGGAATCCACCACGGCAGGTCTCCGTAGACAGGATTCTCGTTGGCATTGTAATGACACCCTGTGGAAAGATGCAGATTTTCTGTCACAAATTAGGGAAGCTATCCCAGACTGGTTTCTATGGAACGACACAGGGGAGGTTGACCCTTGCACTCTGTGGGAGGCAGCAAAGGTAAGCTGGAGATGGGTCCTGATCAGGGAAGGGTCCTGTAAGAAGAGGCAGAGGAACATGGTGGAGGGAAAATTGCGGGGGGAAATTGCCTTTCTGGACAAGAGGGTAAAGATGGGGGCCCCAAGTGTGTGAAGACCTTGTACTCGAGGTCAGGACAAAGACGAATTACGGGCTCATGTGATGGGGAAGGTGGGGAGGAACCTGCAGTTCCTGCACCAAAATACTATGAGAAGGGGGCCAAGGCCGATGCACTCCTAGCGGCGCAGTTGTGGGCCCAGAGGGCAGATAGATGGGCCGAGGGGGTTCTGGATGGGCGTGGCACCGTGGTTACCAACCCTGTATATATTGGGGACTGCTTTGCAGCCTTCTATAAGCGGTTATATAGCCCTGATAGAGAGTTGCGCGAGGAAGATATAGGGGTATATTTGGCGGGGACTTACCGCCCCTGTTTGGAACAGAGTGAAACGGAGGAGCTTGATGCTTTGATTTCAGAAAAGGAAATTCTGTGGGCCATTGGGTGCCTACAGGCGGGTAAGGCCCCAGGCAAGGAACGGGTATTCTATGTGGTTTTATAAATCCTTTGCAGAGTTGCTTGCTCCATATATGGCTAACTTGTAAACTTTATTATGGAGACTGGCAGTGCGCCTAAATCTGTCAGGCCTCGATTTCGGTACTGCCCAAGGAGGGGAAGGATTGCGGCTGTGCGCCTTCTACCAACCCATCTTCCTCCTTAATGCTGATGCAAAGATATTTACTAGGGTCCTGGCCTCCCAGTTTGAAGGACTGATGCCACGGCTGGTCCACTCTGACCAAGTCGGTTTCATTTTGGGGTGGCAAGGGACCAACACTCGGCAGAAGACATTGCACCTTATGGATGCAGCCAGGGGGGATGGGGGAAGGTTTTTCCACTGGCCCTTCCTGTATGCAGTCTTGGGGAAATACGGGGCGGGACCAAAGGTTCTCAATTGTATCAGAGCTGTGTATACAGACCCCAGGGCCAGAGTAGCAGTGAACGGCAGGTTTTCGCATGAATTTGGCCTTCATAGGGGGCCTAGGCAGGGGGGGGGGGGGCCCTGTCGCCGCTGCTGTTCCCACTGTCCCTGGAACTGTTAGCGGAGCGGTTCCAATAGCCCCGTGGGTACAGGGGATATTGGCGGGGGCAAAGAATTCAAAATAAGGCTGTACGCTGATGGCAATCTCTTACATTTGAGGAATCCCCATGTCTCTCTCCCGGCAGCCTTGGAAATTATAGAAGAGAATGTGTCTCTTGCAGGGTAATAAGGTTAACAAGGGAAAGTCCATCCTGTTCCCATTCGATGGTGACCCTCGGCGGGACGTTGCAGGGATCTCACACCTGAGGATGGTGGTGGAATTGGAAGGGATCAGGTATCTGGGGGTGTTCATCATGAGGTCCCTCGAAGAGTTTGCCAATGCCAACTAAACCCCCTGCCCCCCGTCCCCCACACACTGCATCGCCTGTTGGGGAGATTGTACAGAGATATGGGTAGATGGTGGGCGCAAACCATCTATTGGATGGGCAGGCTTAATGCTTTAAAAATTGGCTTCCTCCCCAGGATATTGTACCTGTTCCAAATGTGGCCGGTGGCGTTGCCGCAGAGGTTGGTCACAGAGGCAAAGGGTTGTATGCCTCGCTTTCTACTGGCCAGGAAGAGGCCACAGATAGCCCACACCAAGTTTGTGTTGCATAAGGACAGGGGGAGGGGTGGGATTTCCAGATTTGAATTTGTATTTTGGGGCAGCTCAACTCCGAGCACTGGTCCTTCACCTGCGGCAGGATGGGGACAAGCAATGGGTTTTCTTGGAGAACCTCCACTTGCGACTGGCAACAGTGGGAGTGGTTGTGAGTCCCAAGGAACAGGGTCCCACGAAAGATCAGGGAGCACCCTATACTGAAGGTTATCTTTGGGATTTGGTGACGTGGTCCGGGAATTAGGGGGGTTACAACTTGGCCCTCACCCTTGGTGGGCTCCGGTCATTAGAGATGACCTCCCAAATCCCAAAAGATTTCCAACATGGTATGACGCTAGGCTGGATACAGTAGGTCAGTTGGAGGGGAAGTATGTCACCATCCAATAATTGGAGGAGACATTGCAAATTGGGAGACTTCAGGTGTTCTCATTCCTTCAGTTAAAGGGTGTCTTGATGGTGGAAAAGTGAAGGGGGTGCATCGAGAGGGAACTCACTCCTACGTAGTCGATCCTCGATACACAATTAGCCACAAAGGGGCTTATCTACCTGCCGTTGTATGCGTATTTGGTGGAGGCTATCATGGGGGACTTTGACAGGCTTCGGCCAGGTGGGAGAGGGACCTCGGGCAGGTGGTTGATGGTCCGCTCTGTCGGAAGATGTTAAGGAGCGCATCCAAAACTTCGGTAGCGTGCCAATATAAATTAAATGGGGTGAAATTGCTTCAACAGTGGCAGTATGATCCAGTCCAGTTGTTGAAAATGTTTGCCGGGGTGAGTCCGCTGTGCTGGCATGGCTGTGGGGGCAGTAGCTACATATTGGCATATGTGGTGCTCCTGTAGCAAAGTGCAGGTTTATTGGGCAGAGGTGTTGGGATGGATAAAGAACTTTGAGGGGATCGACTGGCAGGCCAACCCCATGTTGGTGCTATTCGGGTTGGAGAGTGTGGAGGGGTAATGGGTCACTGGGCCGCGTATGGTACACTTTCTCCTCCTGGCGGCCAGAGCATGCCGTGCAATTCATTGGAAGAGGGAGAATTTGCAGGGGAGGTTGGAGCTACAGGGACAAGGAGATTTACTTGATGGAAAAGATTATGGCTGCCCTTCACGGGGGGGCGAGTGCAGGTTTTGTGGGCGAATGGGCACGCTTCTGTAGTGAGTTACCAGGAGGGTGAAGTGGTGGTGAAAAGGACGCGGTCTTGGGGTTTTCATAATTCCCAATTGTATGTGTTGGTGTGGGAAGGGGCTCTCCTTGTTTCCCCTTCCTTGCCTTTTCATGCCAGTAGGGCTGTTTTGGTGGAGTCAGCTGGCCCATACTCTTCGGACTATAGGTGTGGTGTTCTGTGCTGTTGCAGCTACACTTTGTCATCAAGGTTTTGGAATTTGGATTATCGTACAGGGTGGGGGTGGGAAGGGTTGGGGGGAGGCGGTGTGTATTCAGTTGTATTTGACGAGTTGTGCTATTGTCTTTTTTTCTGTTTGCATAAAATCAATACAAATCGAGTTTTTAAAAAAAAGCATGCTGCAGTCGGCGCGGTTAACCCCACCACACCTCTCCAGCCTCTTTTCCTTTGCAGCTGGGGAGCAGGTTTAAGTGGATCTAGGTCACCTTGCCTAAGCCACGCCCACCTGGTGCCTTCCTGCTTGCCACTAGCCCCGTCCACCTGGTGCCTTCCTGCTTGCCGCTCTTTTCCCTACTTAAGGAGCCCTGCAGCCTCTCTTCCTTTGCAGCTGGGGAGCAGGTGCAAGTGGATCTAGGTCACCTGGCCTAAGCCCCGCCCACCTGGAGCCTTCCTGCTTGCACGCTCCTTTCCACCACTTAGTAAGCCCCGCCCACCTGGTGCCTTCCTGGTTGCCGCTCCTTTTCACCACTTAGCAAGCCTCGCCCACCTGGTGCCTTCCTGCTTGCCACTCCTTTAAACCACTTAGCAAGCCCCGCCCACCTGGTGCCTTCCTGCTTGCCACTCCTTTTCACCACTTAACAAGCCTCGCCCACCTGGTACCTTCCTGCTTGCCACTCCTTTTCACCACTTAGCAAGCTCCGCCCACCTGGTGCCTTCCTGCTTGCCGCTCCTTTTCACCACTTAGCAAGCTCCGCCCACCTGGTACCTTCCTGCTTGCCGCTCCTTTTCACCACTTAGCAAGCCCCACCCACCTGGTGCCTTCCTGCTTGCCACTTGCCCCACCCACCTGGTGCCTTCCTGCTTGCCACTCCTTTTCACCACTTAGTAAGCCCCGCCCACCTGGTGCCTTCCTGCTTGCCGGTCTTTTCCCTTCTTAAGGAGCCCTCCAGCCTCTTTTCCTTTGCAGCTGGGGAGCAGGTGTAAGTGGATCTAGGTCAATTGGCCTAAGCCCTGCCCACCCCTGCTTGCACGCTCCTTTTCACCACTTAGCAAGCCCTGCCCACCTGGTGCCTTCCTGCTTGCCACTCCTTTTCACCACTTAGCAAGCCCCGCCCACCTGGTGCCTTCCTACTTGCCACTCCTTTTCACCACTTAGCAAGCTCCGCCCACCTGGTACCTTCCTGTTTGCCGCTCCTTTTCACCAATTAGAAAGCCCCGCCCACCTGGTGCCTTCCTGCTTGCCACTCTTTTCCCTACTTAAGGAGCCCTCCAGCCTCTTTTTCTTTGCAGCTGGGGAGCAGGTGTAAATGGATCTAGGTCACCTGGCCTAAGCCCCGCCCACCTTCTTAGCCCTGCCTCTTCCTTCCTGCTCTTAACTCTTAGATGAAGGCCGTCTCTCACCCGGGCGTCCAAAGTGAAGGGCTATTGCTGTTTGGACAGCAGGTAAGCATGCACCAACAGGTGTTTACACACACTGTCCCAACAGGCCATCTCCACCCTCTCTGGTCCCCCCCGTGTTGTTCCCTTGTGCACCCCACCCCTTCTTGCACACAGGAGTCTGTCCTGATGCATTCTGGTTTCACCATCACCGTCTTGTGGCCAATGCTGGATTTTACTTTTATGGACTTAATTGATTCACAGGGCATCACCTTTTCTCAACTCTCATGCTGGACTTCCTTTGCATCTTGTACTCATGGTGGCCCTGAATCATGCTGTTCCATATTCATCTTGTATCCTGGCTTGCAACATTATGTGTTACTACTCACTTCTGCAATTGTATTTGCTCTCCTCTCTTGCTTCTCCACTCTTTTTGACTGCTTACTCTCTGTTCTCTCCTCCCTTTTCCTATCTCCTCCCCTCCTCCCCTTACTTTCTTTTATGCACTTACTCTATCAGAATTGCCCCTGGATCTGCTATGATAGCAACCTCGTCTGTCGCGCCCCTATCCCCTTACTGTTTCCCCCCCCACCCCCTCCAGCACTTTCTGAAACGTTGTCAGGCCTAGTACGATAGTCACTTGTTTTGTTCCTCCCCTCCCTTTCTGCACCCCTCTCCCTCACCTTTTGTTTTCCTCCGGCTCTACCAGAAATGTCGTCAGGCCTAGTACGGTAGTCGCTGTCTGTTTCCATTCCTTCCCACTCTCCCCCTCCCTTATCTATGTCTTAGCACTTGCACTATCTGAAATGTCGTCAGGCCGAGTACAATAGTTAATTTCACATCCTTACTGTTCATGGCCTGTAAGAATGTTGTTTTATTTTCCCTTTTTCCCTTCCTTGCCTTGAAGTGCTTTGAAACACATTGTGTATAGGCGCTATATAAATAAACTATCATATCATATCACGCAGCAGGCCTTGGAGCCAAGTGCGGCGCTCAACATTCCCGACCCCTCTCGTGGCCCGGTACAGACACCATTGGTGCTCTTAAACCCTTCGACACCAAAGAAGGTCCAATGGCCCTCGGACCGGACCAGCCCTGTGCACCCAAAGATGTTGATGCTATGGTGTCTCGTCATCGATTGATGGTGACAGCCACGCTATCGGCGCCGACTGTTGTCCATAAGCCTTTTACCCTGGACTCCCGGTCTGAATGTTTCGACACCATGTCTATTATCTTCAGCACCAAGGGGGTGTTGAACCCATTTAGAAGGGCAAAGGGGGTATCGACTATTTTGAGGACCAAAATCAATTTTTACAGCTGATTCAAGGCCTTCATGAAAGGAAGGATGAGTGCGAAGCACTGCTTGGTCTCAATGAAATGCCGTGTATGGCTCTGTAGCCACTAGAGCCTGGATCTTGCTAATTCTGCGTGCCGAAGTGAGGCTCACTAGGAGCGCTGTCTTTATTGTGACTAATGTGATATCTCTGACAGCCATGGGCTCGAAAGGCTTATGTGCAAGGGCACTGAGGACTATATTGAGGTCCCAGACTGGGTACGGGCGCCTGACTGGTGGGTACATTCTTGTCAGCCGCACCAGATGTCTTATCACCACTGGGTTAGAAGTAGAGAAAGAATTCCTGTCCGTGTTTCTGTAGGCACCGATGGCTGCCAGGTAGGTCACACATGCATCTACCTGGACCCCCGACTTAGCTAGGTGCGCTGAGAAGGACAACACCTGATCTAGAGTGCATGATAGGGGATCCACTCCTGCCTCCCTGGTCCAGAAGCAGAATCTGGTCCATTTGCTTTTGTATTGCATGCACATAGCACTGCTTCTAGCGCCTTGGATGATTTCTAGATTGTCTTGAGACAGATTGAGCTGCTGTAGCGTTATCTGCTCAGGAACCAGGCTGCTAGGCTAACCTCTCTGTGGAGGGGTGAACCACAGTTCCTCCCTGCTGGATCAGGAGTGGTTCCATCCCTGCAGGCTGATCTGAAATATGCAGGAGGTCCGAGTACTGAGGGCTGGCCGGCCACTGCGGCGATAATAGGATCAGTCGCAGTTGGCGAATTTCTCTGATTGTCAGAGGGAATACATAACCCCACATTCCGTCCCGCTGTATCTGCAGTGCGTCCCCCATTGAGCATTGGCCCCGTCCCCTCCCCTATGACACAAACTGATGGCTCTGTCACAAACAGGTCTATGTGGGGAAAATATCCCAAAGGACCTTCTTGCTGAACTGCCCCTCGCAATTGTTGTAACCCAGCCTGCTGAGTCGGTCTGCCTTGAGGTTCGACTCCCCGGGGAGATGGACTGCTGAGATCCATATGTTCTGCGTCATAGCCCACTCCCACATGTTGATGGCAAGCCTGCACAGAGGGGGCGACCTGGTGCCCCACTGTTTGTTGATGTAGTACATGCGAGTGGAGTTGTCTGTCTAAATACAGACTGAACTGCCCTTGACCAAAGGAAGGATTTGATTCTGCGGTTTTTCTTTGGACCAAAGACCATGCACCACGTGGCTGCCCAGAGTGGCTCTCCACCCCTGGAGGAAGGAGTCTGTTGTAATCGTATATTTCGGCTTGGGCTGCCTGAACGGTCTGTCAGCCATGAGGTTGGTTTCCTGCCGCCACCACCCGAGATCCTGGTGGAGGTGTGCCGGTATGGTTACTGCTGCTGATTGTGCCCCAGTCTCTTGGCTCCATGAGAATGAAAAATGCAGCTGCAGCCTCCTCATTCTGAGCCTGGTGTGAGTAATCGCCAGTAGACACAAAGCCATTATCCCTAAGAGGTGCTGATACCACCATGCCGTGGTTACCATTCTGCTGAGGAAGTATCCCGCTGCCGCCTTGATTGCCGCTTTTTCCCTTGTGGGGAATATCCTCTATCTCTGTGTGTCCCACAAAAGTCCTAAGAACACTAGGGTTTAGGTAGGCTGAAGTTGTGACTTCTGGAAGCTGATTGAGAAGCCCAGGTCGTATAGTGTGCTCATCAGTTTGCAGGTTGTGCCCCTGACCTGCTCTGGCGACTGCGCTCGGAACTAGCCAGTCGTCGAGGTATGGATATACATGGTGGCAGTATGCCCTGAGTAGGGCAGCCACCGCGTTCATGGGCCTCGTTAAGACCCTTGGTGCAGAGTTGAGGCCAAATGGTAGTACTTTGAACTGAAATTGCAGTTCCATGATCCAAAATCTGAGGAACGAACAATAATTCTGCCAAATTGGGACATGTAAAGTAAGCGCCCTCCAGATCTAGGGATCACGCCCAGTCTCCCCCACACACCGACTTAGCCAGAGCTGGCGTAACCATTTTGAACATGTTAAGAAGGCTAGATCTAGGACCACTCACAGGCTTACCTGGTTCTTCTTTTGAATAGAGAAGATGCAGGAATAAAATTCCAGCCCTTGTTGCAGAATTGGGACTCCTCCACCGCCTCGCTCACGATAAGTGAGCGTATCTCCGCTAGGAGTTATGGTGTCCCGATCTGGAGGAGAGGGGGAGAACAGAGGTTGGGGCAGAATGGGAAGACATACGCCCTGAGAGACTACCGATACCACCCACATGTCTGCAGAGTCCGCCAGTACTGACTGTAGAGGGCTAACCTGCCTCCCCCACTGGGGTGCTGTGGATCTGACACAACCAGTCATTGTTTCTTTTGCTGCGAGACTGGGGTTTGGGAGGGGGACTGGAAGAACCCTTTTTGTGAGAATTTATGTTGTTTCCGTCAATGCTGACTGGGAGATCGGTCTGGTTGCCTGGTTCTGCGGTCCTGGAAACCCTGGAAGCCGCCAAATGTTCGACCCCTATCTGTCCAAGCCTGCCCCTGCCCAAAGCTCTTGGCTGGTGGCTTCATAAGAATGGGCAGTAATTTGGTCTGGGAGACTATTTTCTTTTTGACCGGCTCCTCACCGGTGGTGGAGTGAAACAAGTGACCCCCTTCAAATGGAAGCCTGCTTGTGGGATGGCAGGTCCTGGAAGAAGTCAGCGATTTCCCACCATAGCCTTTGATTTGCTGCTGCCAAGATGGCGTTGGCATTGGCCTATCTGAGGTGAAGCCCGGCCTTCTAGAAGATCTTTTTGCCGTAGGGTTCTAGGACCTTCACCTCCTTGTCCAACAGCGCCAATATGGATGTGTTTATCGAGGATGCCTGGGGTTTGGCATACATGGACGCTGCCGATATGAATGATGATAGAGGCTGAAGGTGCACGGACAAGAGCAGCAAGTCGCCCTCCACTTGCTTATACTTAGCATCCAGCGTTTGGATGACTGGTTGTGTGGAGTGTGGCTTTGTCCATCTCTTTCTAGCCAGGGTCTCCACGTCCTTCTGCAGATGTATACCGTATTTAGTGTCTGCGCGGACGGTGAGTACCAACACCAAGACCCCTGCTTCTGACTGCTCCTTCTGAGACTGGGAAATGCTCAGGTACTCAGCCAGGCCGGCAGTCCCATTGTGAAACGCTCTCACTGAGGGAGGCGTGTCCAATTCCTCTTCGTCTGTGTCCTGCTGATTCCCAGTGTCTGGAGGGTGTGCGGGATCTGCTGGCAGTGTGCTACTGGACAGAGGAGTGGCGACTACAGGCAGAGGTAAGGTTGAGGGAGCGATGAGCTTCCAATTGGAGCGTGTGACTGTACAGGTGCTGGTTGTGGGGTGAGCATGGAAGGGATCATGTCCTGGATGGTACCTTTAAGAATGCTTCCCATTTGTGGGGACCGCATGAGTGTCAGGAACTTATCAAAGGAGAGCTCCTCACAGGCTTGTTTGAACGCGTTACTGCACCGGCACCTGCATAGGAGCCGTTGCGTATACTTGTTGTCTGCCCCCGCTGTGCCTGTCGTATGCGTAGGAAGCCTATTTGTAACACTTTTGCCCCACTGTTGTCGGATAGGTGGTGCACCATGTGAGCTGCAGCATGGATACTTTAGACCTTTGGGATATGCTGGATTGGCACGCATCTAGTCTGGGCGCCATTTTGTCCGACCCTGCTCCACGTGCTTCCGTAGTTGTACTGAGCCTGGATTCAGCCTGTTTGCTTGGACGCAAAGGCTTGGCCCCTCCCTGCACCTCAGATGCAGGCCTGGTAGGCTGTTGACCGTCTGCCATGGAGCTGTCAGTACTGTCTGCAGTGCATATAGGCACCCTCTCAAGCCTAGGCCTGGTAATAGAGCAGTGCCCCTTTTGTTTCAGTGTTTAAGCCGCTTGGCTCCTTGACGATGGGAGCGGCAGGATCTTTAGATCCCACAGCCGTTAGGCCGGTAACTATCTAAGCCTTGGTATCCTTCTTGCCTGCAACAGAGTCTTAGTGGCCCCTTTCGCTGGCGGGCTTACCTGGGAAGGAGTCAAACTTGCGGGGTGCCCTAGAAAATAATATGCTTGTCTTCTTGGTTTTCCTTCTCACGGTCTGGTGCAAGCCCTGGCAAACAGCTCCCTCCACCACACCAGACCTATTCTTCAGGGACAGGGGAGTACGCACGCCAAACAGCCGTCCCATCCATGGTCCTCGCCAAGGCAGCAGAGGCAGAGGGCATGCGGGTCTGATGTGGGAAAAGAACTGTCGCAAGAGGGGCACCTGCTGAAGACTGCCGTTGCCGACGTGTGCCGTGCACGGGTGGGGGACCCTTGGATCGTGTCCTGTAAGAATGAGTAGTAAGACTAAAAAAGAAGTTATGAAAATATGGAAAACGCATGGAATTACGTGTTGGAGGGACTCAACCACGAGCGCCGGTGAAGTTGGTCCGCTCCCATCATTGTGGAAAAGAGGATTAAGGTGTGGCGCTGGTGGGCGTGGTCAAGGGGGCGCATGCTGCCAGGGCTAGGCCCCTGCTCGCAACAAAATTTAAAGGGAAAGAGAATTTTTTCTGGTGAAAAACGTTCCATTCCCGTCCCTAGAGAGCGACGCCCATACAGTATGGAGAAAAAGGGACGGGACGTAGGAGTACTCCTGTCTCTCTAACTGTGCCTGTATTAGAATTAAGAAATATCATAATATAGTTCCTCAGATTAGAAGAGTATTCTCGTGACATATTATGTAATGTCCGTGATTTAAACCACCAAGGGCATTATTGAGATTGATCTTGCGCAACAAGTTCGGTGAGTGGTCCGAGTACGACCTAGGCAGTATAGTTGTTGTAGTAATCATTCCCATCAGTAGCGGTGAGAGAATACATAAATCAATTCTCGAGGAAGAATCATGCACTAATGAGTAATATGTACAGTCACACTGAATAGGAAGCAAATGGATGCAAGTTCAAAGTGTGTATGCCCTCAATTTGTGTATTAGCTGGTCGTGTCGGTCTTCTTGGCTGTGTCCCAGTGCAATCTAGCGTGACATCCAGAATCGTATTGAAATCCCCACCCCAAAGCACAGGTATCTGTGGAAAGGCATGACACGTATCTATAACATTTGCATAAAATTGGGGGTCTATATTGGGACCATAAGTATTTAACAGTAAAACCTCTCTAGTCTCCATTTTACAGTATACAACAAAGTATCGACCGCCAGGATGTACTAAAGATTTAATATGTGTAAATCAAATGTTTCGATATATCAAGATCAGTACACCCCTCTCCTGAGTGGAATATGACTTGTAATATATGTTACCACCCCAAAATCGGGCGAAAGGAGAACAATCTTATCAGTAGGATGCGTTTCTTGCATTGAGTATCTCCACTTTATGGCGTTATATATATGCTAGCGGTAGCCTCATCTTTATACGATTACTGATCCCCAGAATATTCCAGCACATACATGTTACTTCACCTACGGCATCATGTCCCTATTTTAAACTATGCTACTGGCAGACCATATTCACCTTCCTGTTCCATACAATATTGTAATCATATAGTGTATGCATAGCATCTCATCTGCTTACATAGAGCATAATTTTCCCCAACTTTCAAACCCAATCCCACCCCCAACCCTCATTGCGCCATAAAGCTCTGCAATGCAAAATCCCACCAATTTCCCATAAACAAAAGCAACTTGGCTCAGGAAAATCTGTACTAGGCAGGCACACCAACGCCTGAATCTCAGCAGAGCGAAATATAAAATGAAAGTATGCAAACTAAAGCACCCGATAATTATAACATAATGTCAGGTAGATGATCCAGAAATCTATTTCAGTGGGGATCAATCCCTCCCATCGGGAATAGGAATGTTATTTTCAATGACGAGCGCTGCCTCTCTGGGAATTGGGAAGAAATATGCCTTATTCTGTAAAGTGAACCTCAATTTTGCTGGATAAAGCATGGAATATGGGATGGGTCTGTCCTGCAAGAGCTTCTTCACTCCCAAGAATGTTTTCTTCTCTTGTTGGACAACACTAGTCTGGGTAAATAAAGATCCTATTCGATCCAAGATATAATTCACCTGTCTCACAGGCCACTGTTTCTATAATTAAGAATTCGTGCAATTATTGGACAAGGTGGAGCAGCATGTTTAGGGAGGGCCGTCAGGGTCCTATGAGCCAGTTTATCTGGAAAGTGAGGAGAAAGGGGGGTTGACCAAGTATTATTGACAAGAGTGGTTTCCATAAATTGTTCCATATTGCTCCCCCCCCAACGCAGGGCCCTCCAGAAAAACAGTATACGCACATTATTTCTATGCAATCCCAAATACAAATCACAAATATTTCTTCTGTGTAGCCTTGATTGCAGCAGTAAGGGTGACTAGTGATCCTTTCATGGTGGTAACTGCATCTTCAAACACCCCCACTCTCGTTTCTGCTCCAGTGATGCAATCTTGAGCTTTTTCCAACATAGTACTTAACGCAGTAATGTTGAAAGTGATGTTGTCCAATTTCGAATTGACAGAGGAGAAGCCTGCTGCCATATTCGATAGGATGTTCTGCAGTTCGGAGGGGTCAGCCGTGGCTGTGTGGATGTCAGTACCTCCAGTGGGGCTTGGGCTAAGGCCTCTATGTGTAGTTTTAGCATAGTTAGCCATGCTCCCCTGCTTCTTTTGTGATCGCTTAGTCATTTTTCCACTTCCGGACATGAATTGCGGTGTAACTGTATAGATTATGCAGCAGAGGAACCATCAGCATCTGATTAATATACAGACACCTTGTGTCTTCGGTGGACCAAATGTGTGACGGTATTGAAAATGAATAGATCCGGTTCTCTTATTTGTGAGTGTCAAATATGGTCTAATACGAACCCAAAAAATCAAAAAATAAAAGAGAAATGGGAGGCAAATATACCAATACAGAAGTTTGATTAATACGGTGTGGCAAAATAGAAGTACAATGGGGCATCAATTCGGTCACAGAGAGGCACACCCTGCCTTATTGCATGGCGTGTCACATAAGGTCGAAGTAATTCACCATATTTTTCAGCCTCCCATACCCTGTATTAAATCACCTAAACTCCAAATAGTTACATTTCTCACGGGGCAAGTAGTACAGAAAAATCAAGAGATGTTGTATACATCAACAGGTCCTGAGCTTTACTGTGCAGAGATAGGGCATGTCTCACTGACAAATGTGATGAGAATGCGATGAGCTCCAATGCGCGAGCAACTACCGAACACCATTTCTGTAACGGACCGCAAGCCAAAGTGAAGTGGACAAGAATAAGCCAGCAGCGGACACCAACGCACAAGAGAAAACATTGAGTCCACCGAAGAGTAAAGATCCCCCGAGTGCCTCTGTCCACCAAACCCCACTGATCGGTGGGGATTATCAACCAAGGGTGGTCCGTACTGCATGGGTCTTTCAACGCGGTTGTTTGCCGACCCCAATAAGCAATTGAGGAATGTTGTTCTGTGCACCAACACAAATATACCATCATGTGTAGGATATGACGGGTGCGGCTGATGTACAAACGGTACGATAAATGCACCTCAGATAGTGGCAGCCATCTTGGGTACTGCATAACAGTGCCCCCTTACTCTACGATTTCTTGAGTCGGCCGAATGAAGCAGAACCAGAGGGAGCTTAACCAACGGAGAACATACTTCCAACACCCTAGACGATACGCAAAGGCTGAGCCTGAGCAGAGAGAGACAGCTCTCCAGTGTTCCTTGCAGAGACTGGTGATCCAGCAGGGACGAAAAGAACAAGAAGCTTCTCGGCTGGGAGCAAAGCAGCGCAGCATTCAACAGAGCTACAGCTCCATCTCCTACACCACGAGGGATTTTAAAAAAGGGGTAGCAACCCCAGAGGACACACAACTTCCCACAGGCGAGCAAGGCCCCCTAAAGCAAACTGGGACTCTCAGCAGCCCAGCCCACATGCTCAATCCACGGCAGACCTGTTTGGAGAAAGTTGGCGGGGCTTAGCCTGCTCTTTGTAACCTCTGGAAAAACAGATCCTTCCTGGGTGGGGAAGACGGGAAAGGATTGGATTAGGAAAGTGGACCAATAGCCTGAGGAGGGCGGAGCATGAAGGGAAGTTGTGGGTTTGTCAGGTGAGGTCAAAGGAGGTGGAGGACCAAAAGATCAGCAGGAGGAAGGAAGGAGCAGTGGAGTGTGGAGGCATTTAGTGGAGAAGGTAGAGTGTTACCTTATAGAGTGCAAGGGTACTGCAGTGTGAGTGTGCGTGTTTGGGTAGTGTGTAGAAAAGGTAGTTTAAGGGATGGTTGTGCAGCAGATGTAACTAGGTGAGAGGAGGGTGTGTGAATAGGAAGTGGGTGGAGTTGTAGTAGTAGTGTGGAGGAGGGAGTATTGGTAGTGCGGAGAAGGTATTCACAGCCTGGAGGAGGGAGATGTAGCATCCAAGGGTGGAGACAAGAGCTAAGAGGAATAAAACATCAAAGGCACAGGAAGCTGGTGTGAAGAGTAGAGGTGAATTAAAGAGAATAGAAGGACAGAAGTGAAAGTGGGTGTGTTAGAAATGATCTGAATCCAACAGTGTAATTGCAAAGCACTGTCCCAAATCCCATTAACACACTAATCCTTGGATAGATTAGGGACAGTTAGGAAATTCCTGAGGCAGTTTAGACCACCATCTCTAGAACAAGCCAGTTATCAGACAGTAGGGTTTACCATTCGCAGCACTAACCAGTCTAAAATTGAAATGAGAGGGATGGCCCTAGGCCCCCACAAAGAAAAAAAAAAGAAATAAACACTGTTGAATCATCACTGCAGCTTGGAGTGATTACTGTGCCACCTATGACAAAAAGCTCTTCATTTTGCTCTTGGTAAGAAACACATTGATTCACAACTGAAACCGGTACAGAAAGGGTCTACCTCACACACATTTTTCAATTATAAATGATCCTTATGTAACAATCCTTGAACAAAAGCAGCTGCCACTGCTTCCTCTACTGTCTCAACAGGCTTAGTTATACCACAATGATGTGTAGAACCAACCTTCAATCGACCAAGATGATCAGCAGATGAATCATCTTTCTTCTGCTTACAGTTATTAACTTTGGCCCAATCTGTTATTCTTGGGCACATTACTGCAGCGTTCTGTATCAAAGCATCTCTAGCTTGCGCCAACACAGCACCAGCTCCCATGTCCTCAGCGGTCCAACAACTCTCGAGTGAAACATTGGTGCTCTTAAGCTGGTATTACCACCCACATGAGCTGGTTCATGCAGCCGAAGAAGGGTTTTAGCACGGAATCACTGTTCTCAATTCCTCAGTAAATATTTCTCGTTAGTTCCTGACATTCAGCGATTCTTTAGACAAATTCTTTTTTTTTCTTTCTTGTGTTATTGTTCAACTAGTGAACCTTTCACAAATCACCCAAAAAAAAAGAAATACAAACAAATCAAAGATTAAAAACACTTAAAGGGAAAACATAAAATGACAAGTACAACAACAGTAAAAATAGAGCAATAGAAAATAAGGTCAGTTGGGTCATTTCATCATATCTAAATTCGAATCTGATTATAAAATGGCTATATAAATACTAACATCAATGAACTCTTATAATAACACGCAACAAATGCTAAAAATCAATTACAAGCCAAGATCAAACGGCTATAAAGTCTATCCTACTTAGATCATCAATGCAATCATTTCCTTTCTACAAAAAGCACCTTTAAAAAGCTAATCAATTTCAACTTACATGAGATTTGAGGCCCCTCTAACAATTTACGCCAGAGATCCTCCACACAGCACACTCTAAATTTTAGGAGTAAATGATTAAAATGGCTATGCCCCAACTCCTTCAATTTTTCACAATCTAGCACAAGAACTTGAATCACCCATTGCCATACCAGACACCTGCACTAAGGACCAGAACTGGTGCACAGATATCCAACATGCCCTAGCTAACAAAATAAATACCCTCCAAAATAAAATTCAACTAAAAAAAGACTCGCTCAACCTCGCTAATCTGCCTATGCCACCACCTAATGCCACCCACAATCCCCAAACTAGTAAATTTTCCTTCACCAAAACTACTACACTAGAGGTAGAGAAAATCATCCTCACCCTCAAACCATCTAACTGCAAAGGTGACATCTGCCCAGCACAGTTAATAAAAGACGCTGCCAGAGATTTATCACCTTTTATCTCCAAACTTGTTAACGCGTCCTTCTCCACAGGCATCATCCCTGCTAACTTAAAACAATCTTGGGTGCTCCCGCTGCTCAAAAAGCAGACACTAGACCCTCTTACCCCCACTAATTACCGTCCAATTACCACAGTTCCATTTCTTCTGAAGATCTTGGACAAAGTGGCCTATACGCAGATTCAAAAACACCTTGAACTGCATAAACTACTAGGAGCTAGACAACCTGGCTTCCGCCCACTCCACGGAACGGAAACAGCCCTTATCGATTTAAAGACCCAAATAGACGAACTGAGAGATCAAGGTAAGACAGCTCTCCTCCTCTTACTAGACCTCTCAGCTGCCTTCGATCTTGTGGACCACAAGGTCCTCTGCAGACACTTGGACTCTGCCGCTCACTTCTCCACACAAGCCATCAGATGGATAGAATCCTTTCTGAGTGAGAGAACTATGAGAGTTTTTTCCCCATCGGCAGCAGCAGACCCCATAACCATCACATGTGGAGTCCCTCAGGGATCCTGCGTCTCCCCCACTCTATACAACATTTTCACCAAACCTCTGTTCGATGATCTGGATAATCTAGGTATCACCTACACTAACTATGCAGATGATACACAGATTCTCCTCCCGCTTTCTGGGGATCATAGAAAGGACAGGGAGTTGGTGAACAGAGTGTATCTCATCATTCAGGCATGGGTGGCAACCCATGGTCTCTGCCTGAACGATGATAAGACAGAGCAGGTAAGCCCTTCTTATCCAATAATAGCTGTCTGATCCTGGCGAGAGCCCTAATACTTTCCCAACTCGACTATTGCAATGCCCTCTACAGTGGTGCTAACAAAGCCACCACCCAAAGACTCCAAACGCTACAAAATAATGCTCTTAGAGCTGCACTCAGCATAAAGAAAAGGGAGCACATCTCCTCTATTAGGCAGCAACACAAATGGCTTTCTACTGACAACAAAATCCATCTAAAAATGATCTCCTTGACCCATAAGGCTCTTAATAATGCTGCTCCTAGTTACCTGACGGACAAAATAAAAAGAAAAACTTCCAATAGACCCACGAGAATTGCCAACTCCAACTGCCTGGTAGTACCCATATTTAGACTTGCCAAAATTGGTGGTACCAGCTTCCCTGTGAGAGCTGCCAACTTGTGGAACGCTTTGCCACCCAACCTAAGAGTAGACCAACCTTTCTCACACTTCAGAAGGAACTTCATCAAACACATTAATGCCAACAATGCCTAGACACCTGAATATGTCTAACTTTCATTATGTTTATGACTGTTAATACTGTATGTATACTCTTGCATACTTCTTAGTTTCTCCTGGTAATCACTTAAATATATTGTAAGTGTGTAACTGTACATTTATGTAATATTGTAAATTTTATTCATTGTACATTTGTATTCATGTAACATTGTAAGCCTCGCATATACTTTCTGCTGCACCCGGTAACCTCCGGGTCTGGAGCGCATTATAAATAAACAAACAAGATCTTTAAGTGACTGAAACGTACTCAAATGTTGACACAATCGATAGCTTCTAGCATTTCTTGGAATATTATTTCTTGACAAATTCCAGACAAATTTCTCAAATACCCAGGTGTCAACGGGGCATGTACCATCAACAGGCAATCCGCATCAACAGTATGCACTCTTGATACCTGTCTCAGTCGGTCTTGCAATTCTGCATTTTCTGTGCTGTAAATGGCGGTGGTGGAAGGATTAGTCACTTGCTCGACTTGAGATTGGGGAAGATGCTGCATACTTGCACTTGCTGTGAGACGCTGAGTTGCGCTTGAGCTACTGGCACACATACAGCATTGTTGCTGTGAGCTAGGGTTGAGGTGCCTAGAAACTCAGTGTCTTCTTCCGCCCCATTTTATTTTTTTTTTTAAATCAATTTTTATTGGTATTTAATGGTAACAGAGAGATTTAACAGCATGTAAACTTTTTGGCAGATGCCCATCATAACACCACAATCAAAACATAAAACCCTGGAGTTTTCACCCCCCCACCCGTCTCCCCCCAACCCATTGACTCGGGATGCAAACACTGCTTGTCTGTAGCACTTCTCCTGGGGCAACTCCAACCGGGCTAACGGCTGTCGGTGGTTAACCGACTCCCCCAAGACTGAAGCAAAGTGTCATATGCTAAGAGTGGTTTCGGGCCTGGTCGTAGGACCCCACGGTTCTCCGGGCGTTTCCTCTGTGTGGCCAAATGTCTCCATGAACTGCAGCCAGTCCATCTCTATCTGGGCGCTTGAGCCCTGTATGGTCGCTGTGAGTCTCTCCATGAAATAGATGTCCTTAGCCACGGTTACCCACTCTCTTTTCGTGGGTAGGGCGGCCCTCTTCCATGTTCTGGGCCGAGCCGCCCGGGCAGCCAAGAGTAGCGAGTGTGTCAGGTCCGGGAGTTTTTCCCAGTGTTCCTCCCTTAGCTGCAGGCCAAACATTAACAGGACAGGATACTGTGGATAGACCCCCCTCTCCCGCCTCCCTTATCCAGCTCAGGACCTCTGACCAGAAAGCTTCGACCTTCCTGCATGACCACCACATATGCCAGTAGTCGGCTTTCTCCCCACATCCATGCCAGCACTCCGGGTCAACGTCCAGGAACATCCTAGAGAGGGCGATCGGGTCATACTGCCACCTATGAAGAAGTATGACGGCATGTGTCTTGTATTGGCAGTAGATAGATGTCTTAAAGGCCCTGCTGCAAATGTGTCCTCAGAGCCCATCCCCCACCACACAGCCCAGGTCCCTTTCCCATTTCCTTCTAAGACTTTTGGTTGTGCCTTCTCGGGGGATCATGAGGGCTCCGTAAAGGAGGGAGATGAGTCCTTTCATTTCTACATGGAAGCCTAGAATTTTTTCGACCGGGGTGAGCTTTCTTTGTATACAGGGCTATAGTTTTGGTTTCATTACGACACCCTTGAGTCGTAAGTATAGATGCGGGGAGAGGCTACCAATTCCAAGGGCCTCCTCAAGCTCCTGAATGGTTATGAAGGTGTCCTCCCTCACCAGCTGACCAACTCTGGCTAGTCCCGCCTCGAACCAGGACTGGTAATGTTTGTCGCCTGGGATTTCCTCTAGGACCGGTGTGGACCAAATGTGGCTCGGTGGCGAGGGCCAAGTGGTTACCTTCTCTCTCGTTCCCTTTCCTGCCAGTGCTTTCAACATTGTTCCGAGCATGGGGTGGTCCCTGATTCTTTTTGGTAACTTCTTCAGTGGGACCCATAGCCATTCCCCCCACCCCCGTTACTGGTTGCAGGTAGAAATTTTCAAGATAGACCCATTGTTTGTTGGGGTCCTCCCTAAGATGTGGGGCCAAGGCTCTAAGCTGGGCAGCTCTATGATATGTTCGCAGGTCTGGGAGGGCTACTCCCCCTCTTTCCTTGGGGAGGGTGAGAGTCTCATATCCTATTCTGGGTCTCTGGCCCTGCCATATGAATCTGGTTATTCGCTTTCTGGCTTCACTGAGGTAGGATTCAGGGGGCCTCCAACGGGAGCATCTAGAAAACATAACACCCTGGGGAGGAGATTCATTTTTATGGCATTTATTCTTCCCATCCATGAGGTCTGCCCCTTCGCCCAACCCTCCATGTCCCTGAAGAGTTTATCAAACAGAGGGGGGGTAGTTCGCCTGGCTCAGGTCTTCGTTGGGTCTTACTATGTTAATCCCCAGATATTTTATACCCTCGGTACAGACTTGGAGGCCCAATGGGGTCAATTCGGCAAGATTCCTTTCCACATCTGGAGCAAAGGGGAAAATCATGGACTTGCTTATGTTTACCCTGAAGCCCGAGAAGCGACCGAACTGGCCGATGACCTGCAAGGCAGCCAGAACCGATCTGGCCGGATCCCTCAGATGTAGCAGAATATCGTCTGCATAAAGGCCTAGTTTGAAAGTACGGTCTCCTATGTCTATAGCCCGAACCATCCGGGAGCCCCTAAGGTACTCTGCCAAGACCTCCATGGTCATGGCGAACAGGAGTGGGGAGAGGGGGCAGCCCTGTCTCGTCCCTCTCTGAAGGGCAAATATGCGTGACAGGTGGCCATTGACCGTGACTCTAGCAGAGGGGGCTGCGTATAGGGCCATAATGGCTCATCTAATCCCTACCCCTAAGCCCAACTTTTCAAGTACCCCATGCAGGAACCCCCAGTCTACCCGGTCGAAGGCCTTTTCTGCGTATATGGACACCAGAACCGGGTTATCCCCCTTCGGTGCCGCCTGCCTCATGACGTGCAGAGTCTTTCGAAGGGTGTCCGCCCCCTGCCTCCCCTGTATAAAGCCCACCTGGTCCGAGTGGATTAACCCCGGCATTAGGCCATCTAACCTTGTGGCAATGATCCTGGTGAATAGTTTTGCATCCACGTTCAGGAGAGAGATCGGTCTGTAGGATCGGCAGTCTGTCGGGTCCTTCCCCTCCTTAGGGATCACAGTAATAAAGGCTTTACCAAATGAAGCGGGTGCCCTCCCTGTGGCCATGATGTTGGAGAATAGACTTGCTAGGAATCCCGCCAGGTAGCCCCAAAAGGCCTTGTAAAAGCCTGCTGTGTACCCATCTTCCCCCGGGGCCCTTCCCAACTTCAGGCCTGATATTGCCTTGAGTACCTACTCCTCTGTTATTGGGGCTTCCAGAGCAGCTACTTCTGGGCTTCTAAGGGTGGGGAGGGTGACCCCACTGCGGTATGCATAGAGTGTTTCCTTCTCTGCCCCCCCGTCCCTCCCATATAGGGTATCGAAGAAGCCTGCAAAACATTCAGCTATGCCTTCGGGATCTGAACTTTCCCCCTCATCACCGCTCACAATTCTAGTCACTCATCTCTCAGCCCGTTGACCTCGGAGTTTGGCTGCTAACATAGCATCCGCCTTATTGCCTTTTTCATAATATCTTTGGCGTAAGTGATGGAGACCTGCCACAATTCTGGCCATCTCTAGCTCCCTCAGATCTTATCTCTTCCTCCTTGCAGTACCCAGACCCCTCTCCCTCTCCGCCTCTCCCTTCCCCTCAGTCCTTTCCAGTACGAGAATCTCAGACCTCAGCCTGTGAGCCACGACAGTCCTCTCCCTTTTTTGGAAGCCCCTTCACTAATCAGCCTACCCATCCAGGTTGCCTTTGCCGCCTCCCATATTATCCCCCGGTCGACTTCCCCAGTGTCATTTAGCTCAAAGTATTCTTTGATCGCCACTATCATGTCCTCTTTAAAGAATGCATCCCTTAGGAGGAAGTCATTACATTTCCATAGGGAATTCCTGGGTTTTAGACCCAATATGCTGATGTCGGACCAGATCAGATCATGGTCTGACCAACTAACTGGACGGATCTCCGAAGGCTCTATTCTGCTCATATACTGATGTCCCGCATACAGATGGTCTATTCTAATCCTCGTACCGTGGGCTGTGGAGTAGAAGTGTACCCCATCTCAGTTGGATGGAGCTCCCTCCATATGTCCACCAGGCCCTTCTCCCACATTAGGTGTCGAAGCCCCCCCCCACTATGGTCCAACTCCCGATCTGCCCACATGTTGAAGTCACCCCCAGGATGAGGAGCCCTTCCGCTCTGGACAACACCTCTGCTAGAACTTCTTGGATAAATCCCATCTGTTCCATGTTGGGGCAGTATATGACTGGAGTTCTGTAGGTTGCCTGATACTACCATGGCTCTCCCGTCTTCCCTTCCCCATCGGGATACCTCGGTCAGCCCATGATGCCTGTGCAGCACAATTCCGACGCCCCCCCCTCTTGGCTTGGCCGGATCCCCAGAAGGTCTGGCCCACATGGGATCCCCGGGATCACCCTCTCCTCCCCCCGATTGTTCTGATTTCTTGAACAAAGAGAATATCCTCCCTCGCATTTTTCATTTCCCTCCCCAGAAAGGAGCGCTTTGTTGGGGAGTTAAGCCCCTTAACATTGAGGGAGCCTATTCTAAGGGACTCGGCCCGGCCCTTTCTCTCATTGTGTATCATTGATTCTTTGCCTTGTGTTCATCTTTTCCCAGGTCATGTGGGAGTTGCCCTGTTCCCTATTGGAGCTGTGTTAGGCAGAATCCTGTGCAGTTCCCTTGGGGACCACTGCAGGATGATTAAGACTACAGGAGTAAGCAGTAAACCCAATTGGTAGCAGTCTGTACCACCCAGATTTACCTGGTAGCTGTGGCTGAGCAGTCAGACTTCTCTCAAGAAGAGTAGGGCAGTATACAGAGGATACACAATAGGGCTAAAAACACAGTAGAGCAAGCAAACACTGACCAGAGCTTGGTATCAAAAGTATATCCTTATTTATTTAACACACACTTAAGGAAATACACTAGCACTATAAATCAAAGCAAGTTCAAACACAATCAGAAAAGTATACACACCTCCCTTAAGAATTATTAGACAAGTCTAAGTCAAAACACCACTATTTGTAAAAACAGATGCGAGCGCGTAACTTAGATGGTACTCCAATAATTAAGTTAGAGGGCGAGAAAAAGGCAGGTCATGAAAATAAAACAGTTCCCAACACTTTTCTAAGACCAAAACAAGTTAGTGAAGGCAGAGTCTACTGTAGAGCCAAAGTTCATAGGCCAGGCCCACTTTAAATGGAGCAAGGTGAAATGTGCCCAAGATCACACAGTTTAGAAATGCATTCAAGTCTTTGTAAAAATGTTCAAAAGAGGTTGGGTTGAGTCAGAAGGTAAAGTTAGAAGGTCTGGGGGCCAACCCAGCTGGAAAGCCAAGGATTTAAGGGTCACCTTTAGCAAACCGTAGAAAGGGAGGCCAGGTGGAACACATTACCTTTAAAGTTGAGGAAGCTCCAGTGGTGGCAGTTGTTCCTGGCAGCGGGTGCAGTTCGTGGTTTCGACCAGGGGAAGAGAAGATCTCGTCGAGGAGGAAACTTGGAGTCGTTGCACTGCCGAGGGAAGAGACCAGCAGCGGAGTTCGCTCGGTTAATAGGTGCGTTCCTTTTATTCGCGGTCACAGTGGTGAAGCTTGGCTATCCGGCCGCCTGGGTGCTTGGCACGGGCGATTCGACCAAGGGACGTCCTGGAAGGCGAATGGCGAATTAGTTGATCCCACCAGCTCAGAGGAAGAAGACTCTTTCAGCAAAAGATCTTCTCTTGTCGTCGGGAAAGTGGTGAGGTCATTGCAGCAGGGCTCTACCGGTGGTGTCGTCGTTGCAGATGGCTCAGCTTCTCCCCTCTTTGGATTTCTTAGGTCCTGTGGCGACTTGTGAAGTTCCAGTCCCAAAAGCCCTGCTTTTATGCAGAAAAAACCCCATTCAACAGCATAGCTGTCACTCATACATGCTAAGTGGTGAGCCGGGCGGCTCACCACTGTGCCAATCAGAACAGGGTGTGACTTGAGTTGCTAAGGCAACGCAGTCCAGGGTGCCAATTCCCCCACCCACACATCCTGTGGAACCCAGACAGAGTGGCACCAGTTGGAGGGCTTCTGTGGAGAAGCCCGCCAAAAAGTGGAACAAAGGGCCGACCTTGGTTGGAGTTACAGAGACGGACACAAACGTCATTTTAGAAAAGAGTTCTGGCGAAAAGACCCAACCAGTGATTTTATATTAAATAAATAAACCAGCGGTATCTTTAACATTGCACCAAAAAGTGGTGCGTTTAAAATCAATGGGAAAATCCCATAGGAAATATTCCGGTGGAATATTTTGCGTGATAACCGCTGCCACCAGCCAGAAACTCGACAAGCGGGGACTGGACAGTGCCCCCTTGGAAACAGACCCAGGGGCAATCGAATTAACCCCTTCCAGTACTTCCACAATATGATGGTTTGTAATGGTTCTGTTCACAATTTTGGACTAGTAAAGCCAATGGTGACTTTACATGCCCTGGGAGACAGTAGTCAGTCCCAGGGTATGGAGTCTATGTTTGGGGGTCACTATGACACCCCTGTGTTACCGCACTGAGGGTGCTGTGTAACACATACACTAAAACAGATGATACCCTATGGAGTAAAAAGACCCCATAGCCCATAAGCACACAATAAGTCAAATCATACCTCAAATCATGCCTAAGAGTTGGAGGAAAAGAGTCTCACTCTTAGTAGGAGAAAAAGATAGTGAGCTAAAGACTCTGGGTAAGTCTCTCGTAACCAGGACTAATGTCTGGCAGAGGGACTCCCAGGACCCCCCTTGTTAATTTGCATATTTAAGTAACTTTGGGTCTCACCCTAAGTTACTAGGGGAATCCAGACGTGGACCCCTTGCTCACTATTCTTAGAGAGGGACAGATCCACCCTACTGATGAGGTCCAACCAGACCGAAACATGTGTCTGGGGTTTCTGTTGGTACTCTTGTTCAGAGGAGAATTGCCTTGCATTTCGGTGCTGGACTGCCCCAGGGCAGGACAAAGACTGATATGTTTGGGATATTTCTTCTCTGTGAAAGATAGTGAGCTAAAGACTCTGGGTAAGTCTCTCGTAACCAGGACTAATGTCTGGCAGAGGGACTCCCAGGACCCCCCTTGTTAATTTGGAGAAAAAAAAAATCCAGCAAAGCTGCTGGGGGACTCACTAGGTTTGGGAAATTAGCCTTATAAGATAATTCTCCCTAACAAGCTGGATTTGGTCTGGGCCCGAGGGCCTCTAGCCCCACCGCCCTCCCTTCCCCGAAACAGACGCCTGCCATTGGGCAAGCCACCAGGATGAGTGAGTGTCCATACCCCGCAGATCTCTCCATGAACTTTGAGTCCCCGGCTGGGAATGTCTAACTGGTGTCCTTGCATTCCCTCAGGGTACGTCATTGTTTGCCTAGTCCTCCCCGGCCTCCGACGTGGGGGTGTTCGGTTTCCTGAATTTTCTTCTGCCCTTCATCATCTTCTTCGTGGACCAGGGGCCTTCTGGTTGTCTCCGGGTTCGGGCCCTGCTTGTATGCCTTCTTCGTTCCCTCCCTCTGGGGAGTCGCTCTTGAGCACCTGGAGGACTTGTGTGGCTTCTTTGCCGCTGGTCACTCTGTAGTCTACACCAGATCGCTCAAACGAGAGGGCGAATGGGAACGACCACCTGTACCTTATGTCCTGGCTGGTGAGCCACTGGGTGAGAGGGTGACAGTCCCTTCTGCGGGTGAGCGTGAGGGCAGAGAGATCTTGGTAGATCCTAATTGTGTCTCCTTCGAAGATGAAGCTCTCAAGTCTTTTTGCTTTCTCCAGGACCTCCATTTTTTCCCTGTATTGGAGGAAACGCACCACTATGGACCTTGGGCCCCCTCCTCCGCCTCCCCCTCCTCGATGTGCTATTTCAAGCTGGACCTCCTTGCCCCCTTCCAGTGTAAAAAGTTGGTTGATCAGGCCCTGACCTTCCTTCCCACGTCGGACGCCGTCTCCTCTTTGCTGGGTGACCCCCATTATGCGTAGGTTATTTCTGCGCTCCCTATTTTCCAAATAGTCCATCTTCAAAGTTATATCCTCATCCCTTATTTCCAGGTCTGTTAGCCTCGCCTCATATTTCATGTCCAACAGATCTGTTTGGAGGTGGTTATTTTCCATTCCCTCCATTTTATCTTCCAGGGTGTCCACTCTTCCTCTGAGGTCCACTATAGAAGCCTGTATGTCGGTGCGAATAGCCTTGATTTCCTGAAGGATGTCCTTGAGGTCATCCTTCGTTAGGATTGGGGGGGCAGGGGGGTGGGGTTTGCTGCCTGAGGGCATGGTGGCTCCGTTGGCCTTGCTCAGAGATGTTTGTGAGCGGCGAAAGCGTTGGAGGGAGGAGATTGCCCCGGAGGATGGGGGCCACTCCAGGATGTTGCTCTTTTCAGCATCTTTTGGTGTACCACCTCTAGCAGGGTGGGCCCGTAGGGGTCTCAGTTCGGTGGGGCGACCTCAGCCCCTCTTGTCGGGGGTCCGGTATCTGGCCAGGGAACTTGCAGGGGGGCCCGTGGGGCCTCCAAGAAATGAGGCTGAGGCTGCTTGGTTTTGGAGGCCTCTGCGGTATTGGCAGGGGGTGAGGTGGTACCGCTGAGGCAGTGAGAGCCGCCTTGTTCCTCTTCTATTATATTATTTCTTTTCCTTTTTCCTCCCACTTCTCTTCCCCTTTAAATAAATAAATAAAAGGGGGGGCCAGAGGAGGGGTAGTGTCCCGGGTGCCGCTGGGGCACCCCAGCACAGTTTCCTCAAGTCTCCACCCCTCGCCCCTCCGCCTCCTCACCTCCTTTCCGTGTTCTCTGGACTGGCCAATGCTCTGGGCCCAGGTTCCTCCTTTCACTGGGAGCCCACGCGTGAGTATGGCTCTGCCGGCCTCTTCTCTCTATGTGGGCCGAGGGGCCGGGCGGCGTCCTCCGGTCGTAGGCCCCAACCTGTGGAGGGGCGAGGGGCGTGGGCGGCGATCCCCCATGTTGTTCTGAGGGGGTGGCAACTGCGCTGCAGTGCGGGACACCTGCAGGGGTCCCCCGTGCCCGGTGGATCGGCTTTGCCGGCGTCCCCGCGGAGCTCCTGTAGAGGCCGCTCTGGTCTGGGTGCGAGGAGCTCCCGCTCCGCTCGGGTGGGCAGCTCCTACGGAGGTCCTTGGGGTTGGCTTCCCCTTGGCTGCCCCTGTGTGCCGTTGGTGCTTGGGGGGGGGGCTCAGATGGTGCGTTCCAACGCCGCCGCCCCCGTGAATCTTCATCGGGGCTAGGCTTGGCGCTCTGCGCCACTTGTGCAGGGCTGTGGGCGCGGGGGTGTCACCACCCGCGCCTGTCCTCCAGGTGAGTGTTGCGCGTGTGGGGGGGGGTCCCCGACACCTCTGGCCCAACTCCGGTCAGCAGTGGGGGGAAGTGGCGCGGCCAGGTGTGACTCACCCGGGGTCAAATGGGCAGGGAGCTCGCTGTCTTTGGCGTTCCTCTGGGGACTCGGGGCTGCGCTTGGTTGGTCCCTTGGCAGCCTTGGTAGGGCTGAGTGCCCAGAGTGCAGATCCTCTCGGGCTTCAATGCCAAAATCCCGGCTGGGGATTAGAAGGGCACACTCGGCCCTGCGAGGCAGGAGGAGCACGGGTCTTACGCATCTTGCATGCTCCGCGCCCCCTGCCGGTTTCTCTCTATTTTTATTTTGCTTGGGTAATTAAGCATAGCAAAGCAATAAGCCATTTGAAAGAAGTGAATTAGATCTCGTTACCCTTGTGAAAATGCTTAACTCCAACATAAAAATTCCAGAAGGACAGTGTTTCTTCCTCCATAGGGTGGTTGCCTTCCCCTGGATTTCTCTTCCCTCTGTTGTATAGTCCAGGATATAAATTCCCTGAGTTTCTCTTGCTCTACAATACAACTAATACATGAAACAACTTGACTCTTTGTCTTGTTAGAATACCTGATCTACTTCCTCATCAGGTTTTCCTTCCTATTTTCTTGTTCAACTGTTACAAACAATACACAAAACGACTTGGCTATGACTTTGTATTTTGATAGGATACCATAATTACTCCTTTGCCAAGTTTTCACTCCTCCTTTCCGGTTTAGTTCACACAGCCTTCTTGATTGTCCCAATTCATCCCCCTTTCAGGACCCTTTTAGGTGCTGTATTCCTTATATGCGGTTCAGTTTCTCCTTGGCCTGGTGTGCTTATCTACCAGTATTTTCTTACATCAACACTCTTGCAATTGCCTGATATACTCTACTGCCAGGGCTTTCTTAAATGAACAAACTTGCAACTGCCTGGTATACTCTCCTGCCAGGACTTCCTTATGTGCACAAACTTGCAACTGCCTGGTATACTACCACTGCCAGGACTTTCATAGATAAACCCACTTGCAATTGTTTTGTAAACTCTCCTGCTAGGGCTTTCCTAAATGTACTCGCTTGCAGCTTCAATTTGCCTGGTGTACTCTTCTTCCAGGGTTTCTCTCATGTGGACTCTGCACACATTTCCAAACCTCATATGCTTTAATGCTTGCTTTTTCTGATACTGTATCTGCCTGGTATACTATCCTGATTAACAAGGGGGGTCCTGGGTGTCCCTCTGCCAGACATTAGTCCTGGTTACGAGAGACTTACCCAGAGTCTTTAGCTCACTATCTTTCACAGAGAAGAAATATCCCAAACATATCAGTCTTTGTCCTGCCCTGGGGCAGTCCAGCACCGAAATGCTAGGCAATTCTCCTCTGAACAAGAGTACCAACAGAAATCCCAGACACGTGTTTCGGTCTGGTTGGACCTCATCAGTAGGGTGGATCTGTGCCTCTCTAAGAATAGTGAGCAAGGGGTCCACTTGACATTAAAGATTTTCATCATGTCAGATTCTTATTCACAATGGTCACTCTTTTATCAAGTGTACAAGCTTAATTGCTCCATGAATAATGTGCAACTTGGTACACTTAAATTGCAATCAGATCCCTATTAGCTAGTGAAAAGGAAAAATGCTGACCTTCAGTGTTTTCTCAAAATGCTGTTGTGGGCCAGTAGTTATAATTTCCAGTTGAATTTCCAAACCGGATAGTCAGTCATAGACCAATAATTCCCTTTTTGCTGCAAAACCTTCGTAGTGTCCTAAGACTCAGGTTCTCTCATCATGGTTTTAATGGAAATAATATTAGTATGGAAATCTTACCAAGACAAAGTCTTGTTATGTTAAAAGTTATCCAAAGGGTTACATTTTGGTCTAGACGGTGAGTCTGTTCAGTTTGTGATGAAAGACTGTCCATAGGACTTCTAGATGCCAATAGGGCATCTGAGTAGTTCTAAAATAAATTAGGTAAATGAATGAGGCTTACTGTTAGATCTCTGTTACAGTGTTAAGCCAAGAAATAAGAGCAACGGTAAAGCAAGGAGATCACAAAGGTCCTTTTGTAACTTACTTGGAATGTCTGTCCAACCGGATGAAAAAGTAGAGGCTGGGAGGTCCAAAGATCGCCAAGCCGCTTGTTTTTGTTTGTAAAAATGGCGGCTTTTTATATCTCTGTGGCTGTTTGTGACATCCTCACATGCATGCGCGTGTGACGTCACAGATTTGTCGTGGAGTTTTTTTCTTTTTTCTATGCTGGAGATAATTTCTATACCCGTCTCGGCCATGTTCGTGATTTTCAAAGGATAGACTTTCTGTGATTAATATATAAATAAAGTTGCAAATGTATCATGCAAATCTGTTGTCATCACCTGTTCGAGTCATCCTGTGACGTCATCTTGCAAATGCGCGTATGATGTCATAAGTATGGCATGGAGTTATTTTCTATGTTTGAAGGATATACTATGTCTACCTTGGCCATGATCGTTCTTTTCAAATAGTGGCTGTTATGTTTGCAACATATGAATGTGCTGGCTAGGATTTCCTAAAAAACCGTAGTCCTCACCGGTTCGTGTTAACCCATGACGTCATTTTGCGCATGCGCGTGTGACGTCACGGGTAAGCGTACAGTCATTTTCTATGCTTGAAGGAAATACTTAATCTGATTCAGCCATTATCGTTGTATTCAATAAATGGGTATTCTGTGAGCAACATATGAGTGAAATGGCAAAGATTTCCCAAAGATCCATAGTGACCACGGGTTCGTGTTATCCCGTGATGTCATCTCGGGCATGCGCTTGTGACATCACTGGTAAACAGATCAATGCTCACCAAAGAATGCTGGAATATTTTACTCACTTCCATCAGGGATCTCGATAAAAATTATATATGTTCAGAAGAAAATTCAGACATATAACTTCTCGTACTAGGTCGTTACTTAATAGATGCAATACGCACGATCCTCATGCTTCGGAGAATATTAGGTTGGATAGGATAAATACTAAATCTTTGAAAAACGGAGATGTCAAAAATAGTAAAAAATAGCCGGATCATCTTAGAGGTGGGCGAACTACAATGTTTTAAAACTGTGTCTTAATTACAAATTTCATAAGGTTTGTGTGTATGCATAACAAGTAAAGTTTTGTTTAGAAACTAGAAAATTACGATGACTCAAGATTGATTAGATACGGAGAGTCAAATTAATGTATACAAGTATAGGAACAATCCTTCTCTGATTCCTGGCACGTTTGTGATCACTCCTTACTCTATGTGAAACAATGTTCCCAAGCTGCTAGGCAGCTTTGTGTGAAAGAGATCAAGAAATTCCTAAAACGGTTGCATCAGCCATAGAAATATGTTTGTTTGGACTGGTTTGTGTGCAAAGAAATGTGTCCATAACAGTATGTACTGTTATATGGTCTTGGTATTAAACTTTGTGAACATGTATGTGTTCGGTTAGGTAGGTAAATGTTAGCTCTATTGACTTTACAAAATACTTTGGAACTCAAAACATTTTTCTAATATAATTCCAAATGTGGATCATCAATTGTTCTAATCACTTAAACACCTCATTATGTAAAGCTGATATTCATTGCTCAGTGGTTTTAGTCTACGAGTATCACTGTCTCAAAAGTGAGTGCACAATCTCTCTGGACGGTTCCAGTATGTTTTTAGGTGAACAGATCTGTCTAGTTTAACATTCAGATATTGTGTTACAGAAAATGACGGAGTTGGTCTATGTCTCTGTCTCCCCAAGGAGTGCACAGTCAGGTTCTTATGTACTTCTGAACTTTCTAAATCAGAGAAAGGGCCCCAAGTAATATTCTTCGTTGATACCCAAAGGGTCTTGGCATCAAGTTTATGTATCCAAAATAATTCCCGTTGTGACAACCTTTTTGGTAGGTCTCCACCTCTAGGAAGTGGATGAATTACTTCAAGGATAACAACTCTCATTTGTGATGCGTTGTGTTGATTTTCTTTAAAATGTCTGTAGTGATTTAGTATTCCCAGTCTTAATACTTGACTTGTGTTTTGCCTACATAATACCTGCTGCATGGACAGCGGAGTGCAAAGATGACATTTTTGGTCTCACAGGTCGCATAATGTTTGAGAGTGTTTTTTATACCGGTATTTGGATGACGAATATTGATGATGCTTGTACAATGCTGGCAATTTAGGCAAGCAAACGTGCCAAATTTTATTTACTCAAGGTAGTTTGTGTTGGTGGCTTATGTTTTTCTGCTCTAGTGAGTTTGTCCATAAAATGATGGCCTCTTTTGTACGCCAGCATTTTTGGTTCTGGAAAACGTCAATTAAGGTCAGGGTCTGACTTGATTAAGTCCCAGATTTTGTGAATGATTCGTTTAATCTGTTAACACTCACTGGAGTATTTAAGTGTGTCGATGAGGTTCCTGTTCTCCTTTTTTGTATTGCCTTTAAGTAGTTCTTCATGTTGCAAGGCTTCTGTCCTTACCGCTGCTCTGTTCAGTATCATCCAGGAAACCTCTTTCCATAAATCTTAACTTCATGTCATCATATTCTTGTTGTAGTCTTTCAGAGTCTGATGTAATTCTCTTCAGTCTAAGCAGTTGACTGTATGGAAGATTTTCTTTGAGGTGTTTTGGATGGAAACTACTGAACTGTAGAGTGCTGTTCACATCTGTGGGTTTCCTATAGATCTTAGTGCTAAACCCAGCTTCGGTGAGTTCGATGTTGACATCCAGGAAGTTTATTGAGGGTTTCCCAATTTCAATTGTATTTTTTTAAAAAAGTTTTTTTATTAGTTATTAACAAACAATACAAACCAAACTTGCAGTGCATACAGTAAAATTTAAATTATACATCGCTTGATTTTGTTCACCGCTTCCCATATCCCACCCCCCGTTCCGAGCCCATTTCCACTAATGCTCTGTTCCGGCGTCTTGCGCAGGGGTGTTCTCTTCCATAGGTTCCGTTGGGTCCGGCATTGACCCAAATAATTCTGCTAAAAATGATCTCCATGCCATCAGGGTCTCAGTCTCCTCCTCCCCGTCTACATTGCTAGTTTCCTGCCATACCATAGTTTCTGCCTCCGCCCATTTCTGCAAATCCTTCCACCATAACTCCACTCGTGGTTTGTGCCATGTCTTCCATCCCATAGCAATCCTTCTCTTTGCAAGTGCGTATGCCAGGTCCTTTAGTTTGCTCACATGCTTAAGTTTCTGTGGCCTAGGGAACCCCTCTAACAAGCATGCCCACACAGTATCCACCACAATCTTAATACCTCTTTCTGCTAGCTTGTGTGCCACTTTGCTCCAGAAGCACTCAATAACCGGGCATGACCAAAACATATGCACCATGCCCACATTCTCTTCATCACACTTAGGGCATGCTTGCCGTCCTGCATTTTTAAACCTAGATATCCTTTGGGGTGTCATATACGCTCTATGCGTGATATACAGCTGTATCTGCTTTAGTCTAGCGTTCCTCGACACCTTCCTATGATACCCCTGGCCTCGTTCCCACATCCCATCGTCCATCAGGGCTCCCACTTCTCCTTCCCATTCTTGCCTCAATTGTACTACCTCCTTCCCCACTCTGGACATCACCATCTCGTATATTCTAGATATCTCGTGCCCCCCCTCCGCTATGTTATATATTAAATCTATAGTAGCATCTGGTTCTCCCTCCAGTACCAATTCAGGCCAAGTTTTCTTAATTCTCTGCACCCGTCTATGGTACGTGATATACTGGCCTGTATGTAACCCGGTTTCCACCCTCAACGTTTCGAAATCTATTATGGTCCCCTCTTGCCATATATTTCCCATGGTAGCTATCCCAACCGGTTCCCAATGGTTTCTGATTATCACCCGTAATTGCTTCTCTCCTCCCGCTAGTGCTACCAATGGTACTTGAGTGGAACACGGGGACGGGTTCTCCATCATTTGGCAGGCCCTATGCCCCATCTTCCATCCAAGCACCATCATCTTGGGGCGCCCCCCCATCTCTGCCCTGGGCAGTCACATAACTTCTCTTAAGTAAAATGGGGCGCAATCCTGGCCAAACAACCTGGATTCCGAGGTGCTCTCCTCAGAGAGCCATTTGGCCACGTATTGCAGATGGCCTGCTACATAGTACATAGTAGACTTCATAATTAAGGCAGTTTGATACCCCTTCTCTCATAAACATTCTGTAGCTTCTAGAGAGCCACTCTGTTCCGTGCCACAGGAAGTCCCTACACATGCTGTCCAATCTGGTGAAGAACTTCTTTGGTATCCAATATGGAATGTTCCCAAAATAGTGTAGCAGCCTAGGCAGGACCACCATCTTCAACATCGCCCCACGCCCCATCATTGCTAAAGGCAGCTTTACCCAAAACCTCATACAATTTTCGATTTTCTTGATAGCTACCTCAGTGTTACACCTATGCTCTTCTTCCACCGTGTGGAATATGTCTATCCCTAGATAGCAGAATGTGCCAACCACCCATGGGATCTGTAACACCGGCAGTTGATTCAAGGGGATCCCTTTATATCCACCAAATGGGAACATGCTGGACTTCTGAGGGTTCACTGCTATGCCTGACATCCCTGCATATCTTTCCATAACCTCCAAGATATATTGAAGGTTTTCCTCCGGGTGTCGCAGATACAACAGCACATCGTCTGCATATAGGGATATCAGGTGTCGTTCACTTCCTACCGCGATGCCTATTGTGTCATACTGTTGCCTCAGGTAGATCACTAAGGGTTCCAGAGCAAATATATAGAGCATGGGGGACCACGGGCAACCTTGTCTGGTGCCCCTACAGAGTTGCCACCTTTCCAATATCACTGCTCCTATTTTGACTCTGACTAGCGGTTCACTGTATAACATTTTGTCCCACTGTAAGTATCCAGGACCCATCCCAAAGCTGGCCAGGGCCGCCAGCAACCAAGGCCATTTGACCGAGTCGAAGGCCTTTATTGCGTCTAGTGACACATTGTCAGTTCACCATCATTCTCGTTCCCATATTCGATGACTCTATGGAGCCTTCTCAGATTATTAGATATATTCCTATTAGGGACATAGCCTGTCTGATCCGGATGTATTAATTTGCCAATGACCATCCTCAGTCTATTCGCCAAAACAGTCATCAGTATTTTACTGTCTTGATTTAACATTGATAGGGGTCTATATGAACCACAGCTTTGCCCGGACTTATTGGGTTTGGGTAGCGGTATTATAATCGCTTCTCTTAGTGATTCTGGCAGTCTGCCCAGCTCATATGCCTCTTTCAACATATCCAGCAGAGGGGGAAGCACTTCTCCTTTGAATGCTTTATAGAATTCACTTGGGAGTCCATCAGCCCCCGGGGTCTTACTAGTGGGCAACTGTCTCACCACCTCCTCTAACTCCTCTAGAGTGATCGGCTCATCCAGCTCCTCTCTTTCCTCTGCACTAATCTGTGGCAATCCTATGTCCTCCAATGTTTCTACAATCGTCGTGTGATTATCCTCCCCGTCATCTTCATATAGCCGCCCGTAATAATATGCAAACTCCTGGTTAACTCCCTCTTGAGTGTCAGCTACCCTCCCATCTTCCCTTGTTATCGTTCTAGTCGTAGGTCTCAGGGTTTCACTCTTATATAGCCATGCCAAAATCCTCCCTGGTTTATCCCCTCCCGCGTGCTGCCTCTCTATATATTTTTTATAGTTGAGGTTACATAGTCTCTCCCGTGCCCAGCACATTTCTGCTGCAGCCTGAGTATCAATTCAGTGTCTTCTCTAGTGTTATTTCCTCACTCTAGTGCCCTTTCCAATTCACCCTCCGCTTCCCGGAGATCAGTCAGGATCCCCCCTTGCAGTCCTTTGGATTTTGCTATAGCTACCCCCCGCATCACAACCTTGAAGGCCTCCCACAATGTGCCCGCTGAGTCCACACTGCCAGTATTTGTCTCAAAATAGTTAATGATTTCCTCTCTCATATCCTCCCTGAAGTGGGGATCTATCAGCGCCTCTGCTCCGATGCACCATGTCGGTATCCTCGCCCTCGGGACGATATTGCCATCCAAGAATCAATGGCGAGTGGTCCGAAAGGACTCTCGCTTTATATTCAGCGTGCGTGATCTCTGTTAGTACCCCTGGTGTGACAAAGACAGACTAACCTTGTATGTAACTGCTGCGGGGCAGAATAATGCAAGTATTGCCTGTCCTGAGGGTGTTGCGCCCTCCATGCATCTTCGAACCCAAAGTTGTTAAGCAGTATTTGCAGTGCTTTAGCAGATGGGGCGGGTCTATCCATTTTCCCAACTGATCTATCTACCTTGGGGTTTAATACACAGTTGAAGTCCACCCCCAGATCACCAGACTTCCCACACACATGCTGAGGTTGTTACAAAATGTCTTAAAATACGCCGCTGTATTTTGGTTCGGGGCATACGTGTTTACAACGCTTATCTCTTTGTTTTCCACCAATCCCCTCATTATGACCATCCTCCCGTCCGTCTCAGCCAGTGTCTGTAGCAGCTGGAATGGGACTTGTGGCGCCACCCAAATAATCACTCCCCTGGCATACGCCGAATACGACGATCCCACAACCGTCCCCTTCCATTTCTTCCCAATCATCTCCATCTTGTCTCGCGTCAGATGCGTTTCTTGCAGTAGGGCTATATCCATCTTCTGTCTACGTAGGTATAACATAACCTTATTCCTCTTCAAATAACTATTGAGCCCCCTGACATTCCAGGTAATTACTTTAAGGTCCCCCATGGCATGGCAAGGTCCCACTCCTCCCTTCTCCTGTGTAGTCCAGATCCAACTGCGTAACTCGTCTATATGGGCTCGTTTCCCAACTTAAACTCCCCTTAACTAAGAACACAACAAACCCCCTTCACCTCCCTGCCCTCCCTGACCCAACAACCCCCTCCCCAACTGTTGCCCAGCTCCATCCCTGGATCTCAGGCACCCCCGCATCAAGCCCTTTCTGGCACTAACCCGTACTCGCGGCACAGCAGGGTAAAAAAAGCCCTAGTGGCTGTCTTACTACTAGTTCTTGGGGGTAGGTTTCTTCCATCTTGCTGCTCCTGATTACTTCAAGCGCACTACGCCTACCGCTATTCAATTTACTTGTGCACTTAATGCTCTATATTCTAGTCCAACAGGATCAGGAAGTCCAAAAATGACCATTGTGTTTCACTTGTCTCTTGAACTTTTACTAGGACCCCCCCCCTTATCCCCTCAGCATTCACAGCACCTCCACCTCACTTGTCGCGTTCCATATGATCTTGCTCCTCATCGCGCTCCGGGCAACCTTGCAGATCCAGCCATGCCGCCGCTTCCTCTGTGGTGTCAAAGAAGAACGCACTGCTTATATGTAAGACCTTTAGCTTCGCAGGGTACAAAAGCATGTACTTGATCCTTGTTGTGCGCAGTCTCCTCTTGACCGCCGCATATCTGTATCGCTGTCTCTGTACCAGGTGTAGTCAGGATGCGCCGTGATATTGGTGGAAGCCCTTTCTATCGTTCCACCTTTACGGAAGTACTCCAAGATCTTTTCTCTGTCTTTGTAGTTTAAAATCTTCGCAATTATCGCTCTGGGAGGGGCCCCGGGGCGCGGTTTCCTCATCAGGGCCCGGTGTGCTCGTTCAACCGTAAACCCTTGCGAGAGCTTGTCTGCTCCTATCTCTTGCAGGATCATGGTCTCCACATAGTCCGTGGGGTCCTGGCCTTCTTCTCCCTCCGGCAGGCCGACCACACGGATGTTGTTCCGTCTTGCCCTTTCTTCCGCCTCCTCTACTCGGTTTTCAAGATTAGCCACCTGTTGCTTTAGTATATGGACCTCCTTCGCATTATTTGTGCTGGTGTCTGTGTTGGTCTTGACAGCACTCTCTAGATTGCTTGTTCTGTCCGCCAGCACTCTGACATCTTGTCACAGCAGGTTGACTTCGATTCCAACCGCGTCGATCTTATTCTGCAAGGCCGTTCGTAGGTCCGCCATTGTTGTCGCCCATGAGGTTCTCAGCTCTCTTATGGCTGCCAGGACCGAGGTGTTTTCTCCTTCAGGGGTACGTCCATTGAAGCTGCTGTTGCGCTTTGTACTGGAGCAGTGGGGGTCTGTTGTGTTTTAGCAAAGACCTCCTTTGTGGGTTGTTTACTCCTGTCCTTGGGTCCTTTTACTGACATAGTGCGGGCTTGGCTCTGTCTCCTGTTCCAGTCTCTCCGTGCCGTGCCAGCACGTGTCTCAGTATTTCCGTGGCACCACCTGGTCAGTTCGGGCCCAAACACTTCATCCTCACCGTGTTGCCACCTGTAACGCTCACCTGATTCTCACAGAGGCGCCGGTCTTGACTGGGCGACTACCGTATCTTCAAAGGTGATGTGTAGCACCCGGTTGGCTCTTTGGGCTGGACCTCTGTGCACTGTATGCCTGACGTGTAGAGTAAGATGTCTGCAGATAGAAAATATGGGGTTAATGAACTGGGGTTATTGGGGTGTCCCTATCTCTTTCCTCTTCTCCTCTCCTGTAGACCCCCAAAGGTTAACGTTCTCACCTTAGGTAAGTGAATGCCGAGCTCTCCATCTGCCTCGGGGCAGGGTGCTGTAACCAGTTTCTTCACTGGATAGGTAGCGCAGGCCTCTTGACTTCAGAGGACTGCTGTTCGTCGTTTACTGCACGAACGGTAAGTTTCGAGTCATTCAAATGTCTTTAAAGTCTTTAGTAATGATGTCTCTTGTTTTGCAGGGTTCCGGCGATGGCGGATGACGGGCTGAAGTGAGTTGAAGATGGAGCCCGTGTGATGAATAGAAGCGCCTGGAAGCACGTAAGTAAGCGCTTGTTGCCTGCTTCACGATGCGCTCTAACTGTCTTTTTATTTTGCAGGTACGAGTTCGGAGCGGCTGCAGGGTGCCGGAATACCCACTGGATTAGATGTGGAAAGGAGTAATGGCATGTGAGTATTAAAGTTCCCCAATGTCTTTAAACGCACCTTGTTTTGTCTTTCAGATGCGGGATGCAGCGCTGAAGGCCTCCGGAGCGTGTGAAGAGTTGGTAAGCTTTTGTCTTTCAGATGCCGGAATGCAGTATGAAGACCTCCGGAGCGCACGAAGAGTAGGTAAGCCTTTGCCTTTCAGATGCCGGAATGCAGTGTGAAGACCTCCGGAGAGCACGAAGAGTAGGTAAGCCTTTGCCTTTCAGATGCCGGAATGCTAACCTGTTCTTTCTTGTCTTTATAGGTGTTGCTGAAGACTGGATTCAGGATGGTAAGCCTTTTTCCTTAGGCCCAGGACCGGATGCAGAAGACACGATGAGCGTTCTGCTGCAGAGGGTGCAGAATAACGCAAAGCAAGATTCATCCACCGGGTGTGGTTTAAATAGCCTCCTGTAGTGCTTAGATGTCTCCTTCCACAGCCACGCCTAAGTAAGAAAAGAGTTCCTGGTAAGAAAAGAGTTCCTGCCTTCCAGAAGAGTTCCAGTGTTCTGAATCTAGGGAGTGGCTCCAGCCCCACCCAACAGGAAAAGTAGTTCCAAACAGAAGAGGATCAGAGGCTCAACTGGCAGGCAAGTAAGCAGCATGGTCTGCTGCAGGTAAGTCCACCCAAGCATTATGAGCCCGGCGCTTCCAGCGCTGGGACTGGGCATATTTATGAGCCTGGTGCCACTGGCGCCAGGACTGGGTCCAAAAGGTCCCAATTGGGACTGGTTGGCACTCGGAACCTGGGTTATGGATCTGCTTCCAAGGGAGTTGGGAAAACCCTGACCTTTTGGAAGCAGAGATCATGACACCACCTATGGTGGCGCGCACTAGGTTATCCTCCGAGTGGGTCGTGTCCTCCCACGTACCTTCTCCGGCTATTGTGGTCAGCACCCCGTTCTCTTGTTCCTTTAGGCCGCTACGCGCTCCTCCTTATGCACCACCAGTGCAACTCAGGCTTATAATGCGTCCAATGTTACGTGTCCGCTCCAATGCCTGCCGCCTTTCTCCTTACCGTGCCAGCATCTGGAAGATGTCCAGGAAGGGCCGGAATGTTGGCCGCTCCTGATGCTAAAATGCCAGTATACCCAAGTGTCTGTGTCGCCTAGCAGCGCTTTAGCTTGACTCCAGTATCCCTATGTAGGTCCCGGCCACTCTTTGCACCCACAATGTTAGGTCAGTTCCTGGGCCCCCTATTATGGAAGAGAAGGCTTCCGGTGCGCTCCAAGCGCTAGTGTATCACTACATTCTGTGTAGCACTGCTCCTAAATAGCATTATAACCGTGCAGTGTATCAATCCATGTTTTCTGCGCACCACTGTAAACAGAGGATATTTACTGTTAGTCTCATTGTCCCCTTCATCCTATGCGGCTCACCACCATCTTGTATGCAACGAGCCAACGTTCTGTTCCTGTTCGCTCAGCTCTCGTGATAGCTTCTGCTGTCACCCGCTATGTTCAGCAGGCGTCTGGGGCCCCGCTGCAGTTATTTGTAAGCCGCTCGCGGTTGGTGTCCTCCCCGCAGATCTCACCACCGCCCGCAGTCTGTATCCTTTGTTGAAATGTTTGTGAGCGGCAGGGAGCCACGCAAACACCAGATGCCTGTCCTCCGTGACATGGCAACTGTAGCCCCCTATGGCGATCGCATCTCCCACTCAAGCTCCAAAGCACTGCCACATTGTTGCTATAAATAAATGAATGTCCGGAGCATGCCTTGAAAGCAGAGCGTCGCGCATCCTGTGGCAGCTACCTTCCTTCATTTTCCACCGCTGTTCAGCTGCATTCGGTCCTCTCCGAGGCTGCGGGTGCAATCTCTTTGTTGCCCGCCATCTTGGCGACAATGTATCCGCACGGCTGCATACTCAAATTTCTATTTTCTCCCGGGTGCCAGGCACGATTCCCTTGCAAATCGAGCTTGCTGCAGAGTGCCTATTCAGACGCCCATAACTTCATTTCTGGAGCGCAAGAGTTATTTTTCAGGCATCATTTCCAGGATCAGTGTCGGATCGGCAGGAGCTGCACAAGAAGGCATGTCCTATTCCAAGGCTAGTTAGCCACGCCCCCAATTTCGATTGTAAATGTTATCCTCTCATTACATCCATTGAGATACTTCCAAAATTTGAGTAGCTCTTCTTCCGTTCCTACCCAAATACCGAAAATGTCATCAATATAGATTTTGCAACATTTGTTCTTGTACTTCCACAGTTGTTGCTCCAAGACATGTCTGCTTTAAAAAAAAATACATTAATATGTTAGCATACGCAGGGACGACAGAGGAACTCATTGAGGTACCGGCTATTTATAGGTAATATTGTCCATTGAATCGAAGATAGTTATTGTATAGTATGATATTGATGAGTTCAATTGCAAAGACTTTGTAGATTATGGTATCTTCATGACCTAGTAAGACCCATTCAAGAGTTTCTATGCCTTCATTGTGGGGGATGGATGTGTAGAGGCTGCCCACGTCCATTGTGAATAGCAACAGGTTGGTTTCTTCTAGAAGAAGGGTGTTTAGAGTCTGTAAAAAGTGTCTCATGTCCTTAAGGTACGTGGAGGTAGCTTGTACAAGTGGTTGTAATCCAGCATCAAGATAAAACGCCAGTGGTTGGAAGATACTTTCTGTACCAGCCACGACTGGTTTAAATGGTGGGTCTGTAATATTTTTGTGTATTTTCGGTAATGTGTAAAATACAGGGGTCACTGGACATTACTTGATTAGGAATTCACTTGTCTTGTCAGAAATCCAACCCCTCTCTGACGCTATTTCTATAGTTTCCTTGATGACTTCTTTGATGAAATTCATAGGACCATTGTCTAGAATTAAATATGTCCTAGGGTCTGCAAGTCATTTCATGCAACCGTTTTCATAAAGGGAGGCGTCCATTAATACCATAGCTCCACCTTTATCTTTAAGATCAAGTCAGTTCTGGATGACTTAGAGGGTAAGTCAGATTTTGATGTCTTATGTTTAGATCTTGTTAGAAGGTCTTCAGTATCCTTTCTAAGTGGGTGAGGGGAAGTGTAGCAATATGCCATTAAGGCATTGGGCATGGATGGGGTATCCTCAAGAGAGGAAGGGGAATACCATGCCTTGTTCGATGGTGCCCTGCTATTTCCCCGAAGGTTGTCTCTCCCCATGTGATCCTCCCTCATATAGCCGCCCACAGGGTCAGGATCAGGTAGCAGCTGCCGTCCCCTGGCCACATGGGGAGTGGGGACCACCAGGAAAGGAGTAATGACACCATTGGATTCATCACACCCGTTCTCTAATTCTGCAGTTTTTCCTATCTTATTCTGTAACATTGCAATTGTATCCTCCAAAGCCCTTAACCTTGATTTCCCCACACTCTCTAGAACTCTTCTTCATATCAATTCAAAAAGACTTCCCACTCTTCCCGAGTTATCAGCCTTCCTTACCCTCTAAGATGCGTTTTAGGTGGAAAAGTTTAACTAAATCAAAAGTCCCATTTTCTGCTCATGAACGTTGTTGGTTCCCCTTTGTCATGGAGCTCTATTGTTCTCATGGAGCTCCATTGTTCTAAGTACTTACAAGTCTTCTGTCGACAATTGATGTAAATAAAGTAGATAGCTGTATCACTATCCAGAACACTAAGCTCTTTCGCCTGATTGTTCCCCATGTTCTTGTTCAATATGGTTCACCCTTTCTACATGTTGTAAACAAGCCCCCTCTTTTTTCTCTAACTTACAGAATTAAGCTCACAGAAATACTTCCATTCTGTCATGTTAGGACAGAATCAAAGTTTACAGAATTCAGTTTACTCTAATGGCTCTCTGCAACTATTCCCCCTGGACTCTGCCGTCAGCTCCCTTCTATCTATTCCCCTATCTACCTACAGCCCAACATCATATTTCTGTGTTGTCGTATTCCTCCCATCAAATTTATTCTGTCTTCCCCCAAAATTTCTTGGAAACTTTTAATTTTACGATTCCTTTGTCAATCAGTGCTGCCCCTCAAATTGAATAGCCTTGGCTTTCGCATAGCTCAGGAGCAAACACCAACCTTCACTGGCAGCCCTCTTTTGAAAATCCTTGTACAGGTTCTTACCTATCCTTTGTGTGCAAACAAGGGTTCAAGGGGAAGCTATCGGCATTTAACAAATCAACTGGGCATGGCAAATATGAGTTGTGATGGCACCAAATTGTAAAACCCCAAATCCAACACCAAGTAATCCAATAAACAACCCAAGGTAGCAAAGGAGGAAACAATATGCATGTCTATACAGATGTGCAGAAATGAAAATTAAAACTGCCAAAACATCCCCTTCCCAAAAATGGGGGCCGCAGAGTTTTTATAGGGCTTTGAACAGTGTGCCTTATAAAACAGAGAGCGTATGATACATTTAGTCGGTTATATTAACAATGAACTTCCTAGCAAAGCATCGTCCAACCTGAAAGTCAGGGCTTTGCACCACCAGTCCAGACATGTAAAATGTATCATGCCATAAGCACATGATATATAGCTCTGACGTTAGCAGATCTTTCCATTGCACGTACTAAGAACTGATCAGGGGCCTAGTACACACATGTTCCCGGTGTAGGTTCTCAGACAGCCAAACACAAGACGGCTTGGGCGTGTTGCTGAGTGCCTGCATTTCGGAAAGATGATTACATGTTTGCATACCAACCAATCAGACCTCTTACTGCGACAACTCCCCAAATATGACTGAGGTCACCCTATCATTCCTACTTATGGCTGTGGTTTTTCTCTGTCTGTTGTTCATGCATATCCATGGCTCATTAAAAATAAATGAATCTGTTTTGACGGGTGTAAAAAAACTGGCAGCACACTAGGCAATAAGCCAACAGTTGTGGCACCTACATATTACCATCCTGTGTCTGTATTTTTTGATAGGATGCTCTAATATTGGACCCAGCAATGCATAGCATCATTGCTCAATCAAACACAGTGATCTTCCAGATTTTTTTAAAGAGAATCTGTGTGCAATCACAACATGAAATAAGCAGGGATTTCTGTACTTACGGGTCGAAGAAACGGTTTCTGAACCTGCTTAGTAAGGATGTGAAACATATCAACTGTCTCTGTAGCTAGTGCAAGGTAGGATCGTGACACACGCTCATCCTGGGCTAGCTGAGCCTGCCGGGCCTGCTGCTGATCCTGAAACATGAAAATAAGCAGGTTATTCAACATAAAACTTTAAAATGCCCTAACACCATTCTTTGGCACCCAAACCATGCATGTCCCTTTTGCAGCTGAAGATGAATTGCAAGACTATTTGAGAAGCAGGGCAAATACTTGGGTTTTTTTTTTTTTAATCGGTTTTATTAGTTTTTGGTACAAAGTGAAAGAAAAAAACATTACTTTACACTATGCATTGATTTCCCTTGAATACCCTTCCCAGCCCCTCCCCACTCCCCCAAAGCCTCCCTAACACCAACTTGCAACAAAACAACAAGAACTAAAACTTGATCACAGGAAGTTATTGACCAGTACCACCCGTGTCCAGGTCTGAGTCTCTAAGTGTGATGCGCATTTGGCAGTCAATATACTTCTTGATGACGCCTATGCAATGTGACTTGGCTGCTCCTCTAGTATTGCGCTTTCAAGAAGGTCTATCATCCGGGGAGATGAATAATTCCTGTATTATGGAGTTCCAGGCCGCTATGTCAATTGAACTTTCTCTCCTTCGTGTTTGCAGTGCTTCCTGCCAGACTGCCGTCTCCACAATAGTCCATCTCCTAAGGTCTTTCCACCGTGTCTCTATTCTTGGTCCGTGTTAGGCAGAATCCTGTGCAGTTCCCTTAGGGAACACTGCAAAAAGATTAAGACTACAGGAGTAAGCAGTAAACCCAATTGGTAGCAGTCTGCACCACCCAGATTTACTTGGTAGCTGTGGCTGAGCAGTCAAACTTCTCTCAAGAAGAGTTAGGTAGTATACAGGGGATACACAATAGGGCCAAAAACACAGTAGAACAAGCGAACACTGACCAGAGCTTTGTATCAAAAGTATATAATTATTTATTTAACACGCACTTTAGAAAATATACTAGCACTATTAATCAAAGCAAGTTCGGGGGGGCGCTGTTGCGCACGTTAAAGATGTCCGCCTAGTCCGAGAGCTCCGGCTCACATGAATCCTTTTCTACATCTATCCTCCTTCAGGGCCGCCCACGGAGCAAGGAAAACGCAGCGAGGAGTGGCGCTTGATGCTGGGCGCCGGCTGTGAAAATTTGAGGCTGCTGTAACTAACGGCGCAGGAGTGGGCCTGTTCGGAAGATCCTGCGGGCCACGGCTGAGACGCGGGCCGTCCGCGAGTTCCAGAGGATTCTCCCTCTGAGCCGCGGGGGGAGGGGCAGTGGCGCGCTGGAGGCCGCGCTCTGCCGGCATCCGTGGAGAGGGCTGGGCGCTGCTGCCCTCGGGCCGCTGGTACACTAGGGCCCCCGGAGGACCTGGACGAGTGGTGGGACCGCTGTGCTGCTCGACCCGTGTGAGGAGACACCTTTTTCGGGTGTGGAGTGCGGCTTCGGCGGCCGGCGCGCTGCTGCCTACATAGGCCCTGCGGGTGCCTGCGGGGAGAGGAGGCGGGCCGCCGGACCGCGAGGGCGGCAATCTCTTACTTTGTCCCAGCCGTTGACTGCCGTGGATGATCCCCGCCGACAAGGAAACAAGTAAGCACGCGGGGCGCTGCAAACTGAGGGGGCATTATATGACAGGAGTGAGCTGAGGGAGGAAAACTCTGACCTCCATTGGGTGACACACCCCTGGCGAGGAAGGGCGGCAGCTGGGGGACTGTGCTGCGACGATCATCCCATAACCAATTTATTGAGGAAAAGCTCAGATACCCTGCACAGACGGTGCAACAGACAGGCCACGCGGCCTTGGCCTTCTCAACATGATTGGTGGGACACCCTGCCAATGATTACTGTGCTTGGAACGCGAAGTTGGGGGCAGCCTCCACACACCCGACCGCGGATACCCGATTGCTGCATTGATCCGCGGGGTCGCCCTGTGGCTTGAACCGGGTTACTGCACACGGGCGCACTAAGCGGCACCTCGTGGGACACCAGCGAAGCTTGGGAGGCTGGCTCTCATCTATATACCCTGAAGCCTACATCCTTCATTGCGGAGGCCTCCGAAACGTCAACCCCCTTTTAAAGTGGACATTGGCATAACCCCTGCGCCCTCATCACTTTTGGATCGCGCCGGGCGCCCTTTGACTGTACTTTGTATACTCGTGCTGAAGTGCAGAGTTGCATGGTGGTAGGGTCCATCCACACTATAAGCCCTACATAGAGCAATCATAACATATTGCTACAAGTGTGCCGGGAGACGTGGGAGGACGCCATATGGGACGCCACGAGCAGAAGGGAGTGCGCTCCAAGAAAACAGGCCCCATGGATTCCTTCGCCAGCACCCAGCCCGGCGGTTCTGCCGCACCCCCACGAAACCAACGGACAGCCAATCAGACCTCCCGGTGGATGAGAGAGTGGACAGATTAATGGCAATGGTCCAAAATGGCTTCCTGGCGGTGAACACCAAACTGGACGACATTGGGGCAACAATTAACTCCCTGAAGGCTAGGGTGGACAAAGAAAGCACACGTATCACTGAGGCCGAAAACAGGATTGGCACCAATGAGGATTCGATAATACAACACGGCCGGGACATTGCCCAGCTGAAGGGCGACCTTCGAAAGACCCTGGATAAGTGTGAGGACCTTGAATCCCGTTCCAGGAGGAGCAACATCCGTCTGGTTGGGGTGACAAACCTTTGGTAAAGGATCCATGGAGCGTCAAGTTGAGGTCCTCCTGAAAGATCTACTGGGTCCAGACTCCTTCTCGGATCACTTCCTTGTAGAGCGCACTCACCGCACTTTGGCGCCTCCACCTAGACCTGGGGCACCACCTTGCACGATAATAGCCCGCCTTCTCAATTATAGGGACAAAGACGCTATCCTGCGGATTTCCAGGGAAAAGGGCACCTTGTTTCACAAGAATAACAGGATACACATCTATCCGGACTTCTCCACTCATGTACAAACACTGAGGAGATCCTACAAACCTGTTAAGAAACAATTGAGACTCCGTCAGGTTCCCTACTCGCTCGGCTTCCCGGCGAAAATGAGGATTCAGCATGGTGGTCGAGCCCAGTTCTTTGATAATCCTAATGAGGCCATGTCCTATGACGAAGCTTCTATTCCCTTACCGGTCCGGGATCGAGCCATAAACCAGAATCTACCGCCTGAGGGCAAAGGAGAACCTGATGATCCCGCTGGTTGAACACCCCCCTCCTTGCTACACTGGTATATTGTTATAATCAAAGGTGGCAAGGCGGCCCTGATTGTTGCTATTTGATGAAGTAGAGCCGTGACGGTTCCCTGGGTTGGCGGCCATGTGAGGGCAGCTCACACCCCCAGGAGTTTTCCCAGGTTATGGCTCAAGGGTTACATCATCTGGTTGGGGTTGATGATGCGGGTGGGGGTTGGGGTGGCATGGGGTTATCGTTGTGCCTGGTGATATGCCGGGCCTGTTTGGGGAGTTTTTGTCCCGTTTAGTTGTAATGTTAAAACCAGAGAGCGGTTTGGTAGTGGGAGGCACATATCTCTTGCGACAGGGGCGAGGTTATGGGCAGACGATTCACACAAGGTTAGACTTTAACACAGGCTAATAGGGGCTTAGATATTAAGCTGCTTTCCTGGAATATCCGGGGGTTAAATAACCCGGTAAAGGCAAGGAAGATCGCAGCATACATCACTCGTCATAACCCCCACATCCTTCTTATACAGGAGACACATGCACTTGGGCACGTCAACACTACACTCTTGCCACGGTGGGGTCCCCACAGATATTATACAGAATATTCAACACAATCCAGGGGATTGTTGACGCTCATACATCCCAAGCTGTGCTTCAAATACCACTCAAGAAAATAGACCCGCATGGTAGATATGTTCTGGTGTGGGGGGAAGTGGCAGGGCACCAAATAATTCTGATTAACACATATGGACCTAATGTAGACGACCCACAGTTCTATTGCACACTACTCGATATGCTGTCTACATCGGGGGAGGCACAAATTATTTGGGGCGGTGACTTTAATATGATATTGGATCAATCCCTAGATCGATCCTCGACCACCCCCAGAATCCCCTCCAAAGCTGCACTCGTTGTAAAACAATTAATGGAACAGATGGGCATGATAGACACGTGGCGTACACTACACCCGTGTGAGAAGAAGTTTACATTCTATTCATCGGTGCACGATTCCCATTCGCGCATAGACTATTGGCTTATCAGCCACTCCCTGGCTGGGGCGGTCTCTAGCTGTGAAATACACCCCCGAACCCTTTCAGACCACTCCCCTGTAACACTTGACATTAACCTAAGTGATGTTTCCCCTCCGGCCAGAAGGTGGAGAATGCCCCCCACGATCCTAAGAGACCCCAACATAAGTGAATCACTACATACGGAGATCGCGGAATTTCTGGAAGTAAATGAGGGGTCGGTCACCACCTACGCCACCCTGTGGGATGCATTTAAGGCCTGGGTTCGGGGAGCTATCCTGGGTAAGTCTACGGGTATGCTGAAATCGGTGAAAAGGGAACTGGGCATTGCCGAGGCTAAAATAGAGTTGTTGCAAACTGAATATAGCGTCATGCATGACAAGGGGACCCTGTCGCAGATTCATACTACACTAAAAGAATTTCACAAACTAGCCAATAGAGAAGTCCTTTACATGGCCGCCCCAGCCAAGGCCCGACGGTACGGGGAGAGTAACAAGGCCGGGAAATTCCTGGCCAACATGCTTAGAACCAATAGACACCATAATCCGATCCCGAGCATACAGACACCGGCTGGGGTAACGGTCAATAGAGACCGAGACATTAACACCGCCTTTGCTGAGTTCTACTCCTCTCTCTACTCTAATCATGATACAAAAAACAAAGAAGACACGTGCCGATATTTAGACAATCTTGACCTGCCCACACTAACCACTGAGACCCGCAATATAATAGATAGGCCTATTACGGTTGAAGAGATTACAGAAGCCATTAAATCCCTGTCAAATGGCCGCGCCCCTGGCACGGACGGCCTGAGCTCGGAACTATACAAGGAATTCTGTGGCGAATTGGCCCTGCTACTGTTAAAGGTGTGGGATGAGGCGATGAGCCACGGGGTTCTTCCGGAATCGATGCGTGAGGCGATCATCACGGTCCTTTTGAAGCCCCGCAGGCCGGCACAAGACATGGCGTCCGACAGACCCCTGTCCTTGATAAATACTGATGCGAAAATTTTCGCTAAGGTGTTGGCCACCAGACTCTTGCCATATATGGCAGTCCTTGTCCACCCGGACCAGGCTGGCTTTGTACCAGCCCGATCTACGGCTCTCAATTTGCGACGCTTATTTAATGTGATGGCGCAAATAGACCCGGACGCTAAGGCGGCCGTGGTTGCATTAGACGCCGAGAAGGCTTTTGATTCTCTGTCCTGGACGTATCTCTTCCTGGTGCTAGAGCGGTTTGGTTTCGGTCAATATTATATTAATTGTGTACAGCTACTATATACTCAGCCGACGGCTAAGGTCTTGACCAATGCCACTCTATCTCCATCATTCCATCTTCACAGAGGGACCAGGCAGGGATGTCCTTTTTCGCCTATACTATTTGCGCTTACCACAGAACCAATGGCGGAATTTGTGCGTCAAAACCACTCACACAGGGGTCTTAGGATGACTGGTCCCCCTCAGATCATATCGCTATATGCGGATGACACCCTGCTTTACGTCCGGGACCCAAAAGAGAATGTACAACACATCATGTCGGATATTAGTGAGTTTTCAGAATACTCGGGATATAAGGTCAACGTGCCAAAGTCCAAAATATTCCCCCTGACTGACTGTACGGGTGACCTTACTGAGATAGAGGGGTTCAGGCCCACTCCCACCAGGGTTCGGTACTTGGGGATCTGGTTGCTAGAGACAAGCAATTGCTGTATACCCATAATCATGTGGAATTGCTGCTAAACCTGTCGATCAAATTCCAGTTATGGGCTAACCTTCCACTATCCCTATATGGCAGAGTGGCGTTACTTAAGATGGTGGTTCTCCCCAAACTCCTATATTATTTCAATATTATTCCAATCTGGCCCGGTAGGCCCTTTTTCTCGAAACTGAAATCACTTGCCTCATCTTTTATTTAGAACAGGAAGACAGCCAGGATGGGATGGGATAAGATGGTTGAACCCTTTGCACAGGGCGGTATCGCTGCACCAGACTTTGAATTCTATTACTTGTGTGCGCAAGCACAATTTGCTAAACATTGGTTTGACCCTGAGGATACGGCCCACACATATTAATTGAAAAACACTCCGTCCGCCCCAATGACATACGCTCAGTCCTTCTTAATCCTAGGTACGGGGACATATGCCCTTTTGACCCGGTCTACACAACCACTCAGGCTTGGGCCAGGCTTTACAAGAGAATAGGTCTGGACTCGCCCTATGACCCGGAAACCCCCATGTAGAAACTCTCTGGTATCTCCCCCACATTCGATCAGGCCCTTCAAGAGTCCTGGGACCCGAATGGGCACTTCACGTTGGGAGCCATGTTCCCAGATGGCAAGTTCTGTGATCTTGCGGACTTCATTGGAGCGGTGGGGGGGTCCACCTCAAACGCTTTCAATACCACCGAATGAAAACTGCATTTGCGGCACGGTGGCCAACATTTCCGTTAGAACCCCAGACACATGAATGCATTAGGGCGATGGTGTCCACGGACAACCACGGCAAGGGGGTTTCGATGCTGTACTCTTGGTGCAAACCCACTCCCCTTCCCGTAACACGATGAGAGAGATCTGGGAGCGGGATGTGGGTGCCCAGATAGACGATGTCCGTTGGACCCGCTACTGTCTGCTTACCCGATCTGTTTTTATGAATTCTGGGCTACGTCTAATTCAATTCAAAGTTTTAAACCAACTCCATTACTCCCCGGCCAGGTTGGCTAAATTTGTGGAGGACTGCACGGGCGCCTGCCCCAAATGTGATGCCCCGGAGGCGGGGCCTTATCATATGTACTGGTCGTGCCCATTGATTGTGGAATTCTGGGGTGAGGTCGCAGAACTTCTTGAAACCATAACATCGATCCCGGCGACTCTCTCTCGTTTGAAATATTTGTTTGGCGACATTGGCAAAGTGAAGGAGACCACTAGGCGGTTGTTTAATATTTCATGTGTTGTTGCCAAGCGTTGTATTCTAAAGTGTTGGAAGTCTGCGGCCGCCCCGACCAGGGCCAATTTCTTAAAAGATCTATGTATGGTGAGGGACGATGAGGAACTCTTTGTACTGTCGGTTCCGTCTTCTTGCCGCCCTAAAGACATTTGGACACTGTTGCGCCTTTACTTGTATGATTTGGGCTCAGACACAGAGGTAACGCCCATACCCTCACCTTGATACTCAATGTATACTCACCTTTGTACTTGTCGCTCCTTCACCCAATGCTTGTACCTGTATATGCTTAAAGCAAGTCGCAATGTGTTATCATGTTTATGTGCTATGTCGTGCTGTAAACCTGCTCTCTTAATAAAAATATGTTTAAAAAAAAATCAAAGCAAGTTCAAAACACAATCAGAAAAGTATACACACCTCCCTTAAGAATTATTTAGACAAGTCTAAGTTAAAACACCACTTTTTGTCAAAACAGAGGTGAGCGTGTAACTTAGATGGCACTCCAATAATTAAATAAAAGGGTGAGAAAAAGGCAGGTCATAAAGATAAAACAGTTCCCAACACTTTTAAGAGACAAAAACAAGTTAGTGAAGGCAGAGTCTACTGTAGAGCCAAAGTTCATAGGCCAGGCCCACTTTAAATGGAGCAAGGTGAAATGTGCCCAAGATCACACAGTTGCGAAATGCATTCAAGTCTTTGTAGAAATGTTCAAAAGAGATTGGGGTGGTTCAAAAGATAAAGTTAGAAGGTCTGGGGGCCAAGCCAGTTGGAAAGCAAAGGATTTAAGGGTCACCCTTTAGCAAACCGTGGAAAGGGAGACCAGGTGGAACACAGTACCTTTAAAGTTGAGGAAGCTCCAGCGGTGGCAGTTGTTCCTGGCAGCGGGTGCAGTTCATGGTTTCGACCAGGGGAAGAGAGGATCTCGTCGAGGAGGAAACTTGGAGTTGTTGCACTGCCTAGGGAAGAAACCAGCCGCGGAGTTTGTCAGTTAAAAGGTGTGTTCCTGGTATTCGTGGTTACAGTGTTGCAGCTTGGCTATCCGGCCGCCGGGGTGCTTGGCACGGGCGATTTGACCAAGAGACGTCCTGGAAGGCAAAACGGGGAACTGGTTGATCCCACCAAATCAGAGGAAGAAGACTTGTCCAGCAGAAGATCTTCTCTTGTCGTCGGGAAAGTGGCGAGGTCGTTGCAGCAGGGCTCCACCGGTAGTGTCGTCGTTGCAGATGGCTCAGCTTCTCCCCTCTCCAGTTCCAGTCCCAAAAGCCCTGCTTTTATGCAGAAAAACCCCCATTCAACAGCCTAGCTGTCACTCAAACATGCTAAGTGGTGAGCCGGGCGGCTCACCACTGGCCCAATCAGAACAGAGTGCAACTTGGGTTGCTAAGGCAACGCAGTCCAGGGTGCCAATTCCCCCACCCACACATCCTGTGGAACCCAGACAGAGTGGCACCAGTTGGAGGGCTTCTGTGGAGAAGCCCGCCAAAAAGTGGAACAAGGGGCCCGACCTTGGTTGGAGTTACAGAGACAGACACAAACAACATTTTAGAAAAGAGTTCTGGCAAAAAGACCCAACCGGTGATTTAATATAAAATAAATAAACCAGTGGTATCTTTAACATTGCACCAAAAAGTGGTGCGTTTAAAATCAATGGGAAAATCCCATAGGAAATATTCCGGTGGAAAATTTTGCGTGGTAACCACTGCCACCAGCCAGAAACTCGACCAGGGGGGGACTGGACAGTGCCCCCTTGAAAACAGACCCAGGGGCAATCGAATTAACCCCTTCCAGTACTTCCACAATATGATCGTTTGTACTGATTCTGTTCACAATTTTGCACTAGTAAAGTCAATGGTGACTTTACATGCCCTGTGAGACAGTAATCAGTCCCAGGGTATGGAGTCTATGTTTGGGGGTCACTATGACACCCCTGTATTACTGCACTGAGGGTGCTGTGTAAGACATACACAAAAACAGATGATACCCTATGGAGTAAAAAAAAAAACATAGCCCATAAGCACACAAAAAGTCAAAGACATACCTCAAATCATGCATAAGAGTGGGAGGAAAAGAGTCTAAGTCTTAGCCGGAGAAAAAACAAACCCCAAAAATCCAGCTGCTGGGGGACTCACTAGGTTTGGGAAATTAGCCTTATAAGCAAATTCTCCCTAACAGTCCATCTTTGGCCTTCCATTTCATTGCTATTCGTCTCTTGGCTAGTGCCCATGCTAGGTTAGTCATTCTTTCCTTTGCTTTTTTCTTTTTTGAGGAGCTATAGAGGTCCAGAAAGCAGGCTTTAATGGTCCAAGTTTGACCTTTTATCCCGTTTTCGCTCAGGCGCTGCTCTATTCCTCGCCAGTATTCGTGAATTTTCGGGCAATGCCAGAATATGTGTCCCAGATTGCCGTTTTCCTCTCGGCATTTTGGGCAGCTCTGTGTGGTGGCGCCATGGTAAGTGGGATTTTTTTCTGGGGTTAGGTACGCCCCATGAAGTAAGTAAAACTGTAGTTGTTTTAGCCTGGCATTTCTGGATATCCTTTTTGGGTAGAGCTTCGCCTTTGCCCATTCTTTATCTGGGATTGTTCTGCCTAGTATCTTATCCCATGCTGGTTTCCCTTTGTCTTTATTTTTATGGAACTCTTCCACGAGCCTTTGATATATTCTAGATACTATATGTCCCCCTCAGTGACATCATAGAGTAGGCCCAGGACTGGATTGTATGCTTGCCTTGTTACGAGAGATGGCCATCTGGTGTCTAATTGTTTGATGAGTCTGGCGTGCGTTATGAACTGGCCTTTGTGTTATTCATGGGACTCGACCATGTCTTGGAAGTCTTGCTTCACTCCTTCTGGGGCTAGGTCTCCAGTTGTGATTATTCCTTTGGGTTCCCAGTGGTTTCTGCTTTGCTTGAGAGATGCTCTGTTGCTCCCGTTAAGTGCTGCCAGTGGTATCTCGGGTTGGGGGGGAGGGGTAGGGTTCTCCTACTTTTATCAGTTTTTTGGTCCTGTCCCATATTTGTTTCCCTAGGTGCAGGAACGCGGGGGGTTGCGAGATCGCGTTTGCTCCAATCCACAGCGCTTCCTTGAGAAGGTACAGGGATACAGCATTACTCAAGAGGGTGTGCTCCACGGTCTCTTCGTCTGCAAGCCAGCTAGCCACATGTTGCAGTTGGCCTGGTAGAAAGTACAGTTCAAAATGTGGGAATCGCATTCCTCCTTCTGCATAATCTTTGCATAGTGTCTCCATGGCAACTCTTCTCCTGACTTTGCCCCATATGAAGCTGCCCAGTATTGTGTTGAGGTTCACAAAGAACTTCTTCGGAATGAGGAATGGAACATTGATGAAGTGGTACAGTAGCCTAGGTAGGGCTATCATTTTTATCAGTGATATTCGTCCTGAGCAGGCCAGATACTTAAACAGCTTTCTCATCTCTTTCAAGTGATCTCTAACGTATCTGCTGGGTAACTGTATAATCCCAGCCTCTTTTTAGTGAGAGGTCTTTTTCAACCTCACTCATTAATGAAACCCATTTCATTTGTGGACACTGGTTTGTCCCTAAGAGCAGGGAGACTATTAGGATTGAGATTCAGAACCAGCTATGTGGGAGGGTTCCAAAACTAGACCACACTAGTCTGTGAACACAGTTATTGACACTTAGTATAGCCAAACTCAATCAAGGTAACATAGTCTGAAAAGTGAGGCAGACTTCAAGTGCAATTGGGGTGTTGTGTAAGCATTGTTAACCACATACTGTCAAATATTACAGTTCACCTTAATCACCATCCACTTACTTACACACACACACACACAAACAAACGTTAACCTCAAAGTGAAACTAGCTACACTTTACACTAGGACACTGTAAAAGCAGTTCATAAAAGTAAACCAATGAAACTGTAACAAGTAAAGTGAACATAACAATTCTCTAAAGCATGGCCCATATACGCTGCCTTATTAATATAAAGTAGACACCTAATTGTAGCAGTCATTCCCTATCAAGCAAGTAAGCCTTGTTTCTCAACAAAATCAAAGTGGCAGGTATGTAGGTGAAAGTGGGGGAGGTGTAGGAAGTTTCAAATATGTTCCCCTGCACACGCTTTGGCAAAGCCAAAAGGTTAGTAGAAAGATGTAGCACATTAGGATGTAAAAGCGAAGTACCAACTTTAGGAGCACATTCAATTCCATCACACTAGGGGTTACCCTGGGGTGGGGGTGGGGGAGTGGGATGGTTCTTGGCTATAACTCCACAGATCAAATACAGGCAAGAGTGTTAGGGAGTGGAGTGTAATTACTATAATGGGAGGGGGGCATGAAACAGGTAAGTACAATTGAGCCTCTTACTTCACGAGTGACCACCCACTTGGGGTACTCACAGTCTCTGGGCACTCAATTACTCTGTTGTTTGGAGGACCAGGGGTCACAGGTACAATGGCTATAGATGGTGTATGGATTGGGTCTGGCCGTTCCAATCTCTGTCTGTGGGATAGTTATGACAGACCTACAGCTGGACCGGCCAGTCACCTCAGGACAGCAGCCACAGCAGATCCCACGACATGAAGAGAACTTCGGGCGACAGGAGAACCAGGGAAGCAGCAGAACTGACCTTAGTCAGCGGTCAGCAGGCAGGGGAACATGGAAGCTGTAAAGATTTGGTTGGGGGAAGCTCCCTTTCCATCCACGATTGCAGCAACTGCAGGAGAGATGATCTTAAACCACAAGTCGATGAACTGCAGAGACCCAAGCTCCAGCGTGAGATGGCGACCAATGCTGCCAGGGCCCCTTTCTTGAGATGGACAGCCCACAGGAATGTCACGGGACACTTTCGATAACCTTCAGCAGCAGGCTTCAGGTGTAGTGCACAGGCCTAGTTGGTCTCACCAGTCTAAGGATCGAAGTATCGACAAGGGTCTTCTGTTGTGACAGAAAATGTAGCAAAGCTTCACCAGGAGATGGCTTTGGCAATGCTGGTTAATCATGGCAACAGGCTTCAGGTTCTTCAGGGCAGGCTCCTTTTCTTCTGAATCATTGCTGCAAGGTCAACCTGAGAAACAGACCCAGAGCTTCTCTTATCCCAAACTTATCCAAATCCTGGACAGCCTCAAACTGTGCAACTGATCAGCAAGAGAGACTTCCCGGCAAGGGTGTTTATTAGGAGCAGGCAATCTCCAACCGTTCCACACAAAGACACCAGCCAAGGAATCCAAGCAGGATCCAGGAAGTGCATTACCTCCTATGTTGTTTTCTGACCTGTGAGGACAGGAAGACAGCTGAAAAGCAAGATGAAAAGCAAGATGGCCAAAGGACAGGACTTCATAGCTACTTTGAGTACATGGTACTCGAAATTAAATTATGCAGTAAAAATAGATGGTTCATGGAAGCGCTCCGAAAATATAAGTAAAACAACTGTTCACTGCCACCAACTTGTCCTAAGCCCATCCAAATCGTAAAAAGGGCATTACTGAAGACAAAGGAAAAAGTATCCCTGCAGCACTTCACTGTAAGTTGATGTGTGCTACATTAAACATGAAAGGGGACAATGTCCACTTCTACTAGGAACATTATAGCCTGACCAGAGCCCCAAAAGAGATGAGTTGAGCAATGGTAAGACAGAATTGCTATTTTTTTATTTATTCTGGGGGGCATTTTTTAGGGCCCCTCAACATTTTGCTTTTTTTCCCCCTTTATTTTTCTGGATCACTGAGTTCTTTTCGATGGCAAAATCTACTTGTGCTGAAGTACCCCTGCTATTGCAACCCTTTTAGCCTTAATGGATAGGGTATTTGGTTGCCCCCAACGCACCCAGTCCCAGGGGTGCTTCACAAGCATCCCATGTATGTCCTAGGGTGATCGGAACCCTCATTAGTTTAATTGAGTAGGTTGGTGGTAGCTGTACTTTAGTTGCGGCTTCACAAGGAATACAAGCCATGTTACTGCATTAGTAGCCCAATCTGCCTTTTTAGTAGCTATTGTGGCACTAAAGCATTTTTTTTAAACCGCTGTCTCAGCCATTTTGTGTTTAAGGGCTCCCTTTGTTCACGCCGATCACCAGGTGGTCATAAAATGGCTGAGTTACCATATGGGACCTTTTTGAGCCATTTTCATGCCTTCCCTGAGTCTTCCTCGTCTGGTTCTTCGCTACAGAACTGAAGGTCGACGTTGTTCTGTTCCTTTTATGGATATTGTGGATCGTCGCTAGCTCAGGGTGCAAGCTCCTAGGCACGGGTTAAGTATCACACACCTGGAAAAGAAGCCCTGTACTTACTGGGTTGTTTGGTGCTGCTGTAGCAGTTTTCGCCAAAACTACGGATGCAAGTACTTACCCCTGAGTCCTGTGGTGGGCAATTACTCAAGATATTCACCCTCGGGGATCCCGCTAGTTCAGGGGTTGAGATTCTCTGGAGGTGAGTCTAAACCGCATTTCCATAGACCTACGTTGTGGGCCATCCTGCTCTGCTGCATCTTCCTCTGGGCTTCTGGTTCGTCCTTCGGCCTCTGGATCTTGGAATTGGGGACCCCTAATGTCTTCTCTGGAGTTGTTTACGACAGAATATGCACTTGTGGGGTAGAACATACCTACCTTCACTAAAGAAGATGGCCCATAGACTTATCCCATTGATTTGTATGGAACTTTCTACCTGTATTGTGACTCTAGGCCGACTTACCCGCACCAGGACATTTTTATTTGGACGAAGCCTGTGTAGGGTGAAACGCGTTGTCAATGGAGACCTCCCTCACCAACATTTGCTAATAAATTTCTGTTGGTTACAAGGCATTGCTGTCTGGAACATTTGTGTGCCGCCTTGAAGCTTCTGCTGCATTCGTCTTTTAGCGAGTAGTCCGCTCGCATCTAGGCTGGCACCATTACTAGCCTGAATTTTGGCTTGCAGGCAGAGCGCGTCACTTTGGGACAAATGTTATGAGAATTATATATGGGATACATTATTCATCATAATCATATTTCAGATGCTTGTAGCTCCTTAGATTCATATGATTTGTATAGGCCGACATCTAGTGTAAGTCGCAGAGTATTGCACATGACGTTTCCAAAGTTCAAATGGGACATCGACAGGGCGTACTGTAATACTATACCTAGTGTGACGTATCCTGTACCCATGACCCCCTCACCCGTCAAGGTGCCACTGATTATTTGTTTCTGACAAGAGGGAGTGTAAGTTGTAAGCATGAAATGTAGACAGAGACAATGAGGTGTGAATTATCGATGCTTATTTTCCAGGCACCTTCTACTCCAAGAGGGGAGGAAGGGCGGGCACATGTGAATCTAAGCAGAAACAAGCATCAGAAATATGATTACGGTGAGTAATGTATCCCTTCTGAGGCTTGTGGATCTGCTTAGAATCACATGCTTTGTATAGATTAGCAAACACTACTAGTAGAAGGAGGTGGGTTGTTAGAAGGTAGCACTGCAAAGATATGTTTCAGCACCGCTTGTCCCACCTGTGTATCACGCCAAGAATGTGTGTCCAGACAGTAATGTTGGGTGAAAGTGTGTACTGAGCTCCAAGTAGCAGCCTTGCAAATGGCATCTACGGGTACATTTGCTATGAAGGTTAGAGTTGCCCAGTGCCTCGAGTACAGTGTGCTCTGGGGTTAAAGGGCAATGTTCTCTTGGCAAGAGAGTAACAGAGTTGGATGCAGTTGACAATCCATCTAGAAATTGCTGCTTTAGAGATAGGATTCCCCTCTCTTCCAGCAGCTACAGAGACAAAGAAGCAATCTGTTTTTCTGATCGACTTTGTCTTGTGAAGGTAGAACAGGACAGCTCTGCGTACATCTAGTGTATGAAGGCTTCTTTCTGCTGCGTTTGTTGGATTTTGGAAAAACGCAAGTAGCTCTATAGTTTGATTTACACAGAACTTTGATATGAACTTAGGTGAGAATCAAGGATGTGTGCGCAGCACCTCCTTGTCTGTGTATAACTACAAAGGGATCTTATACCGACAGAGCTTGTAGTTCACTGACCATTCTGATCGAGGTAACGGCTATAAGGAAAGCCGTCTTGTATGTACGATGTTTAAGGCTGGCCTTGCACATAGGCTCAAAGGGGTCCCGATGAGCCCTGTGAGTATGACATTGAGGTCCCAGGCAGCAGTAGGATTGGAGATTAAAGCTTTTTGATGCCCTCCATAAAAGCCTTAACTACGCGCTCCTTCCACCACAAAATGTTACTGTGAGATGTGGTATAAGCAGAGAGAGCATCTAGGTGTACCATGAGTGAGTTAAAGAGTAATCCTGAGTCAAGTAGATAGGGGAGATAGCTGATTATATTGGTTGGTGAACAGTCGGTCGGATTGAGAGACCGTGTTCTGCACCACAACACAAAGCATTTCCATTTGTTAAAATAGCAGTGCTGTGTGTTAGGCTTGCGTGCCTCTGAGTATTTCCATGCACCTTTGGTCTAGGTTAAGGTGATCAAATTCTATGACCTCAGGAGCCAAGCTTTTAAGTTCAGCCTCTGAGGACATGGGTGCAACTTTGTTCCCTGATACTGGGTGAACATGTAGTCTGTGCAGGGTCGTTTCATGGGAGGACACAGGGACATCATTTGTAGGTGTGAGAACCAGGTCTGGCGGGCCCACATCAGAGCTATCAGGATCAGCGTTACTTGTTCATGGTGTAGCTTGCGTGACTGTAAAACTATGCCCCTAGTGTGACGTACCCTGTACCCATGATCCCTTGCGCGAGGTCCCTCAGATTCTTTTTTTCCATCATTGTGGCAAGTTGTTCTCTAGCAAAGTCTGTAGCTGTGCGCTACTTGAGAGTTAGATTTCTAAAAAAAACGTCTCTCGTCGTTTGCGTTCAACGCAATAATTCCATGGCTGATAATCGGAGCTTCTCAAAGGCTGATCCCGGCTCCTGAGCGGATGTCTACTCCGACAATGGGCTTCGTCCTATACCTGCCTATGGCCTAATGAGTAGGGAGAGTGGGGGGACTGATCCTTTCCTTTTCGGAGAATACATACCCCCATTTCCTACCCCTACTATTCTCATCTTGTTGCATCTATGGAATGCACTCCCTTTAAAATTTGCCCTAAGTGCAACAGTTAATTCCCATGGGTAGACAAATGGTGGGCGGCATGCGCCATGTCGGCGGAGTCAGAGTTTGCCGCCGGGATCTACGAGTCGGACCGCGAAGGCCGAGGCAGCCGAGACTCCGATTCGGAGCTCGAAGACACTACCGCAGAACTTTCCAGTTCCCACATGCCTGTTGCCAGCCTCGACAGGCAGTCGCAGCGTGCTGCTATGAGGAAGGCATCTGGCGAAACCGGCGTACCCGCACACACCTCTTCTCACATGCACCACCCCCAAAGCTGTCCCTTGACAACTTTGTTGATGCAGGGCTGCGCACCGTCAGTTGACGCCTCCTGGCCCACCGTCATCACGGCAACCGGGCCCACTGTGGTTCAGACTACGCATTTACCACATGGCGTTCATACACACACTCTGGCGAAAGGTGCGCATAAACACCAATCGGTGGCTGAGGTGGAAACGCTGAAACAGCTGTTGAAAAGGTATGTCACACTTACACGCAGAAAAACACCACAACAATCTCTCCCCTAGTTTCCACTCTTCACAAGAATCACCCTAGGGAGAGCCCCAAGGAGACTCCTGTGCCAAAGGGTCACCCACTGTTATACCACCATCCATTCTGTCTGTTACACCCTGGACCCAGTCTCAATTTGAGGACACCATGGGGAACATCTCATTCTTCATAGATTTCATGAGCAAGTTGACCACTCATACAAAGCCTAATGAGGAGCCTCCTGCACCTCCTACAGTACCAGTGGCACCTTCTTTTCCTGCACCCGGCCTGCCATTTGGGGAGCCCTCACATGGTCCTCTTTCTGTTGACATTCAATCCACACAAGTGGACCAAGACATCTGGATAAATGATCAAGAAGACCCCGGTCAGGATGGGGAGGATACTTACCTACAGTACCAGAACGACTCAGATCTCATTTTCATCAACCCTGTGGTAGAGGAAGGTGTTCACTCCTCTCCCATTGGGGACCAGCCTCTCTATAATGACCTATTAAAAAAGGCTGCCGAACACTTTGGCATAAACACAGACAAATCCAGCCCCGCAGGGACTGACTTCGTGGAAAATATTCTTAACGAGAAATGGCCTGTCAGCCAAGTCATACCCCTCTTGGAATCCATCAAAAGAGGGTCTCCCCTTCACTGTCTACCTCCTCCCTTACTAGGGCGGTTAACCCACGGGTAGAGAAGGCCTTCAGGCCCTCCCCTTCAAATCCCCTCTACATTAAGGGACACATTAAGCCTGACTCCCTAGTAGTTACTACTACATGGAAGAGAGGAGGTGTTCCACTCTTGACCTCTGAAACATCCCCTAACAAGGAGTGCAAAAAATGGTACACCCTGGGAAAATGCATCACAACCTCTGCTGCATACCTTACTAGGATAGCAAATAATACCACTTTGCTTGCCAGCTATAGCAGCATCCAGTGTGTCGAGGTCTCACGTCACCTGGACTCAGTACCAGAGCCCACACAGTCTCAATCTACTCAAAATAACCACTGAAGGGAAATAAGTTTCACAGAACATGCTGAAGAATGTCTTAGACTCTGCAGACACCTCTGTTAGGGTCCATGTCAGAAACACAGGCAGCACTTATTAACATGCCCCTCGAGGAGGCCCTCCTCTTCTGCAAAGCTGTTGACGACCAGCTGTAGAGGGCAAAAAATTGAACACGAAACTATTAAGACTCTTGGCCAAATTTCCACTAAGCCCTTCGTCCTAAGGGGAGCATTTAACACACTCCAAAACATTTGGCCGCAAAGAGACAATTCCAAGCCGGAGCAAGCACGTCTAGTGCCTCTTTCTATTCTCCACACATTCAAACATCCTGCCAATACCAACAGCGTGAGTTTCGCCACTGAAAAGGACAAGGTAGGTCTGCAGTCTCTAAGGCACAGTGGCCTCTGCTGCCAAGTTACGAGCCGATTCACATTCCCTCCCATGCGTCCCCAGTCGTGGGCCGCATAACACTCTTTGCCCAGCAATGGGAGGGAATAACATCAGATTGTTGGGTCTTAGATACAGTGGCCAAAGGATACTCGGTTGAGTTCCTCGAAACACATCACCACCATCCGCCTCTCGTAGGACACATGTCTTCCGTGCAACTCAACATCCTCAAGGAGGAGATTGAGATCCTGTTACAAAAAGGAGCCATCAAGCTGTTGCCCTTCACGGAACAAAATCAAGGTATCTATTCAATGAACTAAGATCTAACAATGTGCCCGGTGCTGAACCTGCACCCTAGAAAATTGTATGTCAAACCACAAAAGTTCAGGATGACAACATTGCAGGAGGTCATCCCACTATTAAAAATGGGGGATTACATGGCAACATTGGACATTGAAAGATGCACACTTAAATATTTCAATATTGCCAGCGCACAAAAAATACCTCAGATTCAAATTGGGAAACGAGCACTACCAATTCAAAGTGCTACCATTCCGCATTGCATCAGCTCCCAGGGTATTCACAAAGGTCCTAGCAGTGGTGGCCGCCCACTTGCGCAAGCAGTCCATTCCTCCAGTGTACCCTTACATAGACGACTGGCTAATTACTGCGGACACTCCCCAGAGGTGCCTTCAAAACACTCAGCAAACAATCAATCTGCTGTTTCAATTGGGCTTCTCCATAAACAAAAAGAAGTCGTCTAGTGCCCAGCCAAGTAAAGCAATTTCTGGGGGTCCTAATGAAAACAGACATTGGGCTAGCTTACCCTTCCGAGGAGAGGGTCCAAAACATGCTGTTTCAAACACCTCAGCATGTAGCTGGTCGTCAGGTGATGGTACGAACGGCAATGCGCCTACTGGTAATGATGACATTACCAGTAGGCGCAGTTGGTCTGTTTTCCTTAGCGGTCTGGTTTTGTTTTTTATATTATTAAGTTTATTGAATTTTATAGAAAACATACAAGCAACAAACTTATCAGCATTGTAATCGTAGAACTCATTGCATAGAATCCACACCCCATAACCACCCCCAACCTTCACAGAATCTTAAAAGCAAAACAGACCAACTTATTATCACATGTCATCCAAAAACCCACCACACATATCATCAAACAATTTCAACTTTTTGTTCCTGCGAAGGATAACCTTCTCAATTCTGGCCACTTGCCTCAAGTCCTCCACCCATTCTGAACAGGTCGGCCTCTCATCACATTTCCATTTTCTCAAAACAATTATTTTCGCAGAATTTGCAGCCCTAAAAAGCCAGCATTTCTGTGGATAAGTGAGATCTTCCACTTTATCATCCTCACCCAAGATGATAGTGTTATAATCAAAATCCTCTTGCAGTAATAGAACCTTATTAATCTTCTCAGTGACACTCCTCTAAAATGTCCTCAGTTCATAACAGTCCCAGATCAAGTGTTCAAAGGAGCCGACATCATGCTTACACCTCCAACAGGCCTCTGAGTCAATCATCCCTCTCGCATAAAGTCTCTGGGGAGTCCAAAACACTCTATTAAGAATTTTGATTTGGCTGCATTGTTCTCCAAGATTAATGGGTGTCAGAGTTACGTTTTTACAAAGAAACCTCCACCTCTCCACAGTCATATCAGAGCCAAGGACCTCAGACCACTTAGTTAACAACCCCTCTGCTGGCGTGTACTGTTGGCTCAGATTTCTATATACTTTGGACGCCATACCACCTAATGTCTTATATTCAGGTAGCCATAACTGCCAACCACCGCCATCAACAGTTCTCTGGTTCCGCAGCAAACCTCTCAATTTTCTGTATTCACCCATTGTACAGTCTCTGAGATCTTTAATTTGTGCAAGTCTTCTATAGCTGATCCATTTGCCGTCTTCCATCAGATCACTCAAACATAGTACACCACTCAGGAGCCAGTTCAACCACAATAGCGGCCTCCCATTCAGCAAAATACCTGGATTCAACCAGATAGGGATGTAATCATTATCACATACCTTGCGCTTACTTTTCTTCCATAGTTCCCTCCAACAAGTTCTCAGGAATCTTGTCGGCAGAAATGAATGATAACCAGATCCATCCACCGTGGACAGTATGGCCCTAGGCGGCAACGGAGAAGAACTACTTGATTCCGCCAGCGTCCAAACATCCTCCGAATCTTCAATAAATGGAACCAGATGCCTGGCTCCAAAGGCCAAATGATAATTCTCAAAGTCAGGAACCCCCAAACCTCCACAGTCTTGGGGCAGCTGCAATTTCCACAAGCTGAGGCGTGGCTGTTTGTTCTCCCAGAGAAAAGACTGGATTAAACTCTCAATTTCCCTCCAATGGCCCTTCTTCACGTCCAGGGGAAGCATACTGAGCACATAGTTGATTCGCGGTGTTGATGTCATTTTGATGGCATTCACTCTCCCCCAGAGACTCAATTTAAGTACATTCCACCTCTTCAGGTCCAGCTCCAAACATTGAATCACATGTGTAATATTGACATCCTTTATTTTCGAGACATCATTCGTTAGCCAAATTCCAAGGTATCTCATCTTATTCGGACACCACTTAAAGGGAAAGCCCTGCATCTTCAAAACAGTGCAAGTGGTTGATGCCGGCAGCGCTTCCGACTTGGTCCAATTGATCTTGTATCCAGAAACCTTGTTGAACACATTGATCAACTCCATCAGCACAGGAATGGAGCTCTCCACATTCTGAACCACCACCATACAACCAAACCTTCTGGGAGGCTGCACCAAAGCGTACGCTCTCAATTCTATCCTCTTCTCTTATCCTCACAGCCAGCAATTCCATGGCGATCACAAACAGAATCGGCGACAGTGGACAGCCTTGCCTCGTGCCTCTCCCAAGTTCAAAAATGCCTGAGTCCATGCCATTAGTCCGAACACAAGCAGTCGGCCGGGAATACAGCAGTCTTATCCATCCGATCATGGTGTCTCCAAAACCAAAGCTTTTCAATGTACTTAAAAGATATGTCCATTCAATACGGTCGAAAGCTTTCTCAGCATCCAAGGACAACGTCACCACATCATTATGGTGTTCTTTGCCTTCATACAGTGTCAGCAACAATCTTCTCACATTTTCTGAAACATGTCTGCCTTTTACAAATCCAGATTGGCTTACATCTATGATAGCCATCAGCGCATTCTCAATCCTCAAAGCTAACGCTTTGGCGAAAATCTTGTTGTCCGTGTTCAATAAACTGATCGGCCTATAGCTGCCAGTTTTCACTGGTGATCGTCCCTCCTTCAGAAAAACGGAGATTGAAGCATATCTTGTTGAACTTGGAAGGCACCCATTCCTCAAAGAGGCGCGCAGCATCTCTAGCATCAAAGCAAACACCTCTTCTGGGAAAATTTTAAAAAGTTCAGCTGGTAGCCCATCCGGACCTGGACACTTCCCAGAATTCAGCGCATAAGCAGCCAACCTGAGATCCTCCACGTTCAAATCTCTTTCCATATACTCCAAGGATTCCAAACTCACTTTCTTCAGATGGCAGTCATCAATGAATTGACCAATTGTACGCTCAGATAAGTTGATCTCTGAAGTGTACAGGGTTTTATAATACGACAGAAATGCCGCATTAATCTCCACAGGATCAAAAGTCACCAACCCATCCTGTCTTTCCACTGCATTGACAGATCTGCCACTGTCCATAACCCTCAACCGATGTGCCAGAAGTCGATCACATTAATAATCCACTTCGAGATGGCACCTTTAGGGACGCAATCCCCCTCTCTGCCTGTAGCTACGGAGACAAACAGCTGATCTGTTTTCCTTAGCGGTCTGGTTTTGTTTACATAGTATAGGACCGCCCTACGCACATCTAGGGTGTGTAGTTTCACCTCAGCCGAGCTTTGTGGGTCTTAGAAGAAAGCCGGAAGCTCGATGGACTGGTTCACGTGGAATTTAGAAATAAACTTACGTGAGAACCTAGGGTGTGTTCGTAAAACCAGTTTATCTTAATGGACAGTAAAGAAAGGATCCTGCACTGACAGAGCATGAATTTCACTGACCCTTCTTATAGACGTAATGGCTAGCAAGAAGGCAGTTTTATATGTCAGGTGTTTGAGACTGCTTTTATGCATGGGCTTGATGGGAGGGCCCATGAGTTTAGCAAACACCACATTAAGGTCCCATCCTGGTGGTGGGTTAGAAATTGGAGGGTGAAGTCTCTTTACTCCTTCCATGAAGGCTTTAACCACTGGTACTTTCCACCACAATACCTTGTTATGCGATGTGGTGCATACTGACAGAGCTGCCAGGTGTACCTTTAGTGATTAAATACCAACCGTGCGTCCAGCAGGTGGAGCATGTAGGTGACTATAGTGGAAGGAGTGCAATCAACTGGGTTGATTTGCTTATTCTGGCACCAGATAAGAAATCTTTTCCATTTGTCAAAGTAGCAATACCTCGTGTTTGGCTTCCTAGATTCTTTTAGGATGTCCATACATCTCTGAGGTACATTGAGATGTCCAAACTCTATGACCTCAGGAGCCATGCTGCCAGGTTCATTGAGTTAGGTTGAGGATGCACTGTCCGACCTTGGTGCTGGGACAGTAGGTTGTACCAGCACAGGAGTTTGATGGGTTCGCACACCGCAAGTCTGCATAAGTGTGGGAACTACGGTTGCCTCGCCCACATGGGAGCAACTAGGACGAGCGTCATCAATTCCCTGTGCATCTTGTTGACACCTTCCTGATGAGAGGGGTTGGTGGAAAAGCGTACGCAAACATCCCTGACCAGTTCATCCACAGGGCGTTCCCCTTGGAGTCTGGTTGGGGGAACCTGGATGCGAATCCTGGCACTGTCTGTTTTCGCTTGTGGCGAATAGGTCTATAGTGGGGAAACCCCACTGAGAGAAGAGATCTTCTACGATTTCTCTGTGTAGACACCATTCGTGCTCTTCCGGGAGGGGATCTCTGCTTAAAGCGTCCGCTAGAGAATTGAGCTCCCCTGGAACATGTTGAGATGACAGGTAAATGTTCCGTCTGAGTGCCCATATCCAAATTTTCTGGGCAAGCTTGGACAGATTTGGCGAACCAGTTCCTCCCTGTTTATATAGGTAAAACATAGCTGTTGTGCTGTCTGTCAGGATCTGCACTGACAGGTTCAACAGGTAGGGCTTGAACGCTTGAAGCGCTCTGAATACTGCCAGAAGCTCTAGCAGATTGATATTATTCTTGGCCACTGAGTGAGACCAGAGACCCTGAGCTGTGTGGTGGAGATGGTGTGCTCCCCACCCTGACAGGGATGCGTCTGTTGTGACTACAGCCTGTACCTCGGGATCATAAAAGGGTTTCCCCTTTGACAGGTTTTCTCTTGTCCACCAGTGAAGACTTTGTACAAGTGTTGGCGAAAAGACCACTAGATCGTCCCACTTGCCTGAGACTACTGTTTCGCCAACCATTAGTGCATGGGATGCATGCGCAGGAACACGTGGCGGACCAGGTAAATACATGCCGCCATCATGCCCAGCAAACGCATCGCTTTGTGCACCGTTATCTGGCGACCGGCCTGATATAGCGGAATTTGCAGCATTAGATTCCAAATTCTTTCCTCTGATGGAAAGGCCAACCCTTCTTGTGTGTTTAGGAAAGCTCCTAGGAACTGTTTGGAGGTGCTTTGCACCAGACTTGACTTTTTCTCATTTATGGAGAAACCCAATTGGAAGAGGAGGTCGATAGTTCTTTGAATGTTTGATCTGCAAATTACTGGGGTCTACCCCGTGATGAGCCAGTCGTCCAGGTAAGGGTACACTGTGCCGCCGCCACCGCCAGTACCTTGGTGAATATCCTGGGAGCAGAGGCTATACTGAAGGGCAGTACCTTGAACTGATAGTGCTGACTGTCCACCTTGAAGCGCAAGAATCTTCTGTGCGCTGGGAACATGAAAATATGAAAATAGGCATCTTTCATGTCCAATGTTGCCATGTAATCCCACTTTTTTAGGAGGGGGGATTACCTCTTGGAGAGTAGTCATGCAAAACTTTTGGGGCTTGGCATACTTGTTTGCAGGCCGTAAGTCCAATACTGGGCGCATTTTCAAATCTTTTTTTGGCACAAGGAATTAAGTTGAATAAATACCCTTGTTTACCTGGAGTCCCGGGCCGAGTTTTATCGCGTCCTTTGCTAGAAGATTGGCGATCTCTTCGAGGAGGATCTTCTGGTGGTCTAATGAATGTACTTTGTGACGTGGAGGGTGGTTTCGGGACGCTCTAACAGTTCTATGCAGTATCCTGCGGACACTGTGGACAGCACCCGTCTGATGTGATCCCTTCCCAAGCTTGGGTGAAGTTGGAAATGCGTCCCCCTACTAGGGATGCATGAGAAGGGGCCCTGAACGGAACGTCACTGTTTTGCGGGAGGAGTGCCGCCGCCGCCTCTATTGGGGCTGCCTTTACCCTTACCACGTCCCCTCTTGTTACCCCTGCCATAACCTTGGGTAGACTGCTGGTGGTTGTTATTCCATGGTGTACCCTGCCTCTGGGAATAGTTGGAGCCTCTTTGTGAGTTTTGGCCGCGTGGGTGACGAAAATTGCCATTCCCTCTTTGATTAGGGGGTTTGTTGGTTAACTGGCCCAGGGATTTGAGAGTCTCATACTCATCTTTCGCATTTTTTAAGGCGCCCTCTACCGCCTTACCAAACAGTAGATTGGGCTCCACTGGTTTGTCTATTAAGGATGCTTGTGTTTCGGGTTTAAACCCAGATTGTCTCTCTGCTATCCGCGGCATCAAAGATTGCCTTAAGGATGCAACCGGACACAGCTCTTCCCTCCGACGCAACCTGTGCCAACTAGCTTTTTAAAGGTTCCGGGCGGAGTCAATGAGCACCGCAACTTCTTCCCACTGATGGCAGTTGTAACTCGCCAGCAGGGTGGTGGAGTTGGCAATCCTTGCCTGGTAGGCGGAAGTGGAGGCTACCTTCCTTCCCAACCCATCTTCTTGCTCTCCTTGTTGGGGGGAGCTTCAGACGATAAGGGTGTTCCCGCCCTCTTTCGGGTATTAGTCACTACCAGGGAGTCCGGCTTCAGTGGCCCCCTTATGTAGAGTGGGTCTGATTGGGCTGCCCTGAACAGTTTTTCAATCCCGGGGTTTACTGCCCTGGTGAGGTTGGGATTGAGAAGGAAAGGGTCTATTCTCCTTTGTATTGACTTGAGAATAGGGATGGCCTGGGCAACAGGTCTCTTTTCTCCCACTAGTTCCTCGGCAAAGTCCCTCTCCTCCTGTGCTCCCTGCGTATCTATGCGGAAGTGTTCAGCCGCTCTAGATAAAACCTCATTTAAGAGGGGTTGGTTGACAACAGGAGAGTCGGTAACCGGAGGTTCTTTGTCTACTGGGGAGTCTACTCATCATATTGAGGGTATGGCTGAACGTGGAAAAAGTCAGAAGAACTACTTTGCGTTGGTGCCTCAACTCAAGGTTTTTTACCAGGGGTATGCGGGTCCTTAGACCCTGAGGGAGTAGCCCCGTCAGGGGTATAGGCGAGGAAGTGCTGTGGATTTTTGGCATAGAAGTCTGCTAGGGACGACATTCTAGACATAACTCTGTCTATATCCTCACTTGACCATTCTTTAGAGCTGGGGATTACCCTTTCCTGAGAGTTTTTCCCTGCTATATCCTGACTGGACCTATGGCCTTGTGTAGGGGTCTTGGATAGTTTTACAGAAGACTGACTTGTCCTTATGTGTCTGTGGTGCAGATGAAGGCTGGGAATGCTTTTTCTGCTGTCTCCCCCCCTCCCCGTGAGTGGAAGATTGCTTCCCCGGTGTTTTCACCTTTTCGGAGCTCTTTGATGTCTGGCGTCGAGATTCGGGGGTAGTGTCCCTTTCCTTAGAGAGTGGAGGTCGGACACGGGAACAGTCGTCACGCGGTCTGCTGATGCCGACTCCTGGAGTGCGGCCTGAGGATGGTGGTCGTCATCGTCTCCCGACGATCGAACCTCCATTACTTTAGTGAGTGAGGCACCCTTGGCAACAGTGGATGGTTGCCTGGTGTCATGCGGCGATCTTGATCGAGAACGCCCAGGACACCGATTCGGTGGACCGTTCTCTGCGTGCCTCGCTCCGAGAACTCGAAGCACACGTCGAATCTCAGTTGGACTTCGAGTGCTTAGTGGAAGCGCTGTGGGTAGCGCTTGTGTCGCCGGGGGTGTTACCCATAGCTGCCCTGCCGGACAAACTTCCGAGGTCGGGGACTTGCACTTGGCTGTCTCTCGACACCACGTTGCCCTCTCCATCCGATAGGACGGCATCGCTGCCATCACTGAAGGCGCCCTCTGCTTCCATGGCCTCTCGTTGCCTGGTGTGGTGGGCCCAACGTTTGATTGAACGGTCCTTTAGAGTCTTCAGTTTAAACCCACTACACGCTCTGCAGTTCGCCTCAGGGTCGTCCCTCGGTAAGCAGAGGTTACAGGTGGCATGTCTGTCAACCCAAGGGTACTTGCGGTTGCACTTTGGGCAAAAGAGGAAAGGGGTACCCTCCATACACACCCTGTGGACTAGTGTGTGTAGGAATATATAAGAAATTGTATCCATCTATCTATCATATATATATATATATATATATATATATATATATATATATATATATGAGTGTTGAGTATGTGCCACCCATAACTCTCCCTACTTGCAGGGGCCGAGGCCAGAGGCCTTCCAAGGCCCGGACAGAGGCCAGAGGCCTTCCTAGGCCCAAAGTCTGTCGTGCAGCTCTCGACGGTTGTTTTCTTCTCCGGGCCGACGTCGAACTTCAGTGACTCGACGTTGGGATGGAGAAAATGGGGAAATATGATATTTTGCAAAATTATGGCTAAGGCCAGGGAACTCCGCGGGATGCTTCCGACCAGTATGGCGGAAAAAAACAATCTGAGGGTCCTAGACGCGTGCGGGATCATGGGTACAGTGGACGTCACACTAGGGATAGTATTACTGGCACGCCCTGTATCGACGCCCATTTTCGAGTTTTGAAAAACAAACTGTAATACTCTGCAGCTTCCACTAGAGGTCGGCCTATGCACAGCATGCGATCTAAGCAGATTCCACAAGCCTTAGAAATATATATACAGTGAAAAAACTTTGTTAAAGGGACGTTATGGTTACAAGTAAAACCAAAAACCCCCAGAAATTCGCCAGTTATGGTAAGTTAAGCAACCATAACTCATGCCACCACCATGCACTGCTAAAACTAACACCCAGGACATTGAAGATGACATCACAAATGTCATTGTTGACATCACACATGTGGGCCACTTGTTTTTGTTCACTGACATATCTAAGCCAGGCGGTTTTGTTCGCCGTCAGTCAAAATATGAAAATTGAAAAGGTGCTATATATCTAGACGTTAATCTTCTTGTATCATCAAAGTACTTTCCTTACGGTTCAGTCTCAGCTCATGGTGCACACACGTGGGGCAATAAGGAGGGCTCAAATACACACTTCATGTGTATACATGATGATGAACTTTAATGTTATTGACATTTTCTGGTGATGTTTCTTTCTTCCTTTACTTAGTTTCCCTGTATGTGCCTCTGATATGTATGCATTGTGGGTCTTCATATGTATTGTTTGCACTAACACACGTATGTAGTGATTATTAGCTATGTATTACATGTTTAACATTACTCTAAACTCTGACAAAGTAGCATCCATTATGTTACTGTCCGAAATTACCAGGTTAAAAATATTGTACTACTATGGTGCATGCTGCAGCCATTGCCTATCCATGATTAGGTTCCTGTATTAAAAACAACACTCCAATATACTATTTTGTTTAGATGAGTACTTTCTTTAATAGATGAAGTAGTTCATGATAGGTCTCCCGATCACGCCCGACATCTTGTTACCAACATAAACACAACCCCTTGTAGGGACTTTTCATCTAAATTAATTTCATCAGTGATGTCATCTTAGATGGCCTGGGTGTTAGTCTTAGCAGTGCACGTTGGTGGCGCAAGTTATGGCAGCTTAGCTTACCATAACTGATGAATTTCTGGGGGTTTCGGTTTTACTTGTAACCATAATGTCCCTTTAACAACGTTTTTCCTGTGAATTTCATAGGTTTTTATGAATGAAAATGTTTCATGATAATACATCACTGTATATAAGTTATTAATAATTCCTCTTTTAACATATATGAAAGAACTGTAAACTTCCTTTAAGAATTTTTTTTTGCAATGCATAATGATGTGTGTTGTTATCAGCAGCGCATGCTGGGAATGCAAGTCATGGTTGAAATGCCTAGGGGATGAAGCTCAACCATGACCCCAGCCCCACCAAACCACCTCTTACAGATCACCCTGTGGATTAGCGGGGTGGACGGGAATGCATAGGTCCACATTCCGTCCCACTGAATCTGTAAGGCATCCCCCAGGGAGTCTCTGCCCCTTCCCATCCAGGAAGCGAACTGCTGACACCTCTTGTTGTAGCTGATGGCAAACAGGTCTATTTGGGGGTGCCCCCCATCATGCCCTCTAGAACCTCCTCGTTCAGCTGCCACTCATCATTGTCGACCCCCAGCCTGCTTAGCCTGTCTGCTTCCAGGTTCGACAATCCTGGAAGGTGAATAGCTGAGAGCCAGATGCTGTTGGCAATCGCCCACTCCTATATCTCCACTGTTAGCTTGCACAGTGGGGGTGACCTGGTGCCCCTCTGCTTGTTGAGGTAGAACATGCAAGTTGACCTATCTGGATACAGACCAGACTGCCGCTGATAGTCGGGAGGAAGGCTTTTAGAGCTAGACAGATGGCATCATCTCGAGCCAATTGACGTAGTTGCCCTGGTCGAGCTTGGACCACAGACCATGTATGGTATAACTGGTCAGCGTGGGGCAGGGGCTGCCTGAAAGTACTGTCCACCCTCAAATTGGTATCTGTCCTCCACCATAATAAGTCCTGGTGGAGATGCACTGGAATGGAGACGAAGGCTGCTTGTGACCGAACATCCAGGTTCCATGACGACGAAAAAGTGAAGCTGCAGCCTCCTCATTTTGAGCCTGGTGTGAGGCATGGCCACAAGGCAGGCAGCCATAATCCCAAGCAGGCACTGATACCAGCAGGCCGAAGTCACCTCCCTGCTGAGGAAATGCCCTGTAGCCGCTTTGATAGCCGATATCTTCTCCAGGGTGGATAATATCCTTTGCAGCCTTGTAACCCATAGGGGACCCAGGAATGTCAAAGACTGTGTAGGCTGAAGCTGTGAATTTTTGAGGTTGATGGAAAACCCCAACTCATAAAGAATATCTGCCAGCTTGGATGCTGTGTTCCCGACCTTCGCTGGCGATTTACCCCGCACCAGTCAGTTGTCGAGGTACCGGTAGACCTGGTGGCCCTCTGTCCTGCGCACTGCCGCCACTGCATTCATGATCCTCGTAAACACCCTTGCGCCGAATTGAACTCTAACTGAAGGACCTTGTATTGGAAGTGGATGCCCATGACCCGAAATCGGAGGAAGGCTTGATGGGCTTGTCATATTGGAATGTGTAGGTATGCATACTTTAGATCCAGGGAGCATGTCCAATATCCCCTACAGAGAGACTCTGCAATCAGCGCTTGCGTTAACATCTATAACTTTTGGAGGGGTAAATAAAGGTTTAAGTAGGACAGATCTAGAACCACTCGCAGGCCTGCCTGGTTCCTCTTCTGAATCGCGAAGATATGAGAGTAGAACTCCAAATTCGTCTGAGAAGGGGGAACTTCCTCTACTGCCTCGCTCGCAACAAGCGAGTGGATCTACGCAAGGAGAGATGGTGTCCCGATCTGTGGGAGGGGAGGAGAGAAAGAAGGAACTTGAGGAATAGGGAGGTGGAAACCTTGAGTTGCAATAGACAGTAAACCAGGGATCAGCGAACCGTCCCCGCCAGGAATGAGCATGGAGGGCAAGCCTGCCCCCCACCAGAGAACTGTGGATCCTGATGACCCTGACATTGCGTCTTTCCCTCAGAGGCTAGTGCTTGGGAGGGGGACTGAAGGAAGCTCTTGTGTGATGACTTGTGCTGTTTCCGCCAGTGTTGGCGAAGGGACCTGTCAGGTTGCCTAGAACGGTGGTCCTGGAACCCTCTGAAACCGCCAAAGGTATGACCCCTATCAGACCGCTGCTGACCCTCACTGAAGCTCTTTTTTGCTGGCTTTGTATGATATATGATATGATAGTTTATTTATATAGCGCCTATACACAATGTGTTTCAAAGTATGGCCAGAGACTTGGCTGACTGTGAGCTGTTCTTCTTATCCAGCTCTTCATTGGTGGATGAGCGGACCAGGTCTCCTACTTCAAATGGGAGATGGACGATGCAATCTTGCATGTCCGGAGTGAACCTGGTGGCTTTGAGCCACGGCGCGCATCGCATGTCTGTGGTTACACAGACGGCCCTAATGGCCGTATCTATGTGAGCCACTGATGGCTCCAGTAGGCCCTGTACAACTATCTTGGCCTCAGAGAGCCCTGCCTTAAAACAAGCTGGTCTGTGCCCTGGCAAGTCAGCGAGGAACTCAGCTATTTCCCTCCATAACCTCTGGTTTGCGGCGGCTAACATCGCGTCTGTGTTGGAGAATGGCATTGGCGTACACCTTTTTGCCGTAAGCCGCCAAGGTTTTTCCTCCTTGACTAGCAAGGCCGCTTTGTTGGTGGATGTGGTAGATGCCTGAGGATTCGCGTACACTGACGCAGCTGCTATCACTGAGGAATGCGGCTGAACAGACAGGATTAGCGAATCCCCTTCTGCCTGTCTATACTTTAGCTTCCAGGCATTTGTTGGTGGGCTGCGTGGAATGGGGTTTTGCCCAGCCCTTTTTTCCCAGGGCCTCCACCTCTTTTTGGGGCGGAATACCTAACCTGGTGGATGGCCGGATGGTTAAGACTTCCTCCAGGACAGCCGCCTCAGGCTTCTCCTTCTGCGGCTGAAGAATGCCTAGGTACTCTGCCAGACCCGCTAATCTATCGTGAAAAGCTTTTGCGGAGGACGAGGTGTCCTGCTCCTCATCATCCTCTGAGTCTGCCATGTCTTGCAGGTCTGGGAACGTCTGCCGATGGTATTCCCATAGGTGCAGGTTGAGGGACTACTAGTGGCGGGGACTGGACAGTGCTCGTGGACGGAGTCAGTGTCGGAGTCCCAGTGGTTTGTGCCACGGTCGTGGTGTCGCTTGTAACCGGCACGGGAAATGCAGGCTGAACTGGAGCTGGGACGGTTGGAAGCATAGGCCGGATCATTTCCCGAACGATCTCCTTGAGGATTTTCCCCATTTGGGTGAGAAACGTATCGAAGAATCTCTCTTCACACGCAGGAGAAGCGCGTTCCTGAACTGGTACGGCGGAGGGAGCTGGCGCGTATGGGTGCGCTCTCCCTGTGCTGAACTTGCCTGGGCGTAGCCCGCTTCCGCGAATCTCATCTGCCTCAAGGTGGTTGGGTAGGAGGTACTCCATGTGACCTGCTGTGAGGATATGGGTGACTATTGCACTCGTGGAGTATGCCCCTGCCTCAGAGGCTCGTTGGGATGGTGCGCTTCTGTATGAGCGCTGTTTTGCCACGTACCACGCCACGTGCCGTCTGTGGGTCTGCAGCGTTACTGACTCTGGCCTCCGTGAGTTTTCTTGCATGCGTAGGCTTGGACCTGCCCTGCATCTCAGGTGTTGACCTGGAAGGCTCATCGCCCTCAGACATGGCGGTAGTGCCTTTGTTGCTGAGTGACATCTGTGTGGTTGTTAGAGCAAAGCCCCTCTGGACCAGGCCCGGTACTAGAGCCAACAGACCCCTGAGCAGCGGGTCCTGAGGATCTGTGGAATCATCGGCCGCGAGGCCGTTAGCTGGTTGACCCTTGGAACCCTTGCTGGTATCAGCGCCTAGTAGGATCCTCACGCTAGGCCTCTTACCAGGGAAGGAGTCGCCCTTGCAGGGTGCTTGTGTGAACAAAATACTTACTTTCTTGGTTTTCCTCTGCATGTACCCCTTTATCTGTTCCAGTGGGGACCTGTTGAATAGTTCCCTCCACCTCGCCAGCTGGTTCTTCAGGGACCGGGGTGTAAAGGAGTTGCACGCTGAGCAATATTCCCAGCTGTGGTCTTCGCCTAGGCACCGGAGGCAGAGTGTGTGTGCAGGTCTGACGTAAGGAAGGAACCCTCGCATGCCAGGCATCTACTGAAACCGTTGCGGCCGACATGCGCCGGGGACAGGGGCGAAGAACCGGCATAAGGTGAAAAGTACAACCCTAACATTGGAAAAAAAAAGGAATTAGATTAATATAGGGACCAGGGTCCTGGGGAAGACCTGGTACGCGTGGAATTACAAAAACAAAGCTCAACCACAGCATTGGTGAAGCAGGTCTGCTCCCTTCGATGCAGAAAAGAGGACTGAGTCAGGGGATTGCATGCTCTAGGGGCCGCACAGCCACGCACATCTACATTTAAAGGGGAAAGACCATTTGTCTGGTGAAAAAGATTCAGTTTCCGTCCCTTAGCGTGGGACGCCCATACAGTATGGAGGAAAGGGGACGTGACATAGGAGTATGTGTGTTGTTATCAGCAGCGCATGCTGGGAATGCAAGTCATGGTTAAATTGCCTGGGGCATTAGGCTCGACCATGGCCCCTGCCCCACCAAATCACCCCCATTATCCACTGCACCTACCCTGCATCCTAGTTCAGTGTCCACTGTACCCTCATAATCTGAAAAATGGCCAGTGCTCATGGCTTGCAGCCATGGCCAATCTCTACAATCCATGGGCTACGGCCATGCCACGTTCCCCAATAGGCAAATCAGAGTAGACATTTCTCCTTGCTGAGGGCCACGCCTACTGTCCAGGCAGCAAAGTTATATCACTATTTTTTGTACTTACTTTTTGACACTTTCAAAAAAGTAAAACACAGGACAGATTTGCAAAGCATGCTTTCCGGTCCTTGTTGATGCTCCTCGTGCACATTTGCTGCAATCCCGTCCAGCACTTCGGGCTGCAGCGGCAAGCAGAATTTTTGTTCACATTTAAACATATCGCTTTGGTCATGCTGCATGTCGCAATAAGTAAATCAGAGTAGGCATTTGTCCTTGCCGAGGACCAGGCCCACTGTCCATGCACCAAAGTTAAATCACTAGTTTTTGTACTTGCATTTTGACACTTTAGAAAAAGCAAAACACAGGACAGATTTCTTTGTGGTCCTTGCTGATGTTCCTCGCAAACGTTTGCTGCCATCCCGTCCAGCACTTCGGGCTGTAGCCATGAGCAGAATTTATTTTCCAATTCAAGCCTATCCCACTTTAACCCTACTGTCAGTCCAAGACAATCTGTGCCCATGGCCACAGACTATACCTCACAGTCACCAAAGGTATATCACTATTTTTTATACCTACATTAAGACACTTTTAAAAAAATAAAACATGGACACATTTGCAAAACCATGCTTTTGGGTCCTTGCACGGGTTTGCTGCAAATCCGTCCATGTTTCATTTTTTGAAGAGTGTCAAAATGCACGTACAAAAAATATTCAAATAACTTAGCCCCCAGTTGACAAAAGTCAGTCAGACTTTGCATAAACATTCAAAGTTGGACCTATAATCTTTCTAAAAATGTTTGTGCAGATTCGGCAAATGGCACCAAATGTATAAGCCTTTCAAATATCGTGGGACCCCCCTCTAATTTTGCCTCCTCTTGGTAAAACAGTAGCAAACCTTGCATTACCATTTGGGGTCAGGTCTAGAATTATGTTGCAAAATTTCATGAAGTTTCATTGAGTGGCACCAAAGTTATACGCCATCCAAAAACTGCTTTTCACCGACCCTGTAATGCAGAAATATACATGGATGTCCCCGAACATCGGATAAGAAAAAACATCAGATTTTTGACATGTCCCTTCCCAATCACCCCTCACCTCCCCAGAGATAGTTTCATTTGTTTGGCAAGTGCAATGTTGTGTTTAATATATATGCGGGCGCGTACAATGTCTGCGAACATCACGCTGCTCTCTGATGGGTCCAGAGGTGTCTGCGGACCCAGAATCAGGAAGTGAATCCATGGACCGGACCCAGATATCACTCATTTATTTTTACCAACTTTTATTTTTTTTTTAAATATTGGACAGATTTACACCAAATTTACAAAAGCACACTTTCGGGACCAGGCTCTGGCACGAATTTGGTAAAAATACATCCGGCGGTTTGGGCTGTGGAAGTGAGCAAGATTTTCTTTCCATTGCATCTATGAGGATTCCCACACATTTTGGGACCCCCCCCTATAACTTTGCCCCCTGGAAGAAGCTGCACCAAACTTCACAAAATCATTCAGAGGTGGCAATTTACTTTTTTCTGCAAAGATTGGTGAGGATTCATCCGGGGGAAGGTGGGGGGGGGGTGGGTTGGGTGTTAGGCAGAAACCTGTGCAGTTCCCTTAGGGACCACTGCAAAAAGTTTAAGACTACAGGTGTTAGCAGTAAACTCAATTGGTAGCAGTCTGTACCACCCAGATTTACCTGGTAGCTGTGGCTGAGCAGTCAGACTTCTCTCAAGAAGAGTTAGGCAGTATATAGGGTATACACATTAGGTACAAAAATACAGTAGCACAAGCAAACACTGACCAGAGCATTGGCAAAAGTATATAATTATTTATTTAAAAACACCCTTGTAAAAATACACTGACATTAATATGTCAAGCAAGTTCAAACACAATCACTAGAAATATATACACCTCCCTGATTAATTATTTAACAAGTCTTAGGAAAAGAACACCACTTATTATCAACACAGAGGTGAGCGCTTAGCCAAGATGGCACTCCAATAATTATTTAAAAAGGGAGAGAAAAGGCAGAAATAGGAAAACACACAACACCAACACTTTAAAAGAACCACAGCAAGTCAAGAAAGGCAGGGTCTACTGTAGAGCAAAAAGTTCATAGGCCAGGCCCACTCTTGGAGAGAGCAAGGCGGAATGTGTCCAAGATCACACAGTTGAAGTACACTTTAAAAGTCTTTGCAGATTGTTCAAAAAGGAGTTAGATCAGTTCAGAAAAGTTAGTTAACAGGTACGAGGTCACCCTAGGATAGAGAGTCAAGGATTTACGGGACACCTTGGACGGTCTGTTGCAAGGGAGACCAGGTGGGACACACTACCCGAAATGGTGAGAAAGCTCCAGCGGGGGCAGTTGTTCCTGGCAGCGGTTGCAAATCGGTGCTTCGTCTAGGGGAAGAGAAGATCTCGACGTGGAGGAAAGCTGGAGGTCGTTGCACTGCCAGGGAAGAAACCAGCCGCGGAGTTTCCCGGTTAAAAGGTACGACCCTTTTATTCGCTGTAGTGGTGAAGCGTGGCTAACCGGCCGCCGGGGTGCTTGGCACGGGCGATTCGACCACGGGACGATCCAGGAAGGTGAAAAGAGGACGAACTGGTTAACCCCACCAGCTCAAAGGAAGAAGACTCTCCTGGAAGAAGATCTTCTCTGTCGTTGGGAAGTGGTGAGTCGGTTCAGCAGGGCTCCACCTGTGGTGTCGTCGTTGCAGGTCGGCTCAGCTTCTTCCTTTTCGGATTCTTTAGGTCCTGTGGCGACTTCTGAAGTTCCAGCCCCCAAAGCCCTGCTTTTATGCAGAAAACCCCCATTCATCAGTCCGAGCTGTCACTCAAACATGCTAAGTGGTGAGCCGTGCGACTTGAGTTGCCAAGGCAACTCAGTCCAGGGTGCCTATTTCCCCCCTCCCACACATCCTGTAGACCCAGACAGAGTGGCACCACTTTTGGAGGCTTCTGTGCAGAAGCCCGCCAAAAGTGGAACAAAGGGCTCGACTTGGGTTGGAGTTACAGAGGCGAACACAAACGCCATTTTAAAACCGAGTCCTGGCAAAAAGACCCAACTGGGGAATAAATATTAAATAAATAACCCGGCGGTATCTTTAACATTGCACCAAAAAAAGTGGTGCGTTTAAAATGAATGGGAAAATCCCATAGGAAACATCCCGGTGGAATATTTCGCGTGGTAACCACTGCCACCAGCCAGAAACTCGGGGGGGGGGGGGACTAGACAGTGCCCCCTTGGAAAACAGACCGAGGGGCAATCGAATTACCCCTACCAGTACTTCCACAATATGATGGCTTGTACTGGTTCTGTTCGCAATTTAAGATTAGTAAAATCAATGGTGACTTTACATGCCCTGGGAGACAGTAGTCAGTCCCAGGGTATGGAGTCTATGTTTGGGGGTCACTATGACACCCCTGTGTTACTGCACTGAGGGTGCTGTGTAACACACTTACCAAAAACACACGAAGCCCTATGGAGTAAAAGACCCCATAGCCCATAAAACACATTACAAAGTCAAAGGACATTCTCAAATCATGCCTAAGAGTGGGAGAAAAAGAGTCTCACTCTTAGCAGGAGAAAAAAATAAACCCCAAAAATCCAGCAAAGCAGCTGGGGGACTCACTAGGTTTGGGAAATTAGCCTTTACAGAGAATTCTCCCTAACAGGGGGAAAATTATAAGCCGCCCAAAAAGTGCTCTATGAGTTGAGCAACTGAACCATAACTACAGGGCCACTACCGATGGTTTTCCCCCTCCCCCCCATCAAGGGTAAGATTTGTGCTTTGGAGGGGAGTTGGTTCCTGGTCACATGAAGTGAAACAATGGTGCTACTACAGCTACCAGAATCTTTTGAGACTTTAATGTAAACTAACAAGCAACACCTGAAAAGGCAAACAGCCTGCCTGATGATTGTTTGAGACAAGAAAACGTTTGGAGGAGAAGACAAACTGAGTTGCAGGTAAACATAACTGGGAACCAGATTACGTGTCTGTAAGATGGAAGACTCAGGAGCGGTGGCTTGATGCTGAAAAAATATCTTTATTTCTCAAATTAAATGTTACTGGGTTGATTATTATGTCCCCTCCTATCAGGTGGCCATTGGGCATTTCTTGCGATCTTTTCAAAGGTTGTAAAGAAAAACGCAGGGTCTTCCCCATCTTTGTACTTTTGTAAAAAGGCCGATGATACCACCGGTTGGTTCCTAGAACTGGCAACCACGTCTGTGAGACGCACAATATTCTCATGATGTTTATCTTGGGCCGTTGTTTGCAAGTTACTCTGTAGCTGTATGGCCTGCTGAAATGCTTGCCTATCAGCAACGTCTTGTTGAGTCTGCAGCTGTATAAGTTGCTGCAGCTGCTGCTGTCCTTCAGACGATGTCTTAGAGTTTCCATTTGCGCTGTCAAATCCCACCTTCGTCGCCACTTGTAAGATGGAAGACTCGGGAGCCATGGATTGATGCTGAAATGATATCTTTATTTCTCAAATTAAATGTTACTGGGTTGATTATAATGTTCTCTGGACAGTTTCCTCAGTGTCAAGTCCTACGTAGGTAGGGAAGAGGAAGTTTCCGTGACTGCCTCTCACTCCTTGGTCTCCAGATAGGCCCACCACTCTCTTCTTCCTTCTCCTTCCTGATCAGCGTCCTGTAAGGTAAAGAACAACATTCCCAGTAAATGCGCTGCTTTTTATAGCCTGCCCCTAGCTTATTTCCCACCAATCAGCAACGTTCTTGCATATGCCGTCCTTTATTGGCTAGTGCTTTTTAACACAGCCTCTTATAAAAACTGCAGTCCCCTCCCCGCTCATTTCCTTCCGGCCGTCAAATCCGGCGTGTCTCTCCTCCGCCCGATTCTGTTGCCTATCCTGGCTGAGCCCTGCAGGATAAGGGGATGTCTTGCCCCTTAGCTCCTCCCCCTTGCACAGCATCTCCACGTCCTCGAGACGGAACGGCAGGACCCCGCCGCCTCGGACATCTGTAATGTCTTAGTCCAGCGTTTGCCCTGGTCTCCATGCGGGATGCTGCCGTGTGCGTCCTGGTCCTGGTGGAGGGAAGCTAGGCGTGAATCCGTGTCTCAAGCCGTCTGCCTTTTTCCTTGGGGAGTAAACTTCCCGGTGGACCTTGTGATTCCCCGTGCTATATGAAGGCTGTGTATAGGGTGGCTGTCTAAAGCATGGGTCTGTAACCAAAGGCTTTAACATTGGAATCGGCGATGCACTCCATGTGAGGGGAGGTCCTTGGTCAAAGAAGTGGTTGCGTAACGGTACCGTCACGGGGTCTACTTTACAGCTCCTCATCCTCTTTTTTTCTACAAAGTGTTTCGACAACCACTCCTGTATGGGACGCATGCGCAGGCATGCGTTAGGAACCAGAGATATGCAAGATGCCATCATGCCAATTACACGCATTGCTTTGCGCACCCTTATCTGGCGGCCAGCCTGATAATGTGGTATTTGCAGTAACAAATTCTTTATTTCTCCTCTGAGGGAAAGACCAATCCATCCTCTGTGTTTAGGATAGCTCCTAGGAACTGTTTGGAAGTGCTTGACACTAGGCTTGATTTTTTCTTGTTGATTGAGAAGCCCAATTGAAATAGGAGGTTGATTGTTGTTTGGATGTTTTGTCTGCAAATCAGAGGTGATTGCCCTGTTATGAGCCAGTCGTCCAAGTAAGGGTACACTGGGATTGCCTCCCTGCGCAGGTGCGCTGCCACCACTGCCAGTACTTTGGTGAATACCCTTGGAACCAAGGCTATTCCGAAGGGCAGCACCTTGAATTGGTAGTGCTGGTTCGCTATCTTGAAACGCAAGAATCTTCTGTGCGCTGGAAACATTGAAATATGAAAATAGGCATCTTTCATATCCAGTGTTGCCCCGTAATCCTCCTTTTTTTGAAGCGGATTACCTCTTGTAGCGTAGTCATGCAGAACTTTTGTGGCTTGACATACTTGTTCGCAGGCCTCAAATCTAATACTGGGCTCATAGTTAGATCTTTTTTTGGTACAAGGAAGTAAGTTGAATAAATACCCCTGTTTACCTGGTTGGCTGGGACCACTTCTATGGCGTCCTTTAATAGAAGCGCTGTTATTTCTTCTAGAAGGATTCGCTGATGTTCCTCTGAGTGGACCTTTTGTCTCGGGGGGTGATCACAAGGACGTTGAAGAAGTTCTATGCAGTAGCCCCTTGCTACCATGGACAGCACCCATCTGTCCAAGGTGATACCCTCCCATGCGTGGGTGAAGTTGGAAATGCATCCCCCTACTGGAGATGCATGGCAGGGTACCTTGCTCTGAGGTGGGGTGCCACATCGAGCTGGGCCCATGCCCCAATTACCACGACCTCTACGTTGTCCTCGTGGATAGCCCTGAAAGGTTTGTCCTTGGTTGTTGCCATAGGAACCTTGGCCTTGGTTGTATCCTGATCCCCTCTGAGAATTTTGGCCCCGAAAGCGGCGAATATTGCAGTTACCTCTTTGCCCCATGGGCTTGTTCATGAGCTGACCTAAGGACTTTAGAGTGTCATACTCATCCTTTGCTGTCTTAAGTGCATCTTCTACAGCCTTGCCGAAGAGCACATCAGGTTCCACTGGCATATTAATTAGGGTGACCTGTGTTTCTGGCCTGAAGCCTGATTGGCGAAGCCATGCGTGCCTCTTTATAATAGTGCCCTCTGCGATAACTCTCCCTGCATTGTCAGCCGCGTCAAAATTTGACTTTACGAGACAAGTAGACACAGCTCTTCCGTCTGTTGCCACCTGAGCTAACTGAGATTTAAGTGGCTCAGGTGCGGATGAGAGTAACGCGGAAACCTCCTCCCGCTTATGGCAGTTGTAACTTGCCAAAAGTGTAGCATTATTCGCAATTCTTGTCTGGTAAGCTGCAGAAGAGGCTACTTTTCTGCCCATTGCATATATCTTCTTGCTATCCTTATCCAGAGAAGCCTCGGAGGAAGCAAGGGGTGTGCCTGCTCTCTTTTGTGTGGTGGTAACCACCAAAGAGTCTGGTTTTAAAGGATCTCTTATGTATAAGGGGTCTGAAGGTGCAGGCCTGAACAGTTTTTCCACACGCGGGTTAACAGCCCATGTGAGATTAGGTGCCTCCAAAGAATGTTGGATTCTACGTTGCACAGATTTTAGCAGTGGGATAAACTGCCCTACTGTCTTTTTGTGTCCCAACAATTGTTCAGCGAAGTCTCTGTCTTACTGTACCTCCTGTGTGTCAATGGGGAAGTGTTCTGCCGCTTTGGTTAAGACTTCGTTGAGGAGGGGTTGATTGTCTACAGGGGAATCTACCACTGGAGGGTCCTGATTAATAGGAGAATCTATGGAATACATGTTCGCCTCCTGGTCTGGGTCCTCATTGTCCCCATAATAAAGTTTGTCTGTGTACTCATCAATAAGTTGAGGGTCAGATGTTTCCACAAATGAAAGATCGTCCTGGTCTTCTGGATCTATTTCAGGGTCATATAGATCTATAATTTTGCCCTGTGCCAGGACATCAGATCAAGCCCTCTTGGTAGGGGGTCGAGAGGCAAAGGGTTGAGAGCCAGAAGAGGCTGAGGTGGGAGGAGTGGTCTGAAAACTATGAAGGTAATCTGGATTTTTTTCAAAGAAATTCGCCATAAAGATGATTCTTCGCATAACTGTCGATATCCTGCAAAGATCATTCCTTTGAATTTGGGATTACAGTGTTGGGAATACCCATGTCTTCATTAGTAGGAGGTATAAGCTTTGGCCTAGAGTCTTTAGGTTTCTGTATGGGCTTGGATAAAATTCCCTCTTGTGAAGACCTGTCCCTAGTAGGACTTTTGTCCCTATGAGGGGTCTTAGAGGATTTCTTATGGTGTTTTACCCCACCCTGGGGCCCAGAGGAGTGTGAAACAGACTTTTTGGGGCATGACGTCTTACTAGATACTAGATGAAGAACGTTTAACTTTGAGTGTTTGGGGCCGAGGCTTCGTCTGCGGTCAAACGACCTTCGGAAGGTGTTTTTCGTGCGACACCCTTGCCGTCTTAGTCCTGTCGTGTGGCGATCTTGAACGAGATTGCCCAGAGGACCGGGACTCAGCGGACCGTTCACGGGGTGTCGAACGTTGTCGAGTATTCGACTCATCTGTCGAATGTTGACTGAGGCTTATGTGTTTTGTGGTGTGTGCTTTTGAAGCGCTCACGCTGCTAGGTGTAGTCCCCACAACATGGCCACCGGCCTGTCCTATGGGTTTGGGGGCCTGCGCTTGGGTAGCTGAAGCTACTCCGGTGCCCTCGCCGTACGAAAGTGCGGCATCGCTGCCATCGCTGAAGGCTCCTTCTACCTCCATGGCCTTGAGTTGCCTGGCGTAGTGGGCCCAGCACTAAGCGGAAAGGTCCTTCAACATCTTAGGCTTGAAGAGCCTGCACGCTCGATAACACCTTTTGACGTGGTCTCTCGGGAGACACAATTTGCAAACTAAATGTTTGTCCACCCAGGGGAATTTACGGTTACACTTAGGGCAAAACTTAAATGGAGGGTTTTCCATAATTCTGGGTTAAGGAGATGGCAGCTGGGCGAACAAAGTATAGGAGGGGGAGAATATGCATTCTAAAATGGCCTCCTAACAATGGCCTCCCCCTCTCTCCCTACTGTCTGGGCCGAGGCCTGGGCGGCCTTCTAAGGCCGTACTGTTCGTCACGATGGTCTCCGACAGCAGTATTCTTTCTCTTTCCTCGGTGTGGTGTTACGGCAGTCGATGAAAGGATACAAAGAAAAACTATCGTAATTATCATAATTATACAAAGTCAATGGCTTATCGCCGAAAGGAACTCTGCTATACGGGACCTCGACGCGTGAGGGAACATGGGTACAGTGGATGTTACACTAGGGATAGTATTACTGGCACGCCCTGTCACCGTCCCTTTTTGAGTTCCGAAAACAACAACTGTAATACTCAGCAGCTTCCACTAGATGTCGGCCTATGCACAGCATGTGATCTAAGCAGATTCCACAAGCCTCAGAAATATATATTATATATATATAAAACAGGTGTCCAGTTAAAGGCTCGAAAGCAAAAGGGTCACATTTTTAAAAAAATATATATATATTGTTTTTGCTCTAGTGTAGCTTTAAAAGGGTTTTTTACCCAAAAAACAGGGGTTTTGGGGGGGGACCACCCCCCCCCCCAAGAAAAGAAAACGACATTGTACTTAATTGTGCAGGTCCATAGGAGGTTTTACCAGCCTTGCTAGGCTGTGTGGCTTTCTTTTTTCCTCTCCCACTATTAATTTATGCTGGGCGTCGACCTGAGGTAGTGGATCCACATATAGGCAGTGGGGTGAGGGGAGTCCTTGACAATGGGCCTCATTACAAGTTTGGCAGTCCGGAAATAAGGGTGCCGGTAGCAACATACCGGCATCCTTTCCAGGCGGCCAGACTAGGAGTATGCCTGCAGGGGGCGGTGCTCGCAAGCATTTGCAACGCAAGCATGTGTGACTTAAGTCCTCCCACTGTTGTCGAGTTGTCCGCCCGCCGCCGCCGACTTAACCCGTTCTGAGGAACAGTCGGAGTTGCATCAGTGCCGCCTCTTCTTTTTGTGAGAGGATGAAGACAAGAGGCGCCGCGAGTGAGATCGCTTGTTCAGTTTGTGCTGATGTCTACTCTCCTTCTCAGGGGTAGGCCCCTCAGTTTCAACCTCTGAAGACCGAATGGTCACCTGCGCCAGTGACTTTAACAGCGGTCGCCCCTTGCGAGTTTGGCTGCCTGCTCCCAAAGAGACTTCAGATTCATCTTTCACACAATGCACACCCCTGGGTGTCATGACCCAGGCTGAGGCACCACACACAGATGTGATGTGGGTCGGTCACCGACATCTTGGAGCCGCAATCGGTGCAGTGCTTGAACCCCGGAATCCACACGCCGACATGGTATCTCGCGGAAGAAAAAAACACGAGGTTTGACAAAACAATCATCGAGTGGAGTCGGAGACTCGAAGAAAATTCGCTATGTTCCTCACGGGCAGTGTGCCGAGCGTGTGGACAGGGCGTAGTGACGCAGTATGTATACGAAGCTCAAAGTCACATCCGGAGCTGACGATTGAACACCGAGCAAGACGGATCGA